>NC_057724.1:73590538-73665190 GCF_004010195.1 Chiloscyllium plagiosum | reverse complement strand
TCACCCACTTGCCACTTCACCCCTTCACCACCTCACCCATCTGACATCTCACCCACCCACCATCTCACCAACCTGCCACCTCACCCACCTGCTATTTCACCCACCTGCACCCCACCCACCTGTCACCTCACCCACCCAACATCTCACCGACCTGCCATTTCACCCATCAGCTTTCTCACATAGCTGCCACCCTATCCATAGACTCCATAACAACCTGCCACCTCACCGATCAGCTTGAACCCTGTTAGCCAGTCTGCCCGTTCACTAACATTCAACCTGGTTGCTTAAACTGACCATGAGATAATGAGTGCCCCTGAAGTGGATCTGGTTTGTTTTCTTTCACGCCCTCGCAGTCTGAGAGAGTTCTCCAAGGGAGATGGCAGCTGGGTGAGTTAGCAGTCTCTTGTTACTGGAGAAGCCGAGTTTGGAAATCCCAGCAAGAGATGAGGAGTAGCTTCTTTTTCCTTCTTTATTTTTTTCTGAGGAGACCCTAAATCTCCTAGTTATATTTCTTTTCTCCCCACACTACTGCCTAACTGCAGTAGTGCTTATATTTTCCCCAGCAACCATGTTGTGTGTGAGGGAGTGAGACACAGTGAAAGACAACAGGTGTACAAATTTCCACCACCAGGAAGAAAGGAAACACCCAAGTGGCAAGTGATAAGCAGTGCCCTTCTCAAAGGGCAATACTGTGTGATCAAAAAAGTGAAGGGGAGGGCAGAGATTAAATCAAAATAGAGTTGGAGGGGAAATAAAACATTCCACTCTCTGTGATGCCCACCTTTCCCTGAAAATCTCAAGGGTGTTGGTAGACACCGTGTGTTCCTTCTCCAGGGACACCCGGGCTCTGACATAACCACAGATGAGGGGAAGGCAATTGGCCCTAATGAGCCCCTCCACGGCCCGCTGTTTGGACTTGTTTATGGCCAGTTTGGCCAGGCCTAGGAGTAGACTCATGCGGAGGTCCTCTGACCTACCCTCCCCATTCTGCACCGGCTGCGGAGTATCTTCTACTTGGGGCAAACTTTCAGCCAAACAGCAATATGCTGCTAATTGTCACTTCTCAGGCTATCTGAGCCATAAAGGCAAAGAGTATTAATTTTAAAATACTCATATTAATTAATCTTGGCAGGCTGAGAATTCCATTATTTTCATTCTGAAGGATAGTGTGAGAAGAAACAAGATTCTTGTTAGCTTGATACATATTTTGCAAAAAATCTGCAAACGTTGTCTGATTGCAGAGGGTGCAACTCCATAGAATTTCCTCTGTTACTAGTTCCAGTGGGAACATCAACATGAGTTAATGTGTGCAATTCTACTCGCCCTGTTACAGGACAGGTATCATTTAACTGGAGAAGGTTCAGAAAAGATTCACCTAGATGTTGCTGGAGGGTTTGAGATATAAAAATAGATAAGAAGGGTTGGACATTTTTTCACTGGCTGTTGAGGGCTGAACTTATTTAGATTTATAATATCATGAGGGGCATGGATAAAGTGAATGACAAGTGTCTTTTCCCTCAGGTGGGGGAGTTCAAAACTAGAGGACATATTTCTAAGGTGAGAAGAGAAAGACTTAAAAAAAGGTCATGAGGGGCAATGTTTTTACACAGTGTATATGGAATGAACTGCTAGGGGATGCAGATACAGTTACAACACGTGAGAGGCATTTAGATAAGTACATAGTGAATAGGAAAGGTCTATCGAGATATGGGCCAAGAGTCGTTTGTTTTGGGAGTATGGTCAGCATGAACTGGTTAGACTGAAGGGCCTGTGTTGACGCTACATGACTCTATGACTCCATGCCAGCAAACAGCTTACATTGTCCATTCTCAAAGAATCTATTAATTGTGACTTTAGTAATCCATTGGCTATGTTGAGGGGGATGCTTGACTACTGATCCTGTGCACAAATGTTCAAATCACCCTGGAAATTTGAGATCAGTTTCTTTTTGTAATCTCATAACTCAAGAGCTGTAAAATCAACCTTGAAAATGTTGGAATGTCGGTAGGCCCCATTTAGTTCAAGGGGCAGCACTCTAATGTCTGAATAAGAAGACTGTGTGTTCATGGTTCACTCCAGAGAAAATCTGGCCTGTCTCTCCAAGATTGAACTGCACTGTTGGAGGTCCCAGCTTCATATGGAGACAACATCTGTTCTCTCAGACACCTCTTCAAGATTGGATAGCTGAAAAGAACTTTAAGATAAAAGCAAAGATGCTGGGAATCTGAAATAAAAGCGGAAAGTGGCTGAAGAAAAACAACTGGTTTGGTAGCATCTCTGAAGAAAGAGAGGTATGTTTCAAGTCTAACATGGGTCTCCTTCAGTTCTGAAGTCCAGAATGTGTGAATGAGTGTGGGATTAGATGATAGATTGGCACAGCTTCAATGGAACCAAGGGCTTCTACTGTGTTGTATGGCTCAATTACTTTTTACGACTCTATGCGGCTGTTTGGATTTCTGTACAGGAAGCTAGCATGGACTCAATGGGGAGACAGGACACCAACTCGAGAAAGGTTTCATGGAACATCTCTGGGACAAATGCACCAAACAACCCCACCACCCTGTGGCTGACCACTTCAACTCCCCTTCCCACTCCATTCCATGACATGCAAGTCCTGGGCCTCCTCCACCACTAAATCAAAGACACCCGGCAACTGGAGAAAGAAGGGCTCATCTTACACCTTGGGACCCTCCAAACACACAGCATCAACATCGACTTCACTAGTTTCCAATCTCCCCTCCCCTTACCTCATCCCCAATTCCATCTTCTTGACCTGTCCTACCTGTCCATCTTCCTTCCCACCTATCCATTCTATCCTACCCACCGATCTATTACAATTACCCCCCTACCTGCAACCACCTATCTCCTTCCCAGCTACCATCCACCCAGCCCCACCCCACTCCCTATTTATCTCTCATACCCCTTCCCCCTCTACGGTCCTGATGAAAGGCTTATGCTGGAAACGTCAACTTTCCTGCTCCTCAGATGCTGCCTGGCCTGCTGTACTTTTCCAGTGCCACCCTTTTTTACTCAAAGGGATGAATAATTTCTTTCTGTGCCATGATATCTATGAGTCTCTGTGGTCCAAGAAACCTGCCTTCCTTACCCAGTTCTGAGGAAGGGTCACTGAACTTGAAACATTAACTCTGCTTTCTCCCCGTAGATGCTGCCAGACCTACTGAGTTTGTCCAACAATTTATGTTTTCTTTGTTTCAGGGGCTATCTACCTGCAGTTTTCTTTTTCCTTTATTTTATTTGAATGTGTCACTCTGGTAGCAGTGTTTAAAGTAAATGATACCATCATTTGCTGAGAGCAGTTGAGAATGAACTAGATTGGGTTGGAATATCTGCTCGGCATGGACGGGTTGGACTGAAGGGTCTGCTTCCATGCTGTACATCTCTATGGCTCTATGACTCTATGAACAATAAATAGCCACTTTCAGAATGCAGCCTATAACCTAGGAATGAATATAACATAGCAAAGCACTTTCTGAGAAAAAGACAGCCATAATTTTTATGCTGAGCGACTACGTCTAAAGAAAGTTATTAAAGGTTTGAATTAAATTCAAAGATACATATAATAAATAAATATATATCAGAACAGTACTATCTTTTTGACTTTCAAAGTCTTCATCAAAAAGGTCATACCTCAGAGCGTTGTTTTAATTCAGAAGCCTGAGTACTTTATCTGGAAATGTGCAGCTCGTAATGGCTCAACTGAGCTTTCGACATCAGCAATGCATTGTGATCCTGTGCCATTTGGAGTTTTTCAACCAGCATAGTATTGGAGCAGCAGCTGAAAGATTGAAGGGTATAACACCTCACCCTGTGAAAGGATTAGAGAGCTATTTTTCACGTTTATTTATTCAAAAGTGTTTAAGCATGAACATCTTTTATTCCAGGCAGCTGATGACCTTTCTTTAAGCGTATTCGAATATTTGAATATGGTTCTGCTCTCCTTATCAATAGCTGGATGTAGATGCACTGGATGAGGTGCAGAAATGACTTGATGAGACCAGAACTGACACATAGTGACTATCGAGCAAAACTAATAGGCTGGGGCTCTTTAATCTCGACCAGAGATTCATGAAGAGTGAAACAGTGAAAGGGTTTGACAATATTGATATAGAATGGATGGTTCTAGTGGTAAAGAAGGTCAAAACCAGGGGTCACAAATGCAAGATGATCACAAATAAATCTAAAAAGAAATTCAGAAGATTTTCATGTCCTAGACAGTGGTTGGAATGTCAAACTTGCAATCAGATGAAATAGCTACGGTGAATAGCATAGATGCATTTAATCACATGACTGAGAAATTGGTAAAAAGTTACTGATAATGTTCAATCAAAAGTCGTAGCAGAAGGTACATTTGGAGCATGTGTTCTGCCAGATTGGAGGGTTTGTTTCTTTGCTGTACATAAAGAAGAAAGACTTGCACCTATATAGTGCCTTTCACATTCACTGGATGCTCCTAAGCATGTTTGCTGTGAATGTATGTTTTGCAAAGTGCTGTCACTGTTGTAATGTGAAAAGTACAGAAGCCAATTTGAGCACAAGTTCCCACTCATGTCAAAGTTGTTGCGTTAGAAAGGGGATAAACATTGAGGACCACACCAGGGGTTTAACTCCACTGCTCTTTTAAACAGTGCCATAGGAGCTTTCATACTGACCCAAGAAAGGAGACAAGGGCTTGGTTTAATTTGGATAGAAAAGATGGCAATGTTGATCAGTCTGCATTCCCTCAGAGCCTGACACCTGCTTCCAGTGCTCGAATACTTTGAAGATATAACCGAAAATTCGGCAGAGTGGTTCCCCAGTCACTGTGGGAGTTCCAACTGAGATGCCTTGGGTTGTAGGAAAGGGGATCAGGCCAAAACTGGCAATTGCTGATGAAAGGCATTCATAAACTCTATAGACTCATAAAACCACAGGTAAGTGGCTCGAGACAGCATGGTTCATTCAGGTGGCTCTATGACAATTATGGGTGCCATAAAGGGGCTTCATGTGGGGATTACACCCCGAAAGATCTCAGGGTGGATCCCTCTTGCAATGTTTTAAAGTGGATTCTTTGCACTGGCAGCTGGCGAGGCAAGCATGTTACTTCTGTAAATCAGTATATCCATAATCTGCGTCCACCTTCACACAGGATATGATGTCATCTGTCCGAAGGGAAAGGATTGAAATGCGCTGTCTCACTCTATCTCTCCCATCTGAGTGAATGGTTGATCCATGTGTGGCTAACTTAAGAAAGGGAGAAAGTGGAGACTGCAGATGTCCGAGAGTCAGATTTGAAAAGTGTGGCGCTGGAAAAGCACAGCAGTTCAGGCAGCATCTGAGGAGCAGGACGTTTCAGCTATAAGTCCTTCATCAGGAATGGGGGGTGTGGGGAAGGAGGCTGGGAGATAAGGAGGGGATGGGTGGTGGTGAAGGTGGGGCTGGGGCAAAGGTAGCTGGGAAGACGATAGGCAGATCCAGGTAGGGGGTGATGGTGATGATCGGTGGGGAAGGTGGAGCAGATAGGTGGGAAAGAAGATGGACAGGTAGGACAGTTCAAGAGGGCAGTTCTGTATTGGAGAGTTGGATCTGGGAGAAGATGGAGTGAGAAGAGATTTGGAAACTGGTGAAGTCGATTGGAGGTTCCAAGGTGGAAGATGAGGCATTCTCCATCCAGTTGGCAGATGGCTTTGATTTGGTGATGGAGGAGACCCAGCATTTGCATGTCACCACCCTGTGACCAACCACTTTAATCCCCCTTCCCACTACCCCATGGACATGCAAATCCTGGGCCTCCTCCATCGCCAAATCAAAGTCACCACTGGAGGCAGACGGCCTCATCTTCTTCCTTGGGACCCTCCAACCACGTGGCATCAACATCGACTTCACCAGTTTCCAAATCACCTCTCACTCCATCTTATCCCAGAACCAACCCTCCAATTTGGCCACACCCTTTTGACCTCTCCTACCTATCCATCTTCCATCTCACCTATCCACTCCACCCTCCCCACCAAACTATCGCATTTGACCCCCCCCACCTGCATTCACCTATTGCCTTCCCAGCTACCTTTCCCCCAGCCCTACCACCACTCCCCTACTTATCTCAGCCCCCTTCCCCCTCCACATTCCTGATGAAGGACTTATGCAAAAAATCAAAGAGTGTGGTGCTTGAAAAGCACAGCTGGCCAGGCAGCATCCAAGGAGCAGGAGAGTCAATGTTTCGAGCACAAGCTCTTCATCAGGAAGACTGACCAGCTGTGCTTTTCCAGTGCCACACACTCTCCGACTCTGATTTCCAGCATCTGCAGTCCTCACTTTCTCCTTATGCCCAAAATGTCAACTCTCCTGCTCCTTGGATGCTGCCTGACCTGGTATGCTTTTTCCAATGACACACTTTTTGCCACTAATTTAAGAAAGGGGTACAGCTTAATTTTTAAAGTGCTAAGGTAGCATTTTAACTTGTTTGTTTTATGCAACTGATTTATAAAAAAAAGTTTGAATGCAATGATCAATTATTTTCTTGTTAGTGGAAAAAATCTGTTGCGCAGATTCATATTTTCATATTTCTGATGATTCCAGGAATAGTGGTGCTTGAAATCTAGGGCACTATCCTCTTAAGTCAGGGCACTTGCAAAAGCTCCAAAAGCAACATGTATCTAGAATGATTACCTTTGAATAAACAACTCACAATATAGTTTCCCAACTCTACTGGAGATTTTAATTAGGCCAATCAGTTTAAATTATACCCTAAAAAACACCAAACTACAATCCAGTTTGAATTGAGTATATTGACAATCTTAAAAGCCAATGACACAATCCGATGCTCTCTTGTATAAGACCAGGAAACATCGCCAATGCAAAAAAACCCAAACATATAAATAGAAAGCAGGAGTCATGTACACCACTTCACCTGAGGCACCTTGTAGGGTGACGAAACGTATGGAAATGAACCTCCTACATCCAAGACCGGGAAAAATTGAACAGTTGGGAGGAGAACTGCCAAGTCACCAGCATGGAAAAAGACTGTCTGAAAAATAGCTCTCTTAAAAGCATCTTTATATATCAGTAACCTGTGTAGCAAAATCCTGAAGAAGAAGAAAAGAAGATATAGGAAGAAGAATCGAAAGCAGCCTGGTTTTGAGATAAGAAGTTTTGTTTCGTAAATTTTAATCGGGAGTCTAGTATTGTGGAAGGGGAAGGTAAATGATAGGTTAGAGGATGGAGTTGTAAATAGTTGTTAGTTAATTATTTTCTGTTATATTTTAAGAAATAAAGTTGTTAATTTTTACTTTAAATAATTCTTGGTCTCTCGCATTTTCACAGATTACTGCTCGGGATAAATCTTTTCTGTGTTGCTGGTTTTAAATTAAGCAGGAGAGTTTACCCTGTGTCATGGATGTGAGCGATCAGAAGAAGGAAACACATCAAAAAGCAAATTCTTTCTGGTGGGGCAAGGACGGAACCTGGTGATCCATGAAAAGGCATTAATGCTTCAGCAAGTGGCAGATGGCCTAGCCCTCTGCGGAAGGAGAATTATTGGCCAGATGTCCAAAAGTGAAAGTCAATGATGAGATTTACAAAGTAGACAAGCAGGAGACTGGAAGAACGCAGCAAGCGAGGCAGCAACACGGGGTGGAGAAGTCAACGTTTCAGGTATAACCCTTCCTCAGGATAGGCAATGGGTGTTAGGGGAGCTGCAGAAAAAGGGGGTGGTTTGGGAGAGGGTTTTGGTTGGGGAGAGGGGCAGAGTGGTGAGGTGGGAATAGGTGAAGACATGCAGAGAGTACGGCCTGGCTAATCGATGAGAGGAATAAATCCGGTTGGTAGCTGGTAGGAAGGGTCGATCAGAGGGATGGAAGGGAGGGGGAGGGGCTGGGAAGGGAGTCGAGGGATGGGAAACAGGATGGTTGCGAAGAGAGCAGCTGATGAATGTCACATGGCTGTAGTAGCGAGTGATGATTTACAAGGCACATTTAAACACTAAAGCTGGAATTCTCTTTATTTTTTAAAATTATTATTTTTATTGTTATTACTGTTGGAAAGAGGAGATCAATTTCCTTTGCTTCACTTCTTGAAGACATGACCTGCGATTTTTCAAGACATCCCCATGAACCTACAGCTGGTATTCCCATCTATGTGCTGCCCTCGTTCCTCTCAGTGGTGGAGTCTGTAGGTTTGGAATGGGCTTGGCTCAGTGCATCTTGTTTGGGGTAACTATTGTTCTTGTGTGCACTGCTGATTAAATTAATGCTCTGTGGGGAGGTGATGACCTAGTGGAACTATTGCGAGACTATCAATCCAAAGAGCATCCCTGTGATCCGGGTTCAAATCCCAGCATGGTAGGTGGTGAATTTGAGTTCATGAGAAATCTGGTAGGAAGAGTCGAATGTGTCAATTGTCGATTGTTAGGGAACAACCGCATCTGGTTCACTCCTGTCCTTCAGGGCAGGAAGCTGACATCCTTAGCAATGTGTTTGACACCTAACTGCCCTCTGAACAATTAGGAACTAAATGGGGGATAAACGCTGGCCAAGCCAGTGATCCCCACATTCCATGAACGAAAATAAAATAATCTCAAGCATATCAGGTTCACCTGGCCCAGCCATCCAGCCAAGACCGGCAGACAGTTGAGGTTCAACATGCTACACCCTTCAAAGGAAACTGAGGATCATAGGTTGGTGGATTGAAGTTACAGGGAGAAAGAAAATCTCAGCTGTATAGCAAGACCTTGACATCAGTATACGGACCAGCACATCTAACTCAATCTCCCTTGAGGAGCACTAGTGATAGGACTCAAAGTTAGATTGGTGCTGGAAAAGCACAGCGGGTCAGGTAGCATCTGAGGAGCAGGAAAATTGATGTTTTGGGCAAAAGCCCTTCATCAGGCCTGAAATGTCAATTCTCTTGCTCCTCAGATGCTGCCTGACCTGCTGTACTTTTCCAGCACCACTCTAATCTTGACTCTGATCTCCAGCATCTGCAGTACTCACTTTAGACTAGTGATGGGACACTGATATTGAGCCATAAGGTCATACAGCACAGAAACAGAGCCTTCAGTCCAACCTGTCCATGCCAACCAGATCTCCTAAATTAATCTCGACCCATTTGCCAGCATTTGACCTATATTCCTCTGAATCCTTTCAATTCACATACCCATCCAGATGCCTTTTGAATGTTGTGATTATACCAGCCTCCACCACTTCTTCTGGCAGTTCATTCCATACACACACCACCCTCTGTGTGAAAAAAGTTACCCCTTAAGTCCCTCTTAAATCTTCCACTCTCACCTTAAACCCCTTAAGGTGAGAGTGGAAGATTTAATAGGGACTTAAGGGGTAAAAGTCCTCTACTTTTCTAGTTTCCCCCACCTCAGGGAAAAGACCTTGCCTCTTCACCCTAACCAAGCCCCTCATGATTTTATAAACCTGGATCTCTGTTTGGAGCACTTTGACCACTCTTCAGGAGCATTGTGCATGAGACAGTCATCAATGACATCCAATAACAGCCTGGCAAAAATTAACTGGATTCAGGAGGAAACTAGCAGCAATCAGCCAGATCAAAGATAACAAAGTCCTCAGATTCAGTAGAATTCCTCTTGAAGCCTTGAAGCATGGTGACTCTATCCTAGAGACCACGTTCCTTGAATTTTTCATGACTTGTTGGAAACAGGGATGGATTCCACAGTATCTTGGTGATGCTGTCACCACCTCCTTTCAAATTCTAAGAAGACTCTGCCTAGGAGACCCCTGGACTGGTTTGTAGCTACCATTGAGAAACAATACCTGTCCCATTGACAGAGCAGAGTCAGAGCAAACAGAGGCATCCCAGGTGTGGCATATACACTCAGAAAACCATTTTTTAAAAGTGTTAGGAACAAAGTAAAGGCCTCTACAATACTTTTGTCGACCTCACCAAGGCATTGGATACTGTGAGCAGCAGTTGTCTTTGAAAATAATTGGAAGCCAGCATAGTTTCCTAGCCATTGTAAAGCAGTTTTTTGAAAATCATTCCTGACAAAACAAAAACAACAACCGCTTCTCGAATCCCTTCAGAAACTCCCAAGGAAGTGAGGCAGTGATACATGCTGGCCCCCACTTTATAACCACCATCTTCAGTATGTCCCTACAACAGAATACTGAAGACTTCACAGAAGGAGATAACGTGAACTTTAATGATGAAGGTTTTTTCAACATTGAGTATCTTCCAACTGAGGCGTAGTGAGGACTGCAGATGCTGGAGAGTCAGGACCTGATGAAATGTCACCTCTCTTGCTCCTCAGATGCTGCCTGACTTGCTGTGCCTTTTCCAACACCACACTTTATCGACTCACCTTCCAACAGATACAAGAATATTGCATCCATGAACAACAGTCTCCTGGCTCAACGTCAGTCGCACTTTCAATGAGTAACAACACATTTTTCACATGCATCGCAACTTTTTGGATTAAAAAGCAATGTTTAAAGAATCCTAATCAAGAAGCAAAGAGATGATAAAGGATTGATATTGAGGAGATGAGCTGAATGCCAATGAGAAATTTACCCACTTGCAGATTGTCATCATGTTTGATATCAACATAGACAAGGAAGTGAATGACAGACTTCTGAAACCAAATAGTGACTTCAGCTGGCTCTACAATCGAGTATGGAGCAACTACAGCCTTGCAGCATAGAGCAAACCTAAAATGTATAAAACTATAGACCTCACTCCCCTTCCGAATGACACCGAGTCATGGGTTCTGTACCTCTGCCATTTACACCTTCTAAAAGCTTCTATCCGCATTGCTCGACAACATCTTTGAGTTCCACTGGCATTTCCACATCACAATTATCAAAGTCCTTGAATCAGCAGACATTGCTTGCATTTCACCCAGACTCCCGCAAAGACAACTCCACTGGCTGTATCCAACTGGCCTATCCAAGATGTTTTTGGACAGGGAGCTGACCACTGATAAATGTTTCAAGGATTTCCTGACAAAGTCACTCAGTGTGTACTCCACCAGTGGGAAGCACTGGACCTAGATTGTGATACCTGGAGGAGCTACATCAAGAGTGCTAGAGCTACCTTTTGAAATTGAGCAAAGATCAAGCATATTGTCATAGAAACAGGTCCTTCGGTCCAACCAGTCCATGCCGACCAGATATCCCAAACTACACTAGTCCCACCTGCCTGCGCTTGGCCCATATCCCTCCAAATATTTCTTATTCATGTACTTATCCAAATGTCTTTTAAATGTTGTAACTGTACATGTATCCACCACTTCCTCTAGAAGTTCATATCACACATGAACCATTTCCTGCACAAAAAAATGCCTCTCATGTCTTTTTAAAATCTTTCTCCTGTCACCTTAAAAAATGCCGCCTCAAAGAACAAAGAAAACTTACAGCCCAGGAACAGGCCCGTCAGGCCTCCAAGTCTGAGCCGATCTAAATCTACTGTCTAAACCTGTCACCCAATTTCTAAGCATCTGTATCCCTCTGCTCCTCACCTACTCATGCATCTGTCCAGATGCATCTTAAATGAATCTACCATCCCTGCCTCTACTATCTCTGCTGGCAATGCATTCCAGGCACCTACTACCCTCTGTGTGAAGTACTTGCTGCATGTATCCCTCTGAAACTTTTCACCACTTATATTGAATGCGTTATCTCTTGTTATTGAATCCTTCACCCTGGGAAAAGCCCCTTGAAATCCCCTGTCTCAGGGAAAAGTCATTTGCCATTCATCTTATCTATACCCCTCATGATTTTATAAACCTCTATAAGGTCACCCCTCAGACTCGAATGCTCCAGGAAAAAGGTCCCAGCCTATCTTAATAACTCAAATCCTCCATTCCCGGCAATACCATGGTAAATGATTCTTCTGAACCTCTCCAGTTTAGCAATATCCTTCCTCAAATAAGGTGACCAGAACTGGAAGATGCCTCAGGAACATCCTGCAAAACCTCAACATAATATCCCAACTCCTCTACTCAAAGGTTTGAGCATTAAGGGCAAGAGGGCACAAAAGAGAAAAGAAAGTGAAGGATAGATCAAACTACCTGAAACAGCGACTACACCGTCACTTACACCCACTGTGGGAAAATCTGCCAGTCGTGGATGGGCCTCATTAGTTGGCAGCAAGGCCTGTCACCTTTTCAAGATCTTCATCTGCAAAGAAATATTGAGGGTGACTTCCCCAAGAGTTGATGGTGAGAGGTGCAAAACCTCTTCACCCACAAAATTATTTCTCGCGTGGCTCTCTTTCCCTTATTCTTTTGCTTACAACAATGTGGAAGTGCCGGTGTTGGAGTGGAGTGGACAAAGTCAAAAATCACACAGCAGCAGGTTATAGTCCAACAGATTTTTTTAAAAACACAATGCTTGTGTTTCTAAATAACCCTTTTGGACTGTAGCCTGGTGTTGGGCGATTTTTGACTTGCTTACGACAGCTGTGAAGAAACTTCAGACAACATTTTATTGGATAGAAAATGGTTTTGAGTGTCTGAAGGTTATGAAAGAAACTGTGGTAATGCAAATTATTTCTTTTTCTCCCCTGAATGTTTTTAATGCTGAAAGTTCAATTTACTCGTTTTTTTTTCCTGAAGAAGTCAGATTAAAATGAATAGAGGTAGTTTATTGATCTGCTTGTCAATTTTCTTTTTCCTTTCTTCAGTTGCCTCTCTGCCTCCTCTTCATTTCATCTGCTGTAAATTTAAATCCCTATTTTACAAGTTATAGTAACTAGCATTACCTTTTCTGCCAATTAAAGAAAGGTCAAATAAATAGTGGAACTAAAATGGAAGCTGTTCTGGCATGAGCCGAGACTCTTTCCCTCCATCCCTCTCACACAGCCTGCTCACTTCGATTTGAATTTAGTCTCTCACTTTTTTCCTTCCCTCAGCTTTCTGAAGTTATCAAAGACAAGAAAAAGCTGCAACCATTGTAAACAGTGTTATCATTACTCATCTCGCTCACAGATACATGCTTCCTCTTAAAATAAATACTGAATATAAACATTAACTGAAAAAAATGTTGTTTAAATTTGTCTCCTATATTCTTTGAAGACAGTAAGTGCAAAGAGATGTATAATTGCCATGTTAGCAGTAACGTTGATGACAGATCTGTCGAAGTTCCAAGTTACTCAAAATTGAAATAAAACCAGAAATTGCAGGAGAAACTTGAGCAACTTGGGAGACTGGTTAGCAAGGTTAGATCTCATGGAATACAGGGTGAACTAACCATTTGGATACAGAAATGGTTCAAAGATAGAAGACAGAGGGTGGTGGTGGAGGGTTGTTTTTCAGACTGGAAGCCTGTGACCAGTGGAGTGCCACTAGGATCAGTGCTGGGTCCACTACGTTTCATCTTTTATATAAATGATTCAGATGTGAGCATAAGAGGTATAGTTAATAAGTTTGCAGGTGACACCAAAATTGGAGGTGTAGTGGACAGCGAAGAAGGTTACCTCAGATTATAACAGGATCTTGAACAGATGGGCCAATGGGCTGAGAAGTGGCTGATGGAGTTTAATTTAGATAAATGTGAGGTGCTGCATTTTTGGAAAGCACAAATTATACACTTAATGGTAAGGTCCCGGGGAGTGTTGCTGAACCCAGAGACCTTGGAGTGCAGGTTCATAGCTTCTTGAAAGTGCAGTCGCAGGTAAATAGGATAGTGAAGAAGGCATTTGGTATGCTTTCATTAATTGGTCAAAATATTGAGTACAGGAGTTAGGAGGTCATTTACAGGACATTGATTTGACCAATTTTGGAATATTGCATGCAATTCTGGTCTCCTTCCTATTGGAAGAATATTGTGCAATTTGAAAGGGTTCAGAAAAGATTTTCAAGGATGTTGCCAGGGTTGGAGGACTTAAGCTATAGGGAGAGGTTGAATAGGCTGGGTTGTTTTCCCTTGAGCGTCGGAGGCTGAGGGGTGGCCTTATAGAGGTTTATATAACCATGAGGGGCATGGATAGGATAAATAGACAAGGTCTTTTCCCTGGAGTGGGGGAGTCCAGAACTAGAGGGCATAGGTTTTTGGTGAGGGGGAAAGAGATGAAAGAGACCTAAGGGGCAACCTTTTCACCCAGAGGGAGGTGCATGTATGGAATGAGCTGCCAGACGAAGTGGTGGAGGCTGGTACAATTGCAACATCCAAAAGGCATCTGGATGTATACATGAGTAGAATGGGTTTGGAGGAATGCGGGATAGGTGGTGACAAGTAGGACTAGATTGGGTGGGATATCTGGTCAGCATGGACGATTGGACTGAAGGGTCTGTTTCCATGCTGTACATCTCTATGGCTCTAAATCTAGCAACCTCTGTGGAGAATCACGTTTTGCATTTCAGGTCAATGACCTTATATCAGAAGTGGAGGAAGTGAAAGATTCAAAAGCAACTGCTCCTTAAGACAGTTAGACGTGGAATTGTTGGACTCAATGTTGAGATCAGAAGACTTTCGGGATACTGTTATAAACACATAACATCCCACTGAATGTTTCACTTCATATTTCATTTTGGGTTTACTACATTCAGCTGGGCTCAGTTGGCTGGTTAGCAATGCAGAATGATGCTAATATTTGTGGGTTCCATTCCCATGCTGTCCGAGAAGGATTTTCCTTCTCAACCTCTCCTTGCCCAATTCATGGTGACCCTCAGATTAATTTAGATTTCACATTGTGTGTGGTGTATATGCACTCTGTATGTTGCAAGGTTTGTAGCTCAGGTTGAGGTTTAGGGTGTAGGTTTGCTCGCTGAGCTGTAGGTTTGATATCCAGACATTTCATTACCTGGCTAGGTAACATCATCAGTGGTGACCTCCAAGTGAAGCGAAGCTGTTGTCTCCTGCTTTCTATTTATATCTTTCTCCGGAGAGAGGGTCGTGTCTTTTTGTGGCTAGCTGGTGTTCATGTATCCTGGTGGCTAACTTTCTTCCTGTTTGTCCTATGTAGCGTTTGTGGCAGTTCTTGCATGGAATTTTGTAGATAACATTGGTTTTGACCATGCGTTGTACTGGATCTGCTGTATCAGAACACTATTCCAACGAGCCACCACACACTGCACCACAGACGAACTTCAGAAAACAGAGGAGAACCACCTATACAACGTATTCAAGAAGAACAGATACTCAAAAAATACAGTCCGCAGATTCCTCAGGAACAAACCAGGACAAGCAGACCAAACACAGTCAGAAACCCTAACCACCTTACCATACATGAAAGAAGTCTCAGAAATGACAACCAGACTACTGAGACCCCTCAGAATCCTAGTAGCACACATACCCACCAACACTCTCAAACAAAATCTAACAAACTTAAAAGACCCAGTACAACGCATGGACAAAACCAACGTTATCTACAAAATTCCATGCAAGGACTGCCACAAATGCTATGTAGGACAAACAGGAAGAAAGTTAGCCACCAGGATACACGAACACCAGCTAGCCACAAAAAGACACGACCCTCTCTCCATCGTAGCCCTACACATGGATGAAAAAAACCACCATTTCGACTGGGACAACACATCTATCCTGGGACAGGCTAAGCAAAGACATGCCAGAGAATTCCTAGAGGCCTGGCACTCCAACCACAACACCATAAACAAACACATAGATCTAGATACCATCTATCAACCCCTCAGAAAATGAGCAGGAAATGACATCACCACAAACCCCAGGAACCCCATCCAGGAGAAAGATATAAATAGAAAGCAAGAGACAACAGCTTCGCTTCACTTGGAGGTCGCCATTGATGATGTTACCTAGCCAGGTAATGAAACGCCTGGATAACAAACCTACAGCTCAGCGAGCAAACCTACACCCTCAACTCTGTATGTTTCTATTCAACAAAACAGGGAACAATTATTCTCTGATTCATTTTTCATGGTAATGTTCTGCCCAATCATAGTCAACCGATTGGTTTAAAATTTAAACAAGGTCTGGCTGTTAACTGTCAATCAGCATCAGCAGGTGCATTCTTCATGACAACACTACAACCAATTAAAGTCCACTGACCAACCAATCAACACTCTCCTCTCATATAGTATCAATAGAGGTTTTCCCTTTGAATATTTATTCTTGCTAATTGTCCTAAACAGTTAAAAATGAAAATCATTGACAATGCATGCTTTTTTTTTCAGAAATAACCTTCTGAAATTTATTTTATATTGTCTTTTCTCATTCTTCCAACCAATATGAATCACTTCAAATGTCTCTGCATTAAACCTAATCAGCTGTGTTTCTGTCCATTTCATTAACCTATGGTTTTGGGATGTCTCTTAATGTCCTCCTCATTGTTGGCTACATTTCTGAGTTTCATTTTCTCTGTGTGATCTTTGGAAACTACGCTTTTGGTACCCAAGTTCAAATCATTTAGAAAGGAGTAGTGACTCTAACATCATTCCTGGGGAAGACAACTGAAATCTCAGGATCACAGTGAGTTAACATTTAGTCAGAATCAATGTCCAAAACAGGAAAGGTTGAGGAGGAAGGAGAACAACAAAAAATATTTAAAAACTGAAAAACTTGAGGAGGCTGGAAATCAGAACAAAAAAAGCTCAGCAGATCTGACAGCATCTGTGAAGAGAAAGCAGGTTTTGCATTTTGGGTCCAGTGACTCTTCCTCAGAACTTCTCACACCCGAAACATTAACTCTGATTTCTTTCCAGAGATGCTGTCAGACCTGCTGAGCTTTTCGAAAGAAAAATATTTGTTCAGGCCAGGGAGAAGGATGAGCAAGTCAATCTGTGCTCTAATTGTTTCAATATCAGAGAGTTGTCAGAAGGAGCTGTCATCTTCTGAAGAAAGAGGCTTTGAATTTGCCAAGCTGGGAGTAAGTACTGCCTGGCTCAAATCTAATGAATAAAAATAGCATGCATTCAGCAATAAAATCATTCATTAAAGATCACATTGTAGGGTGTTCTGTATCATGACATCTCCCCCAACCAATCTGCAAAATCTTCTGAGCAAAGCTTTTTCATCTGTACTCCTCACATCATGCTTAAATAAAGAAAATTTGCACACAACCAGATAATTTAAAATTTTAACAAATGCATTGAGCATTAGAACAAAGCAGTTTCTGCCTTCACTCTCTCCATGATATCAGTCATGTACTTGTACCCAAACTGATTCGAAAGGGAATTGCAGTTAGGTTCCTGCCCCACTCTACCCAGCAGTAGAGTTCTGACACCATATTCGTGCTGCTTTTACACAGGGAACTGCGAGTGAAATCACCTGGCACAAAAGGCATAGAGAGATTTCTTCTTTAAATCATTTGCTCTCCTTCCATGAAAATCTCTATGGTTACAGCAGTTAAGAATTCATTTTCTTCCATATGGAATTAGTTTGAGCTACTCTCCTAATCCCCTATCTTCACAATCCCCTATCCTGGATGTAATCAGATGCCTATCCATCTCTTTTTAAATGTGCTGGTTGACATGGGACTATTGATTTATCTGGGAATCTGCTACTCTCATGTCTTCAATGTGAGACAGATTTCTCCTAATCTCAAATGTTATGTGATTGTTACTTTTCAAGTTGAGTAGTATATGACTGTCAAAACTAAATCATTTGTTTAAAACTAAAATGTGTATTATTTATCGATGTGACATTTTAATCAATGCAAATAATGTCAGCTCTTATTTTTGTGACCTACTTCCATCCCCTCAAATTTAGAGAAAAGTTCTTCACAATCTTCGAAACTTTACCAAACGATAAACCTTCTTAGTACTGCTCTTACCTCCAGTCAGAACTATATTGGTTCAGGAAGGAAAAAAAGACAAAAATAAACAAAGGAAGAGTTTTGACATTGAATCACGGTGAAGGAAAACGTGGCAGCCTATTTGTACACAGCAAGATCCCACAAGCAGCAGTGCGACAATGACCGGATCACCTCCTTTAGTCTTACTAAAGAGGGATAAGTGTTAAAATGTGATAAGTAGCCATGAAGTGATCAGACTGTGGTTTGAAACCTGGACTGGACCAAGAAAGTCTAAAAGGAAAGGAAGACTGTCATCTTTACTGGGTATGGCCGACATGCAACTCGATACTACAGAAAGAATAACTGTCCTGCAAAATGGTCAAGCAAGCTGGGTTGTATTAATCCACATAGAGAAATAAAATAAGAATAAAATTGGATCTAGGTATTAAATGTAGACTTGGCAAAGATGCACACTTATCAGTCAACTTTGTAAATCCTTTCTTATTGACATCTGGGTATCTGAGCCATAAGTGGGAGAGTGAAAGAGACCAGGCACATCTGTGAGAGTACCCCATCCTAAGTGAGGTGGGAAGCCTAACTTTTAGTTCCTATTGTATTTTGTTTTGCCAGGTGTCCTTGGTAGCACTGTTGATGCCTGTGTTGTTGACATTACAAAACCAACAAATCTATCAACTATACTAACCAACCAATGTAATCATAGACAGATGCATTGGTGCTTTGGTGATTAGC
This sequence comes from Chiloscyllium plagiosum, assembly GCF_004010195.1. Lineage (NCBI taxonomy): Eukaryota > Metazoa > Chordata > Chondrichthyes > Orectolobiformes > Hemiscylliidae > Chiloscyllium > Chiloscyllium plagiosum. Next base: position 73,646,770 of record NC_057724.1, on the reverse strand, counting down.
GAAGACAAGGCTGAGTAAGTTTTCCTGAATATCTGTTCCTCTGTACCCATCCAGTTTGGTCAATTCTGGTACCACTGAGCTATTCTTGTGACAGGTATCCACCAAAGTTCATGGCATAAGAGGTAATAATCAGGAAGAAAGATCACTCTCTCAATAATCTTTCAGGTTGAGAATCACTTTGAAAGAACACAGGGTGACAAGGGAACAGATATCTGTCACTAAGAGTACCTCAGTGGTACCAGCATTGACCAAGCTGGCTGAGTGCAGATATACAGAAAAACATACTCAGTCTTGTCTTTGCCAATCATCATGGCAATGATGCATCTGTCTTTGAGTATCACCTGGTTTGGCAACTGTACCATTCAAGATCAGAGACGGTTACAGAGAGTGGTGAACTTGGCCCCGACAATCACAAAGGTCAGCCTCCCATCTATAGAATCCATTTACCAGGCCCGCTGTCAAGGAAAGGCTGCCAGCATTCTCAACTATCCATCCCACCCTGGAATTGTTTTTCTACAGCCTCTACAATTGGGGAGAAGGTACAGAAGCCTGAACACATGCACCAGCTGGTTTCAAAACAGGTTCTACCCCACTGTTGTTAGAATACTGCATGGACTCACAAACATTCTTAACATTCGCCTGTACCTGTGTGTTTTGGTTTTTGTCGCTGTTTACCTATTATTTACTTATCTATGCTATTGAACTATGTGATCTGCCTGTATTGCTTGCAAAATAAAGCTTTTCACTGTGCCCCAGTACGCCTGACAATAAATGTAATTCAATTCAATTTAAATTGGTTGGTTGATGGTCAGTCAACTCTGAAGTGTTGATTTTGTAATGTCAACAACACAGGCATCAACTGTGCTATCAAGGAGCTTGAGACAAATAAAATACAATGGGGATTAGAAGTAAAGTTCCACACCTCATTTAAATCATACTAGGCACAAAGGATGATGGTTATGATTGGGAAGGTGAATCATCTCAGCCTCAAGTATTCCTCAAAGTATTGTCCAATGTCCAACCAACTTCCGCTGCTCTATCCATTACCTTCCCTCCATTAGAAGGTCAGAAGTAAGGCTGCTTGCTGCTCAATGTTCATTTTTAGTTGCAATCTTTCAGATTGTGAAGCAATCTGACCTCATGCAGCAAGATCAAGATAATATTCATCCTTGGGCGAAGAAATGCCAAGTAGTGTTCATGTCAGACAATGCCTATTTCCAACAAGAATGAATCTGAATTTTCACCCTTGACATTCAATGCAATTGTCATCACCAAATGCCACAGTGATTCTGTGGGGTTACCAATGACCAGAAATGTAACTGGTCCCACTACATAAATACTGTGCTTCCAGAGCAGGTGGGAGGCTAGACGTTCTGAGGTGATGCATTGGTTTGCAATGACCTACTGGCATGAACATTAGACGATCAATCCAGGTAATGTTTTGGGGACCATTTTGAATCCTGCCATGGTAGATGGTAGAATTTGAATTCAGTTAAGATCTGGAATTATGAGTCTAATGATGATCACTATCAATCATTTGAATGACCCATATACTTCATTGATATCCTTTAGGATAGGTAATTGCTACTCTTACCTAGTCTGGCTTATAATGAATTCAAACTGTGTGGACTCTTAAACGTACTCTGGGAAACCAATGGTGGCCGAGCCAGTCACACTCAAATCCTGTCAATGATTGACAAAATAAGCTACGCGAAAGTGAGTACTGCAGATGATGCAGATTAGAGTCAAGAGTGTGGTGCTGGAAAAGCACAGCAGGTCAGGCAGCATCCGAGGAGCAGGAAAATTTACATTTCAGGCAAAAGCCCTTCATCAGGAATGAGGCTGGGAGCTTCAGTGGTGGAGAGATAAATGGGATGGAGGTGGGGAGGTGGGAGGGGAGGGGGTGGTGTAGGGCTGGGGGTAAGGTAGCTGAGAGTACAATAGGTGGATGGAGGTGGGAGTAAAGGTGATAGGTCGGAGAGAAGGTTAGAGCAGATAGATGGAAAGGAATATGGATGGATAGGACCGGTCATGAGGATAGTGTTGAGCTGGAACTAAGGTAAGGTGGGGGGAGGGGGAATGAGGAAACTGGTGAAATATGTACCACCCTGACTTGGGAATATATTGTCATTCTTTCAATGTCATTGCAACACCCCCTCCCCAACCCCCACCCCAACAGCAGTGTCAGTGTCCCACAATTAATGGACTGCAGCATTTCAGGAGGATAGATCACCATGACCTTCCCAAGGACAGGTAGGGATGGGCAATAAATTCTGGCCTTGTAAACAGAACCTGCATTCCTTGAATGATCTTCTCTTCTAATAAAAGCGTGGAGGCTGTGACTGAAATCTGCTAGAGTGCACACAATATCCTGAAGCTAATGTCAATCATCCGTTGAGCAACTACCAGAGGTCTTGACGCTTAACACTGCCCTCAACCTTAATCTTTCAAGGTCCTGCAAGGCACCTCCAATGATATCGCAGGAGTCAGTCTCCATGCCTCCTAATCCTTTGGATAATGTATGCATTCTTTTACACGCCCAATGAAGGGCTCTGACATGAAATTAATGTAAACTAATTAAATTGTGAGTGCATGTAATATTTTGTTGAAATGCTTTGGGAGTCTGTTTGATGTAGCCCCCCTCAGGATAAGGTGCATGATCTTGAATCATCTTTGACAGTGAGGAGTGAACATGTGAAAATCTCCGAACTAATGCAATGTCTGTCAAACTACTAATCCACATTGCTATTGACTGCATGCACCCCCATTGACAATTCATATGCCAGAAGCTACAGTCAAAATATTCATAAAATCAAAAAGCATCATACATGAATTTATATATCAATATTGTTCATTTATTTTTGCTTCTATTTTTAAATAGAAGGCACACATGCCTTTATTTGCCAGTGCATTGACTACGAGAGTTGAAATGACATTTTGCAGCTGGACAGGACATTGGTGAGGCTGCTTTTAGAATATTGTGTTCACTTCTGTTCTCCCTGCTATAGGTAAGATATTGTTCAACTTGTAATGGTTCCAAAAAGATTTACAAGGATATTGCCAAGATTGTAGGTTTTGAGTTATAGGGAGAGGTTGAATAGACCAGGGCTATTTTTGCTGGGGCATCGGAGGTTTAGAGGTGATTTTATAGCAATTTATACAACTATGAACTGCACAGATAGGGTGAATAGCCTGCCTTTCCCCAGTATAGTGGAGTAGTGGAGTCCAAAACTATAGGGCATAGGTTTAAGGTGAAAGGGGAAAGATACAAAAGGGACCTGAGGGGTAACTTTTTCACACAGAGAGTGGTGTTTGTATGGAACGAGTTGCCAGAGGAGGTGGTGGAGGTGGGTACAATTACAACTTGTAAAAGACATCTGAATGGGTATATGAATAGGAAGGGTTCAGAGAGATATAGGCCAAATGCTGGCAAATAGGACTGGATTATATCAGGATATCAGGTCGATGCTGTCAAGTTGGAACAAAGGGTCTGTTTCCATGCTGTATAACTCCGTTATTCTAAGGCTCTAATACCATATTTGCACTGATATCAATGACTGTATAAATCAGCTGCAAATACCAATCCTGGGTTACATAACCCGAAGAGGGCTGAACCAAACATAAAGCATCCATCCATTATGGATAAGTTACAGTTCGATTGATGTGATGAGACAAGGACAAAGTTGCAATGAGTGAAACACAGATTAAAAAAAAGAGGCTAGCAAAAGATAACTTTTAAAAGACGGTGATAAATGTGATAGGTGTATAGGAGCTTGGTTAGGCAGAAAACTGCATGGCCATTAGCAAATAAATCTCATCACTTCTCAGTTGAAAAGGGGCCATATCAGCTTCACCACTGACACTAATCATTGGGTGCAATGTGAGCTTACTGACACTTCTGTATTTACACTGTAATTAAGACACTAAAATTGGTCATTTAAATTACATATATAGCCATTGAGCAAAACACTGTGCTACATCTGATTAAGACAGTGAGTGCAAAATTACAGTTATTAATATTTCATGGAAGGTTACTCTTTTGTCAAGAGCGTTCCAACAAAACTAAAGTTTGATTCATTATCTACCTGGCAACTGAACGATTAATGAATTATCCCCTTTGTTTTTGCTGCTATTGTCAATTATATTTGATTGCAACAATGTCGTGTAACACTGCATAATTTCTGTGTTGGCTTTTGATGATGGATTGATGATGAGCTTCCAAATGATAGTTCATTGCTTTTCCATTAAATATGCTTTTCCAATGTTGCACTCATTTCAGTTAGATGGTAATAGCAGTATAATGGGCTGATTCTATGAGCATCCAAAGTCTATGATTGTTCATCTTTTGGCGTTTCATAAACCCAGGTTAATTCCCTCTCTGGAATCTGATGCAGAATCCTAAAATTGTTATTCTCAAGGCGACAACCAGCAAGTCAGATATTTTAAAGGTTTGAGAATTTTTTTGAACGACACCTCATCCATTTGGACATGGTGACTAAAGTGTCCCATTCGACTCTTCATGCTACTCTCCCTGGATCCTGAGACCCAAGTCAATGCTTTGGTAACATGGATTCCACTCCCGATGGGGAAACTTGAATCTACAAAAAGTTTGGAATTGAAAGCTAGCCTCAAGGTGATCCATTGTTTAAAAATAAAATAAATTTTGTTCACCAGTGTCCTTTGTGGAAGGAAACCCGCCATTTTTAAATGATCTGGTTTCCATGTGATTCCAGACCTGCATCTATATGGTTAACTTTGAAATGGCCTGAGCAATCCAGACATGTGGCAATTAGAGATGGGCAAAAGATAGTGGGCTTGCTGACAAAGATATATTTATACACTTACAAGGGAAATCAGAAGAGCAAAAAGGGACGTGAGATAGTTTTAGGAAATAGGGTTAAGGAGAATCCAAAAGGATTCGATAAATATATTAAGGGCAAAAGGGTAACTGGGAGAGAATAGGGCCTTTTAAAGATCAGGAAGGCTACCCATGTGTGGAACCACAGGAGATGGGGAGATACTAAATGAATATTTTGCATCAGTATTTACTGTGGAGAAATATATGGAAGATAGAGGAAGTAAGGAAATAAATAGCAACATATTGAAAAATGTCCATATTGCAGAGGAGTGGTGCTGGATGTCTTAAAATAGATTAACGTGGATAAATCCCTGGGACCTGATCATGTGTGCCCTCAAAATTTGTGGGAAGCTAGGGAAGTGATTGCTGGGCCCCTTGATGAAATATTTATATCCCAGACCCTTCATCCAATTCATCTGTGCTGACTAAACATCTCAATCAGATCTAATCTCATTTGCCAGCATTTGGCCTGTGTCATTCTAAACCCTTCCTATTCATATACCCACCCAGATGCCATTTAAATGTTGTATTTGTAAACCCCTCCACCGCTCCTCAGGCAGCATATTCTATACATATACCATCCGCTGCATGAAAAAGTTACCCCTCACATCCTTTTTGAAATCTCTTCCCTTTCACCTTAGACCTTTTCCCTCTAGTTTTGCACTCCCCTACCCTGGGAAAAAGACCTTGATTGCTTACCCTATCTATGTTCCTCATGATTTTATAAACTTCTACAAGATCACCCCTCAGCCTCCGAAGCTCCATTGGAAAAAAAGCCCAGCTTGTTCAGCCTCTTCCTGATAACTGAAGCTCTTCAGTTCCTGCAACATTTTGTGTTAAACTTTTCTGCATCCTCTCAAGTTTAGCAACATCCTTCCTGTAGTAGGGTGACCAGAAGTGTATAAGCAGTATTTTAAATGTGGCCTCACCAATGTCCTGTACAGCCATAGCATAGCAGCCCAAACCTGATGCTCAGTGTTCTGACCAATGGAGGCAAGTGTACCAAATGCCTTCTTCACCATCTTGGCGCCTGCAACTCCAATTTCAAGCAACAATGCGCCTGCACCCCTTGTTCTATTTGTTCGGCAAACTTCCCATGCCCTAACATTAAGCTCAGGCTTGTGCGTGGCTTGGAGGGGAACTTGCAGATGATCATGTTCCCATGTTTCTGATGCCATAGTTTGGAAGGTGTTGGCTGATGAGCTTTGGTGAATTTCTGCAGTGCATCTTGTAGATAGTGCACACTGCTGTGACTGAGCATTGGTAATGGAACGAGTGAACAGTTAGAACCACAGGTAGTATTGAGGAGGCAGGGAGGCTGCAGAAAGATTTAGACAGGATAGGAGAGTGGGCAAGAAGTAGCAGATGGAGTACAGCGTGGGTAAGTGTGACGTCATGCACCTTGGTAGGAAGAATACAGGCGTGGACGATTTTCTAAATGGGGAGAAAATTTAGAAATCTGAAGTGCTAAGGGGCTTGGGAATCCTAGTCCAGGAATCTCTTAAGGTTAGCTTGCAGGTTGAGTCGGTAGTTAGGAAGGTAAATGCAATGTTGGCATTTATTTCGAGAGGACTAGAATATAAAAGCAGGGAGGTACTTCTGAGTCTTTATAAAGCTGTAGTCAGATCACATTTAGAGTGTTGTGAGCAATTTTCATTGCTCATACTTCAGGAAGGGTGTACTGGCCCTGGAGCGGGTCCAGAGGAAGGTCACGAGAGTAATCCCAGGAATGTAAGGCTTAACGTATGAGAAAAGTTTGAGGACTCTGGGACTATACTCGATGGAGTTTAGAAGGATGAGAAGGGATCTAGTTGAAAGATACAGAATATTGAACGGCCTCGACAGAATAGATGTTTGAAGATGTTTCCATTAGCAGGAGAGACTAGGACCTGAGGGCACATCCTTAGAGTAAAGGGAAGACTCTTTAGAATGGAGATGAGGAGAAACTTCTTTAGCCGGAGAGTGGTGAATACGAAGAACAAAGAAAATTACAGCACAGAAACAAGCCCTTCAGCCCTCCAAACCTGCACAGATTCAGATCTTCTATCTAAATCTGTCACCTATTTTCAAAGGATCTGCATCCCTCCTCTCCCTCCCCATTCATGTGTCTGTCTAAGTACATATTAAATTATGCTATCATGCCAGCCTTTACCACCTCAGCACCCACCATGCTCTGCATAAAGAGCTTTCCATGCATATCTCCCTTAAACTTTTCCTCTCTCATGTTGAACTCTTGACTCCTAATAATTGAGTTCCCACTCTGGGAAAAAACTTCTTTCTATCAACCCTGTCTATATCCCTCATGATTTTGAAGACCACAATCAGGTCCCCCTTCAACCTCTGTCTTTCTAATGAATCTGTGGAATTCATTGCCATGGAAAGCTGTAGAGGTCAGGTCATTGAGTATATTCAAGACAGAGATAGGTAGATTCATGATTGTCAAGGGGATCAAGGGTTATGAGGAGAAAGCAGGAGAATGGGGATGAAAAACTTATCAGCTATGAGTGAATGGTGGAATAGACTCGATGAGCCAAATGGCTTAATTTCATCGCCTATGTCTAATGGTCTTATGGTGTTATGGATGTGATGCTGATCAAGTGGGCTGCTTTGTCCTGGATGGTGTCAAGTTTCTTGAGTGTTGTTGGAGCTGTACTAATCCAGGTTAAGTGGAAGTATTCCATCACACCTCTGAAATATGACTTGTAGATAGTGAACAGGCTTTGAGAAGCCAGGAAGTAAGTCACTTCTTGTGGGATGTCTAGCCTCTGACGAGATCTTGTAGCTATTGTGTTTATATGGCTGCTCCAGTTCAGTTTCTGATTGAATGGTAACCCCCAGATATTAAGGGATTTACTAATGGCTGTTAGCATCTTGAGGTTGTTCTCTGTATATGATCAATCAGATTTTGTTAATCCTGATGTTTACCTGAAGCTTTGTTTAGAGAAGCTTTTGTTTTGCGTCTTGCTGATCATCCATGGAAAGACTGGATGAGTTCATTTATGAAGCCGCTCCGTGCTAACTGAAAGCAGATTTTTAGAGCTTTGTTCTGGCATTCGTCAATACCTTGGTCTATAATGTAGAACTGCATATGTTCTTTAAATAGCTGTAATTCAATAAGTGCATCATTGGAAAATGAGTTTATGCTGTCCATAATTCGACTTGAAATGATTGGACAATACCATCTTAAGGGAGAAAGTGAGGACTGCTGATGCTGGAGATCAGAGTCGAGAGTGTGGTGCTGAAAAAGCACGACAGGTCAGGCAGCATCCGAGGAGCAGGAGAATCAATGTTTCAGGCATAAGTCCTTCCTAATGAAGGGCTTATGCCCAAAACGTTGATTCGCCTGCTCCTTGGATGTTGCCTGACCTGCTCTGCTTTTCTAGCAACATTCTCTCAACAGACATTACCATCTTAAGCCATGTACCTTTTTGTCTCAGTGTGGATCAAAAACTGCTCCTCAGTAAGAAATCCAGCTCTGCAGCTACTGTTCTGATAACTTGCTACTTTACATATTGTCAGAACATTCCAGACTCCAGCTTCCACAGTTTGCACTTCACTGATTTGTGTCCTAGCTCTGAAGTGTACTGCAGTCCTTTATTTTCCTTTCTTTTTAAATTAAGGTAGCCATGCAAGCTCCTTTTGAATTGAAAGAGCTTATATTCTGAATCATATATGAATTTAGCTCTTTTTTTTGTTGTTTAATTTTTTTAAGATTAGATTAGATTACCTACCCTTCGGCCCAAAAAGTCCACACCGACCCTCCGAAGAGTAACCCACCTCCCTGTATTTACCCCTGACTAATCCACCTAACACTACAGGCAATTTAGCATGGCCAATTCACCTAACCTGCACATCTTTGGACTGTGGGAGGAAACCGAAGCACCCAGAGGAAACCCACGCAGGCACGGGGAGAATGTGCAAAATCCACACAGACAGTTGCCTGAGGTGGGAATTGAACCCAGGTCCCTGGCGATGTGAGGCAGCAGTGCTAACCGCTGTGCCACCGTGCCGCCTAAACTTATTTACAGATTATTACAACTGTCCACACTCAAAACTGATGTTGCTAAAAGTTGAAATTCTCCTGTTGGCAGATTCTTTACTGTCCAAAGCTGTTGCCCGATTGGGGTCATTGTCGTGATTGTAATGACATCAGCCAGGGGGACTTCATAGAATATGAGTTCCCTTGGTCTGTTAACCTGGTCCAGCCAGGGAGGTCTGGTTCCTGATATAAACAGATATAAACAGGAGTGTCAGAGATCGGTTCACTCTGAGAGCTGGCTCTAAGGAAGTTAGATCAGTGTTAAGGATTCTCCATGTGTAAATAAAGAGTGGCTTGGTGATGGGATAATGGCCTCTGTAGAGTTATTTTAGCCTTCAATTAGTTTTTCAGATATCTACCACAAATAGTTTCGGGTATTTTATAGATGGTGATTGCTAATACCGTAATCTGAGTTTGCCTCCAAAAAGGTGTTTTGCTGGATGTGACAATGCTTATTTTATCTATCATAACATAAGAAACTGGCTGTGGATATTGAGAGTCTTAAAAATTCCACATCTATTACAACTACCTATTATGCGCAAATATTGTATTTCTCAGAAACGCAAGTGTCTAGGCTAATGTTAAGCAATTTTTCCAACATAGTTTCAGATTTTAATAATTCCCGGTCAAATGGATAATGATCTGTGTACATCCTGAGGTCACATCCTTTTTAATGGTGGTAACATCATGAGAATGTCTCTTTAAGGCATACTAACATACTGTCAATGAGGAGTTAGACAACAGATATCAAAAGAGATTGATGATTTTGGTATAGTGTGTGTGGTTCTGAACCACACAACCTCCAGATATGAGTCAAGACTCCAGGATTCAACAGTCAAGGAAGGTGCATTCAGAAAATATTAATGTGTAAATCCATCCAAACACACGCCAATCAAAGTGGGAGAAATTCCTGGGGAGCTATATGATAGAAACTTCCACCATCATAGCTCCAGATTATAATGTGCGTGTAAAATGTGTATACTGCGAAAGTAACCCATTTTCCCTGAGTAACATGCCTCCATCACCTTACTAGGGATTTATGTGGGCATGAGCATTGCCTCTCTTTAGATGACCACCCCAGGCTTTGAAGGTAAAAATTTGCCCCATTTGTGCCTACAATTTACTGTTTCCGAGCAACAGAATCAGCATTGAAACAAGTTAGAGATAAACAGTCTGAGATAGGTAAAGTAAATATAAGAGAAGCTGACAAATTAGATAACTGCAAACAATGTGTCGGTTGTAGAAAGCAGTTTGCTTCACAAATGTTAATTGTGCAGGAATAGATTTCCATGCAGATAAGGAAGAATACTGCAATGTCTTAATTACACTGTCTTATCATTGAATAGTGAATTATGGGGGCCATAGCAAAGACTGAACCTCACCCCAGGGCTGCTGACTCTTTCCTTGCTGAATGACATTGCCAACTAAATATTACACTGAAAATGGCACTTTAATTATTATCATGCCCTGGTGAACAACATGCTCGACGCTCTGCATTGTGCAAAAACAATTTGAGCTAATAAAATAGGAAACAGGAAGGATATCGCAGATGAAGATAATTTTCCCAGTTCATCTCTGAGTCAGAAGTTTCTGGATTTAAATCCATAATCTCGGCTGAGGCTTCAGTGCGATGCTAATGTAGATTTGCACTGTCAGAAAAGACATTTAATGATTTAAATTAATAATAGTTGGGCAGGGACATGGAGGATGGAACATTTTCTTGCCATATTGGCTCGAGTTTAGCGGTTAATGTGGTGGGCCCACCCACTGGTTGGAGTGCTGGGGGCAATCCTTTTGTGACCGTTTCTTGGAGCTCTGATGGGATTTAGTTTCAGTCGAGCAGCCTGGGGTTCCTGCTCCTGCAGGTGGGTCTATTTACTTGCCTAACGGTGCCAAGCAATCTGAAGCCAGGATCTCTCCCGGAGTGGCAGCTTGCTCACATGACAAGGGCCCACCACCACTGACTGAATCCCAGTGTTGGCCGGAAGAGGCACTTTTTAAAAAAAAAAATTCATTCACAGGGTAAGGACGTCACTGGCTAAGTCAGCATTTATTGCCCATCCATAATTGTTAGGAGTCAACCATATTGCTGTGGGTCTGGATTCACTTGTCGGCCAAACCAGGTAAGGACAGCAGTGTCCTTTCTAAAAGGACATGATGAACCAGATGGATGTTTCCGATAACCAGTTACCATCAGATGACACAGTGGCTCAGTGGTTAATACTGCTACCTTATAGCACCAGGGACCTGGGTGCAATTCCATCTTGGGTGACTGTCTGTGTGGAATCTGAATGTTCTCCTTGTGTCTGCATGGGTGTTTTCTAGGTACTCTGGTTTCCTCCTACAGCAGGTTAGGTTGATTGGCCACAGCGATCAGGGATATGCAGACTAAATGGATTAACCACTGGAAATACAGGGATAGAATGTGGGGATGAGTCTGAGTGGGATTCCGTTCAGAGGGTCAGTGCGAACTTGATGGGCTGAATTGCCTGCCTCCACATTGTAGGGATTCTGTAATTAATACCAGATTTTTGTTTTCACTCAATTCAAATTCCACCATTTGCTGTGGCAGGATTCAAACTTGGAAATTAAGGGTTTCAGTTGTCTTTCAACTGCTACAGCTGTCCTTCCTGTACTTAACTGGACAGGGTTTGGAAGGTAATAGGTTCTGGAGGTAGGTTTGCTCGCTGAGCTGGAAGGTTTATTTCCAGATGTTTTGTCACCCTACTAGGTAACATCTTCAATGGGCCTCCCAGCCCTGCTTTCCATTTTTATGTTTAGGTTTCTTTGGGTTGGTGATGCCATTTCAAAGAAACCCAAACATATAAATAGAAAGCAGGAATTATCAGCAGTGCTTTGCCTGGAGGCCCATTGAAGATGTTACCTAGTGGGGTGACAAAACGTCTGGAAATGGACCTTCCAGCTCAGCGAGCAAACCTACATCCAGAACCTCAACCTGAGCTACAAATATTCTCAGAACTTGGTAATAGGTTTTGTGGGTCAATCTTATCTGCCCCATCATACACCCTTTCTCACTCACACCTTCAGTTCTGCTCCTGCTTTGAAGTGCACCCGATCAGTCTGAATGCTGCGGTTGGATTCTGAATAAAGAGTGGCACACATTGAAGAGAACAGGCTGCTCCTGATGTGCTGTGCAGAGACAATTCAACACAGTTTGAATGTGTAAAGTAACAGACTGCAATAAGCATCTGCAGGACAGACTCATGATAATCAGGTTCATTGAAAATATGAATCCAGCAAATTATGTGCTAATACAGCACAATGGGAAACATATTAAAGACATTTATTAAGCTTGGTGAATAGTAAAGTACTGTAGCTGAAATGTAAATGAGTGATTAAAATTCTAATAATGTGCATTCGATTTCCATAATATAGTTATTTGCATGCTCCGTGTACTTTCTCAACATGTAGCTAACTAGATCAGAGGCTTCTAAGACAGTTAAATCCATTCTAAAAGAATAATCAGATTACATAAGAGATTTTTTTAAAGAAAAGTCTTTGGTGTTGCAATACCACAAAGCTGATAAGCATTTGATGTCCCTGTGATCTTTACAACTTTGAATATTACCATCCTGAAAAATTGAAGACAAGAATTAAAAGGTGACGCTGTCACAATATTTTCGAGGTTTTCTTTCAGTGTCCAATTCCTAATTCAATGCTTGCCCTTTAAAATGGATCTGAACTCCATATTGCAAACTCTAACATCATGTTGATGAACTATGTTAATAACTCTGAGAGAGTATTAGCTTTCAATTAAGTGATGATAAAACAAGCACTCTGTCTATAAATTGTAACCTATAATTATTCAACCCAGCAATTAGGACACCGGCTCCCTTTAATGAATCCTAAAATGATACTGACCAGGGAGAGGTTTTGTTACCCTTCATCCTGTCAAGCCACAATTATTATTCAGTGAAACATTATAATGGCAGGGGAGAAATATGAAAAATTGAACACTGCAGTTTCTGAGAAATCTCATGTTTGTGTAAATTACATTGAGTTGGCCAATAAAGAAGTGATTGCAATAAAAATCAGATAGTTAGATGGGAAGAATATATTATTTTGATTAGGATCATTAAGGCATTTGGTTTGCTTCCTTTATTGGTCAGAGTGTTGAGTACAGGAGTTGGGAAGTCGTGTTGCGGCTGTACAGGACATTGGTTAGACCACTGTTGGAATGTTGCATGCAATTCTGGTCTCCTTTCTATTGGGAAGATGTTGTGAAACTTGAAAGGGTTCAGAAAAGATTTACAAGGGTGTTGCCAGGGTTGGAGGATTTGAGCTATAGGGAGAGGCTGAACAGGCTGGGGTTGTTTTCTCTGGAGCGTCAGAGGCTGAGGGGTGACCTTGTAGAGGTTTACAAAATTATGAGGGGCATGGATAGGGTAAATAGGCAAAGTCTTTTCCCTGGGGTAGGGGAGTCCAGAACTAGATGGCATATGTTTAGGGTGAGAGGGAAAAGATACAAAAGAGACCTACGGGGCAACGTTTTCACACAGAGTGGTACGTGCATGGAATGAGCTGCCAGATGAAGTGGTGGAGGCTGGTATAATTGCAACATTTAAAAGTCATTTGGATGGGTATATGAATAGGAAGGGTTTGGAGGGATATGGGCTGTTTGCGGGCAGGTGGGACTAAATTGGGTTTGGATATCTGGATGGGATGGACCGAAGGGTCTGTTGCCATGCTGTACATCTCCATGACTCTATGACTCCTTATCATGATGTTATTTGCTTGGTCTCAAAAGTGATGATAGAGAACACAATTACAAACAAAGAATCATAGAACCCCTACAGTGTGGAAGCAAGCCATTTGACCCATCAAGTCCACACCAATGTTCCCAAGAGCAACCCACCCCTTTACTCTATCTCTTTAACCCGGCATTTCCAATGGCTAATCCACCTAACCTACTCATCCCTGGATATTATGGGCACTCCTGCATGGCCAATCCACCTTACCTACTCATCTCTGTGACCGTGGGAGGAAACGCACACAAAAACTGGAAGAACGTGCAAACTCCATGCAGTTGCCAGGGGCGGCAATCAAACCCAGGTCCCTGGTGATGAGAGGCAGTAGTACTAACCACTGAGCCACCCCTAATTTTTAGCAATGCTTTCTTACTCCCCCCCACACCTTTATCTCTGGTGACCTCCATGGCCATCTCCATTTCCTCACCTATACCCTGGCCCTCGCTAACACCATTCAAAGTCATGGAGCTCTGTTTCAATTGAATTTACCTGATTTTACCTCTCTGTCATTTCAACTGAATCTTTAGGATGTCTAATACTTCCATATATCCCTGTCTTGCCTGACATCTGTCCCTGGATGATGCACGATTATTTTCTTGCGGATATTTCTCTCCATGAAAATGTCATCCATCCACTTTTTCAGACACTCCTTAAAATCCACATCTTTCATCAAGTTTCTGGTCATTTTCCCTAATATTTCTTGATGTGGTACAGTACCAGATTAAGACACTCTTTGGAAGCACCATGGAAGATGTTGTTATGTTAAGGTTGTCCCAGTTAATCTTTGAGGTGACATCTCTGCATGTGTTGCTTTGATGCCAATGAAAGTCTTCACAGAAAGCAATGACTGAAAAACTCCAACTCCTCGATGTGCCATCTGTTGAAGCTGCTATATTGGTTCAATCCCAAAAAGGCAGTGGGAGAGTTTCACTTCTGTTTCAAAGAATTAGAAAGAAGACAGCTGTCATTAGTAAAAGGATTTATGAATCTGTCCTTTAGAGAAGGAAATCTAGCTCCCCTACTTCCTCTGGCCTGTGCATCACTCAAATCCTAGAAAGAAGTGATTGACTGCCTTTTCTGCATTGGTTTCCTCCAGGTATTCCAGTTTCCTCCCACTGTCCAACATGTGTAGGTTAGGTGAATTGGCCATGCTAAATTGCCCAGAGTGTCCAGGCATGTGCAGGCTAGGTGGATTCACCATGAGAAGTGCAGGGTTACAGGGATAAGGTGGGGGTCTTGGCCTGGATGGGATGCTGTTTGGAAGGTCAGCGCAGACCCGATGGGCTGAATTGCTTCCTTATGCACTGTCGGGATTGTATGCCTCTCAGTGCTTTCTGATCAAACACCTGCATCAAACACAGCAATGAGAGACAGGCAATGTAAGAAACAAGCCCTAGGAGCAGGAATAAATCATTCAGTCCATCCAGACTGCTCTGTTATTCAATGGTTAATCTGATAATCCTCAATTCCATGGTTCTGCATTTTCCCAAACATCTTAATTCCTTTACTAATTAAAAATCTCAGCCTTGAACACATTTAAAGACCCAGCCTCAACAGTTCTCTGTAATATAAAAGGTTCCTTGCCAATGATATCTGCTTCTAGAGAACTAATATATCACAGTTAAAAACAAAGTTGTCATTGTCCCACATGCTAATGACAAAATGATGTTTGGTGGTGAGTTTAACCTGAGGGTCTCCATCTTTCAGATCAGGGTGAGATTAGGAAGGTAAGTTCTTCATAATATACTTCAGCTGGTGCAGGAATTGAACTCACACATTTTAACCCTACGTTACGTTACAGACAACCCAACTGAACTAACTGACCCCATGTAATACAGTAAACTACTACTGATGGCTGTTGATAAACTTTGATGAACTGAAAGGAAAATAATAAGTGTTTTCCACCTCTTGCCAGTGCTGAAGTAACAGTGCTGGGGCTAACAAGTTGTATTACACAGTAATTGCTTTGTCCTCCTAAGGTTCAAAGAGAACTACACTTAAAGCTCACTTAAATCTCGGAAGTCCATTTCCTGCTATGAGCTTCAATTCACAGCCACAAGGGTGAAGAAATGAAATCTCATGGCAGTAGTTATCTTTACAGAACATCATCCAGTCTTCTACTATTCCATTGGCATTGATCTCTACAACACCTCCTCTCCAGCAAATGACGACTAATTGGACATAATGCATAGAGGTGAAACGTATCACAAGGGAACTCAGAAAATTGTCAGGAATGGATAGTAAAAAGAAGTTCCAATATTCAGAGGCCCATCCAATTAAAAGCTGAATAAAAACTGAAAAAAACTGCAGATGCTGTAAATCAGAAACAGAAACAGAAGTTGCTGGGGAAGGGTCAATGGACCCGAAACATTAATTCTGATTTCTCTTCACGGATGTTGCCAGATCTGCAGAACTTTTCCAGCAATTTCTATTTTTGTTTTTGATTTGAAAGCTGAATTGCAAATATTATAATCATACAAGTATAATGCTGAAATAATGCAGCACCTCCTCTCATATATATCCATGTACAGGCAATCTCTGGTCTACTCAGTCAAAGTTCACTGAAAGCAGAATACTAATGTGCAGGAAACAAAGATGAATGAACACAGCCATTCCACACTGGAAAAATCTAAAACCGCATTATTAATACTGCAACTCTACCCATTTCTCAAAGACAGCCATTAGTCCATTACTATTTCGATCAAACACTTGAAATTGTTTCTGACCTTGAAATTTGCATTGCACTCTCATTGGCATTGAGGAATTTATAATGTTGTGACAGCTATTTTGTGCATACAATGCTCACCTCATTTAATGAACTCTGTCGGAGGAAGAAGATGACAGTGTGACAGGAGCTGCAGTGTAGGGGTTGGATTAGGTGGGTGGGGGTAGATGTTAGATAAAGCAACAATGCTAATCAACTGTGACCTAATTGAATGGCAGAATTTGCTGAAGGGGCTGAATGGTCTAGTTCTATTCTTTTATTCTTTCTTTCGCTGCTTTTTAAAGAATCATGGAGCAATACATGACAAAAGGAAGCCATTTGACCTAGTTGTCTGTGCTGTCTCACTACTCTATTGATCCTACTCCTCTGCTTTCTCCCAGACAACACCACATAGAGTCATAGAGATGTACAGCATGGAACCAGAACCTTTGGTCCAACTCATCCATGCCAACCAGATATCCTAACATAATCCAGTTCAATTTGCCAACACGTGGCCTATATCCCTCTAAACCTTTCCTATTCATATACCCATCCAGATGCATTTTAAATGGTGCAATTGTACCAGCCTCCACCACATCCTCTGGCAGCTCATTCCATACACGCACCACCCTCTGCATGAAAATGTTGCCCCTTTGGTCCATTTGAAATCTTTCCCTTCTCACCCAAAACCTTTGCCCTCTAGATCTGTACTCCCCCAACCCAGGGAAAATACTCTGTCTATTTATCCTACCTATGCCCCTTGTGATTTTATAACTCTCGAAAAGGTCACCCCTCAGCCTCCGACACTTCAGGGAAAACAGCCCCAGCCTGTTCAGCCTCTCCCTGTAGCTCAAATCCTCCAACCCTGGCAACATCCTTGTAAATCCTTTCTGAACCCTTTCAAGTTTCACTACATCCTTCCAATAGGAAGGAGACCAGAAGTGCCTGCAAAATTCCAAAAATGCCTAACCAATGTCCTGTACAACCGCAATATGCTCTCCCAACTCCTGTACTCAATACTCTGACCAATGAATCTTTTTCTTCCTTTCAAATATTAATCCAGTTGTTGTTATAGCTGCATCTTATCAATTGTATACTTTTCAATCTTCATCCAAAATTTGAGGCTAACCTCCATGTGAAAATATGGCAACTGGAATGTATTCATTCAATCGAGTGATCCAGTTAGCTGCCTGATCTCGAGTCCTGACATAGTTTGAGAAGGTTGGTATCTTCCCCGCTCTCCTCCAATGAGTTTATGCCATCAGATGATCTTTGTCTCTGTGCAGGGATGCAAGGTACAAGGACATCCAGTAATGTCAAGCGTCTGAGCTCTATCAGATGTCTTAGTGTGGCTAAATTCTCAGAGAATTTTTTAAAGTGAGCCCTCATGTATCCCTGTTTGAGTTTGGGACCTGTCACAGTTTTGTCCTTGAGTGCAGACTGTCTCTCTGCAGCCTGTGATTAAGAGAAAGAAAGCAAACTTGCATTGCTGTTTTCACCAGGACTGATTCAGCGGATCAATGCAACATCATGCACCTGTGTCTGAAACTAGGGCACCCATCCTGACTTTGAGTCAGTGTGCAAAGTGAGTCTGCAGTCTATTTTACATCTGTCCGCATTTCCAACAGCATCTGAAGCTCATCAGAAATAAAACTCTGAGAGATGGGCGGCTGACTGATTTGCAAAGTAGTGGACTACCCCCAGATGTGTACAGCATTTTGATTTTCCTTGGCATCAGTCTTACCAATGACTGTCAGGCTGAATATGAAAAGTGAATAAATTTCATTAACAAAGCATCCCTTATAGGCTTCAGGCAATGTGGAAATTGAATTCAATCAGAGATCTCAAGGTGCACACATATAGAAAGAGACATCGTGCCTCAATGTTGCTATGACAACAATTCCTAAACACTGTGAAAACAATGCCATATATCAAGACTGTTGCTTGGGTACATCATACCTGAACATTCAAATAAATAAACAAATTGTTATACTATTAGTAATTTATTAAAATTAACTGGTTGGAAGTAAATGAGGATAGTCATTGGTCTTGTTTAATGTTACATCAGATGAAAATTATTTTACATTGAATGCATGACTGAAAACAGAAAAGTGATGAACATGGTCTGTTGCAAAATTCAAGAATGTTTATGTTATTTCTACTCTGGAACATGATATGATTTACTTGCCTTCTGTTAATTGAATTAACAGATAAATTGCTTCAATTCAAAGAAATCAGCTTTATCATCACACTCTAGTGGCTCTGTTTACAAGAACTATAACATTTAATAACTATGCCTTAATACGGTCCTTGTGTTAACTTTCAAAAAGAACGGATACAGGAACATATCAGTAAGATCAAAATTCAACAAGAGTAAACCAGGGCAATAACTTCCAACGCAGCAGTTACTTAATTGATTAGCCCAGTCTTTTGCTCTCTGTGACAGTTGTCAGATTTAGAACATAGAACATAGAACATTACAGTGCAGTACAGGCCTTCAGCCCTCGATGTTGTGCCAACCTGTCGAACCAATCTGAAGCCTACATTATTCCATTTTCATCCATATGTTTATCCAATGATCATTTAATTGCCCTTAAAGTTGGCGAGTCTACTATTGTTGCAGGCAGTGCACTCCATGCCCCTACTACTGTTTGAATAAAGAAACGACCTCTGGCATCTGTTCTATATCTATCACCTCTCAATTTAAAGCTATGTCCCCTCGTGGTGGCCATCACCATCCATGACCCCATGAGTTTAATATTTTCCGAAACACAAAAGGGAGGGAGGAAGATATTGATGCAATGCATTAAAAGAGAAAAGATTGAATTAACATGACACTCTACACACCTGACATACCCCTCTTACATCCAAGAGCATTTCTCAGCTATTTAATTACTTCTGAAGTTGTGATGGTGTAGAGAAACAAGTTAGCCAAATTAGTTTTCGGCAGGCCTAACAAACACAGCAGCATGGATGATCCACCATTGAGGAAAGTTAAGGCTATGATAGACAGACCTTGTATTACATTGGGAATTAAGGGATATTGGGGATCGGACAGGAAAGCAGAATTTAGATTGTAATGTGGAGAAGACTTTTTCTGCTTTGATATTTTTATGTTTTCTGCATGTTTTTAAGTGGTCATTTAATCTGTTCTGTGGCCTGAGAGGGCAATTATTGACCAGAACACCCAGGGAAAATCCCAAGTCATTCTTCAGTGGTACTATTGGATTATTTACTTATGGGTGAAAGGGTAGATGGTGCCTCAGTTTAATATCCAATCCAAAAGAAAATGCTATCTCTAGCAATCCAACACTCTTGCTGTCCTGCTCCAAATGCAGGCCTTAGTTTTCATTGACACTCTGTGTGGAGATGTGAACCCACGGATATCTGATTCTTATATTTCAGTTGAAACTCAAATTGTCTGTGACAGTCACACTTCCAGGTTAATTAGGACTGTGTATTAAATGACAGCCACAGCCACCCACATCTCATGAATGAATGTAAAAAACAGATCTTGACATAATTTTGAAGAACAACAAGGAATTTTTTGAAACTTTTTTTTGCACCATTTTGAAGAACATCATTTTCTGTGGAGTTCAGATCGATATTTATCCCTGAATTAAAAGCTTTAGAACTCACTATTATGTGAGTGACTATTATGTGGGTGATGACAAGAGATTGCTGGACAAGAATTGTCTTGGTTTCTTACCTTCGAAGAATGATCACGCTTCCAAAACATGTCATTGATTTCAAAGCACTTTGAGATGCTTTGAGGTCACAAAATGTGCAATATATGCATCTAAGTCTTGTTTTCTATTTTCATGCAAGGTTGATATCAAGGGGCTATTTGTCAGACTAAATATAGACCACTTAAGTGATTCGGCAAGAAAGTGGCTGATGGGTTCTTATCTAGAAAACTGTACAAAATTAATTCTGATAATGGGTCACTGGACTTGAAATGTTCACTGTGTTTCTCTCTGCACAGTTGCTGCCAGACTTGCTGAGTTTTTCCAGCACTTTCTGTTTTTGCTTAAGTAGAAAAGGCTTACATTCTCTGGAGTTTAGAAGAATGAGACTTGATTGAATTAAAAGATGGAAAATGATGAGTGGTTCATAGGGAAGATGCTTGATAGGCTGTGATTACTCAGAGGAAAATCTAAAACCGGAAGTACGATTTACGAATTAGGACTTGGATGATGAGAAACTTGTTTACTCAGAGAGTTGGAATTTTTCACTTCAGTGAGTGCTGTGCTGATGAAAATAGTTAGACTGATATTGATTAGGGATGAAAGGGAAGATTTGATTTATTATTATCACATTTACTATGATACAGTGAAAATTATTGTACTGTGTACTAACCAGACAAATCATACCTTACATAAGTAGATAATGCAAAATATAGTCTTACAGCTACAGAGAAGGTGCAGAGAAAGTTCATGTCTAATATATGAGAGGCCCATTTATAAGTCTGATAACCGAGGGGAAGGAGCTGTTTTTTAAATCTGTTGGAACAAAGTTTTCAAACTTGAGTACCTTCTGTTTGATGGAGGAGGGTGGAAGAGAGTATAACCAGGGTGAGAGAGGTCTTTGTTTACGTTGGTTGCTTTCCCGAGGCAGCAGAAAGTATTGACGGAGTCTGCAGTACAGGCAGATCATTGCATACAAATTTCATTAGGGCAATAGAACAGGGTGAGGAAAACATTGTTATAGCTGCAGAGAAGGTGCACAAACAGCAAGGTCAACATTAAGTTTGAAATTTGAGAGATCCATTTAGACATCTTATAACAGTAAGTAAGAAGCTGTTCTTGAATCTGTTAGTATGTGTGTTTAAGCTTTTGAATCTTCTGTCCGACAGAAGAGGTTGGGCGGGATTATGACTGGGGTGGGAGGGATCTTTGATGATGTTGACAGCTTTCCTGAGGCAGCAGCAAGTATAGATGGAGTCAATGGATGAGTGGATGATTTTCATGATGTATTGGGCTGTGTTCACAACCCTCTGTAATTTTGTGTGGTCTTGGCCAGAACAGTTGCTGTATTAAGCTGTGATGCATATGGATAGATACTGTCTATGGTTCATCTATAATACTTGGTAGAAGCCATTGTGGACCTGTCAAATTTCCTTAGCTTTCTGAGGGAGTAGAGGCATTGGTGTGCTTTCTTGAGTGTAGCATTGACATGCATGGACCAGGATTGATCGTTGGTGAGATTTACTGGTGATGTGATCAGACCAGAAAGTGAAGTAGATGATCAGCTGTGATTTCACTGAACATGGAGCACATTCAAGAGGCTACATGACTTCCTATTTCTAATGTTTATGTATTAATCTTATACTGGCATTTATGCCAAACTAATAAATAAAAAAGGCGCCTTCTCTGATTTTAATTTTGACTCTTGATTAAAGAGACTAGTCGATGTACTGTACCCATTTTAACTAGCCAGCTGGCTAATGATAGAGAGGGACCTGGCAGGCAGAATGTGCTTGGCATTGTCCTTGAATAAACTGGAAAACAGGATTTGCAATTAATCACGCAGATTTGCACCAGAAAATTAGTAATTCTGTACACTGGGATCTTTTGCTTCTTAAAGTCACAATATAAAGGAAACTTATTATTTTCAGCAATGAAACTGCATCAAAAGGTTACAAAGCCTGGAGGGGGTCAGGCTTTTATAGTACATACACTTGATGAATTTTTTTTTAAGATTACTTACAGTGTAGAAACAGGTCCTTCAGCCTAACAAGTCCACACCAACCCTCCGAAGAGTAACCTACCCAAACCCATTCCCCAACATCTACCCCTTCACCTAACACTATGGGTAATTTAGTCTGGCCAATTCACCTAACCTGCACATTTCGGGAATATGGGAGGAAACTGGAGCACCCAGACATGGGGAGTACATGCAAACTCCACACAGACAGTTGCCCGAGGTGGGAATTGAACCCAGGTCTCTGGTGCTGTGAGGCAGCAGTGCTATCTACTGTGCCACTGTGCTGTCCAAATTCTCTGACTAAACGATAGAGGGAGGAAATTGATGATTGTTAAACATGCAAGTTCGTCAGCATCTTGGCAGTAACAGACCAGAATTGCCATTGGAACATGAAGCTGGCAATTGAATAAAATTAAATTCTTTCAGTTGCTGTTGTCTTCACTGGAGTCTACTCCTTCATATCATATGACAACAACCAGAGGTACTAGTGGAAATACATAACCACTGGCTTTAAACATAATGGACTGCAGCAATACTATTCAAACGCTCAATGTCGTGTCTCTGTGAGTGCCAATTATGCCTGTCTTTCGGAAACTGCTGGATATATGACAAACCACAGACATCTCAACACAGGCTCTCGTTTGACATTTTTCATGCAAAAGGTGTTTTACTAAGTCAGAGATTAAGGACTGTGTCCTCTCTGACGATGGTAATACGTGTCATGGGGCTTGTTTGATGAGGAACAATGGATTCTCAAATGTTGCTGGCTATTATTTATCTCCCAGAAAGTATTTTTTTTTAAAATAGTAGATTTTCTGCTTCTTCTCTCTCATTGAAGTTCATGTGCAAATTGACTGCTGTGTTTCTTACAACAGGTATGATCGCCATGACAGTGAATCTTTGGCATTGTGACTCCTCACTTCAAGGAAGATCCGAGACTTTCATCTTTTATTGAAAATAAATGAAAAAGTAAAGATTTTTTTTGGGAGCAGGAATTCATCCTCAATGATGATATCTCTGAGGCTCCATCATGTACTAAAAAGTTAATGAAGTTTCCAAGCTTCAGCAAAGTATCCAATACCAGCAAAAGTGAGCATGGCAATAGGCTTTTATTTGATATCAATAAGCCTAAGAGTCAATGTTTTAGTTTGTTACATTAATATAAAACTGTTGGTGGACCTTTGAGTTAACATTGTACCCATGAGACACTGGGTTTTTGTTATAATAAGAAGCCGGATAGGCTGGGACTTTTCCTCTCACTAGAGTGAAGGAGGCTGGGGGGAGGGAGGGGGTGAATTTATAGAGGTTTATAAAATCATGAGGGGTATTGAAAAGGTGAATGGCAGGTATCTTTACCCTAGAATGGAGGATTTCAAGACTAGGGGCATATTTTTACGGTGGGAGGAGGAAGATTTTAAGAAAAACATGAAGGACAATGGAGGATTTCAAGACTAGGGGCATATTTTTACGGTGAGAGGAGGAAGATTTTAAAAAAAACATGAAGGACAACTTTTTTTTACACAGAGAGTGGTTCATGTGTAGAATGAACTTCCTGAGAAACTGATGGATGTGGAGACAGTTACAACATTTAAAAGACATTTAGATAAGTACTTGAATAAGAAATGCTTGGAGGGATGTGGATCAAGCACAAATAGGTGGGACTAGTTTAGTTTGGGATTTTGGTTGGCATGGACTGGTTGGGCCAAAGAATCTGTTTCCGTGCTGTATGACTGTTTGACTCAATAGTATCTGCCCAGATTTGTGTTCATGTTGCTAAAGAAGGATTTGAACAACATAATCATCTGACTCAGAAAATAGTGTCGTAGACTATTTCTTCTCCTTCTATTCATCATCCAATACAGTAACGATAGATGGAAGAACAAAGCTATATATAAATTAAAACATAATAACCTGTGGCGTGCAATTGCATTCATTCTGTGTCCTCAGCCAACTGTGTAAGTCACAGATCAATTAGTTATACCTTCACCTCAGGGAAAGAAAGGCTGAGTTTCAAGTCCCTCTCCAGGTGTTGAACACAAAAGGTAAAGTAGGAGAAAGTGAGGACTGCAGATGCTGGAGACCAGAGTTGAAAAATGTGGTACTGGAAAAACACAGCAGGCCAGGCAGCATCCGAGGAGCAGGAGAACCGACATTTCGGGCATAGGCCCTTCTTCAGGAAGAAGGGCTTATGTCCGAAACGTCAATTCTCCTGCTCCTCGGATGCTGCCTGGCCGGCTGTGTTTTTCCAGCACCACATTTTTCAAAAAAAGGTAAAGGTTGAGAACCCACTGCAGTGGGGATTGTTATACTAATGGAGGTGATATCTTTCAGATGACTCCATCTCCTGGGTTTTCAATACTGCCAGCCATCCATATCTTGTGGTATGATCGGGTCATTTAATACTCAAGGCTGAGATTTCTAATCAGTCAAAGAATCAAGGCCTATGGGGATGGCAAGAAAGTGGATTTGAAGATTAACAGATCAGCCATAATCCTATTTAATGGCAAACAGACTCAATGGGCTGAATGGCCTACTCCTGCTCTTACAGTTTTTGGTCTAATTAGTGACTGTGCTGTTTTGCTGCCAACAGGGAGTTGTTGAATTTAACCTTTCCTCTCCACCTCTTCATTCATGTCTGATCATCCCCTCTCTTCCACATGTCCACACTCTCCTTCCCACACACCCTTCACTCACTCCCTACTTTGCTGGGAGGTGTGATCCCTGTAGGCAGCTCCAGAAGGCCATCCTATACTCTGCTCCTGCTTGCCATAGCCAGAAATTGATTGTCATCGGTGTTATGAAGTTGAAGGTGTGTACTATACCTTTGAGAGAGAGTGAATGCTGTTCTGAACTGAGAGCTTACAAGCAGCTGTGTATGCGACTGGATGGCAGTTCCAGAGTGTACTGGTAAATTGAAAATATGCAACAGTTGGTTGTGAAATGGATACCTGAGTTTTGACAACAATTTAAATTTAACCAACCAGTTTAAATTATGCCATAGGATACTAAAACCAAATCAAGTTTGAATTTATTGTTTTGCTAACATCGAACCAATGAGATGGTTTGATTTTGGGGTATAATAATGTGAGCATTTTGAAAATTGGTCAAAGAGCAACTGCCTTAGAGAAAGAAACTGCTGGACAGCTAATTGCCCATTTATCATCTTGCTCTCAAAGAAATTAGAAAAAATTGTCTATCATAGGTACCTTTTCATGTGAAACATGCTCATAGTAAAATGAAAGATGATGACCCAGGGAGATCATCAGCCAGGAGAGTGAAAACACAGAAGAAGACAGAGACTGTGTGGTTTTGAAATTAAGTTAATATCAGTCGAATAAGTATCTTATGGGACAGCATATTGTTATAAGGTTGGAGGCAGATAGTGAGTAGTAAAGAGAAAGGGGGGTTAGATTTGTGAAGAGATTTTGTTTAATGCTTACTTAGAGTAAGAAAATAAATTGTTGTTATTTTCTTTAAATAGTGGAATTTGGGATTTCCCTGTCACTCATACTTCAATAGTTTACGAGCGAGGTGAGCTTTTCTGGATGTTTAGTTTAATTAGCAGAAAAGGTTCACCGCTCTGTCATAACAATCAGTTTCAGGTGGAGGGTCGAGACCCAGATGGGGATATGATGATGCGTGAGAGTTAAAATCTCTCCAAGTCTCAGTATGTCAGCTTACTGTTCACCTGAAAAGATCATAAGCTGTGATCAAAATTCAAATCATGTGATGCATTCCCTATGAGCAAAGGAACTCAGCTATTCTTAGCCTGGGAACCACATTACTGTCGAATTTGGAGATTTATTCTATGGTTAGTTCTTCTATAACGCGATGATTGCTGTCTTGTGCAACCCTACACTATAGAAAAATCACACTTTAGAAACAGCGCTTAAAGTGTTAACAATGTAATCATGTCATTGCCAACACATGTTTTAGAAGTTCACACTTTAGAAACAGTATTCCCTATTTGTCAATAGCATCACAGTCAATTTGCATTGACGAAACACGTGTTGTGGCGTGTTACGACCTGCAATTGGCTGCCCATCCCTAAGACTCCCAAGTTTAAAATGTGTGCTTTCAAAATTCACAGCATTTCAAAATAGCTGCAGAGGAGTCGCAGCATTCGGGGCTACTGAGACAAGGCTCATTCACATACATCTGCTTTTCTTTTCTCATTTTGTTTTGTTTTCTTTAAAGGTTTTTCTCTTACTTTTCAACTTGGTTGCAGCCATATCTGTGCAAGTGGGCTATGCACAAGTGGTGGATGAAGATGGCAGTGCAGGCCCAGGAAGCGGTGAAGTCGAGGAAGTGACGAAGGAGATGGTGTCTGCTGATGGCGGCAGCAATGCCAGCCTGGGATTTCCCTGTGAGTGAGGAGCAGGCCGCAGGCCTATTCCCCTCCCCCTGGTTGTGACTTGTAGGCTGAGCCAAGGCTCCAGTCTGTGGCTAGGCCTGGGAGCCTGATGGAAGAGGCAGCAATAGCAGTGAGTTTGGTCCCAGCACAGTACTCTGGGGCACTGGCGGTGACTGTATTGGAGAACTCGTGGCGTTGGTGGCTAGTCGAGGCGAGATAGTGCCAGAGATTTGTTCCTGCAGCTGCGGTAGCGCGTTGAGGGATGGTTACCATGATATCATTGGTTTACCAGAATGGACTCGAGACTTCCAGGTGGAGGAGCCAGGATGCAGGTCCATGGCTGTGCTGGAAATGGGAGCTCTCCAATGGCTAGGCCACTATTGGAATATTGTGTGCAATTCTCATCTCCCTCCTTTGGAAGGCTGTTGTGAAACTTGAAAGGGTTCAGAAAAAATTTACAAGAATGTTGCCAGGGTTGGAGGATTCGAGCTATAGGGAGAGGCTGAATGGGGCTGTTTTCTCTGGAGTATCGGGGGCTGAGGGATGACCTTATAGAGGTTTATAAAATCATGAGGGGCATGAATAGGGTAAATGGCAGGGTCTTTTCCTGAGGATGGATGAGTCCAAAACTAGAGGGCATAGGTTTAAAGTGAGAGGGAAAGGATTTAAAAGGAATCTAAGCGGCAACTTCTTCATGCAGATGGTGGTGCGTGTATGGAATGAGCTGCCAGAAGAAGTGCGAGAGAGGAGCGAAGGACTGCTGGGAAGGTGAGTATAAAACATTTTTTTTTAAAAGAGCAGCAAGTAGAGAGGGCAGAGAGAAACAAGGGCTGCTTAGAGGTTTTTATGTGGTTGAGATCTAAACCCAAGATCGTAAACCACAGGGCCTCTGTTCCACTCACTTCCTCTAACCTTACTAAGAGACTGTAAACTAGGTAAGTTTTCAGGTTTTCTCATTTTTTTTCTTCTCTTCCTTTGTTTAGTCCTGTGCGGGCTTTCAGAGCAGCGGGATATGGATGTTAGGGCAGTTGCATGTTCCTCCTGCAGAGTGTACAGGTGAGAGACACTTCACATGTCTCTGTCGACTACATCTGTGGGAAGTGCACCCAAGTCTACCTCCTCGAAAACCGAGTTAGCTGAATGAACTGCGGATCATCTGGGAGGCTGAGGGGGAAATTGAGAGGATGTACAGGGAGGTGGTCACTCCTCAGATACAGGATAAGGACAGCTGAGGTACAGTCGGGGGAGGAAAGGGAACCGACGGTCACAGCAGGAATGATATAGCCAAGAAAGGGATTGAGGATCTGAAAAGTGACAACAGAGAGTTAGGTTGGAAGCTGAAGAGCAGGACGAGGAGAGTAGTGATCTCAGGTTTGCTACCGGTGTCACGATATAGTGAGATGAGGAACAGTCAGCGAATGGAGCTTAACACGTGGCTGTGAGGCTGGTGCAGGAGGGAGGGCTTCAGATACCTAGACCATTGGGATACCTTCTGCGGAAGGTTGGACCTGTACATGAAGGACGGGTTGCACCTGAACTGGAGGGGCACACGTGTCCTGGGTGAGAGATTTGCTCATGTGATTCGGGAGGGTTTAAACAAGCTTGGCGGGGGATGGGAATCAGAACCACATATCTGAGAGGGGGACAGTTGCAGATGAGGCAGTGAAGGATGTAGTGAATCTATCGGGAAGGTTTCTCACACGATGAAACAAAGGGATCGGTTAATGTGTGTCTGCCTTAACGCAAGGAGTGTCAGAAATAAGAGTGACAAACTTAGGGCATGGATCAGTACTTGAGGCTACGATGTTGTGGCCATAACAGAGATGTGGGTTGCACAGGAACAGGAATGGTTGCTTGACGTTCCAGGGTTTAGAATGTTTAAAAAGAACAGAGAGGGTGGAAAAAGAGGAGAGTGCACCACAGCTACAGAAATGAAGGTTGTCGAGGAAGGTTTGTCTACTGAGTCAGTATGGGTGGAAGTTAGGAACAGCCACCGCATTGAGGGTTTTCTACAGACCACCAATTAGCAGTAGGGAGATCGAAGAACTCATAGACAGGCAGATTCTGGAAAAATGCAGATGTGGCAGGGTTGTTGTTATGGGTGATTTCAACTTTACCAATATTGACTAGAACCACTTTAGTGCAGATGGTTTGGATGGAGCCATTTTTGTCAGGTGTGTTCAGGAGAGTTTCCTTACTCAGTATGTAGACAGCCCAATGAGAGGGGAGGCCATTTTGGATTTGGTGCTCGGCAACTAGCCAGGACAGGTATCAGGTCTCGTGGTGGGAGAGCATTTTGGTGACAGTGATCACAACTGCCTCACATTTACCATAGCCTTGGAGAGGGAAAAGAGCAGTTACAGAGGGAAGATACTTAATTGGGGAAAAGGAAATTATGATGCTATCAGACAGGAGTTGGGAAGTACAGACTGGGAACAATTGTTCCACAGAAAGGGTACAGCAGACATGTGGAAACTGTTTAAGGAGCAGTTGTTGTGAGTGATGCATGGATTTATTCCTCTGAGGAGGTAAGAAGAGGTAAGATTACGGAACCTTGGAAGATGAGAACAGAGGAGCTTCTCGTCGAAAGGAAGAAGGCAGCGTCCGTAAGGTGGAGGAAGCAAGGATCTAGCTCAGTTTTACAGAATTACAGGCTTGCTAGAAAGAAACTCAGAAATGGGCTGAGGAGAGTCAGGAAGGGCACAAAAAGGGCTTGTCAATAAGGATTAGGGAGAACCCCAAAGGCATTTTACTTATATGTGAGGAATAAGAGAATAATCAGGGAGAAGGTAGGGCCAATCAGGGATAGCGGAGGGAACTTGTGCGTGGAGTCAGAGCAGATAGGGGAAGCCCTAAAAGAGTTTTTTGCTTCAGTTTTCACTAAGTAAAGGACCTTGTTGTGAATGAGAACTTTGCGGAGCTGGGATACAGTCTTGACTAGATCAGGATTGATGAATTTGATGTGCTGGAAATTTTGGAAAACATTAAGATTGATAAGTCCCCAGGGCCAGACCAGATTTATCCCAGGCTGCTCCGGGAAATGAGAAAGGAGGTTGCTAAGCCGTTGGTGAGGATATTTGCCTCCTCACTTTCACGGGAATCGTACCAGAGGATTGGAAGGAGGTGAATGTTGTTCCACTTTTCAAGAAGGGAAATAGGGAAATTGCTGGCAATTAAAGACCAGTCAGTCTTACGTCTGTGGTCAGCAAAATTTTGGAAAGAATTCTAAGGGATAGGATTTATGACTATTTGACAAAGCATAGCATGATTAAAGCAGTCGGCATGGCTTTGTGAAGGGCAGGTCATGCCTCACAAATTTTATTGAGCTCGTTGAGGAGGTTACAAGACAGGTGGATGAAGGTCGAGCAGTGGATGCGGAGTATTTGGACTTCAGCAAGGCATTTGATAAGGTTCCCCATGGTAGGCTCATTCATAAAGTCAGGAAGTATGGGATACAGGGAGGTTTGGCTATCTGGATTCAGAATTGGCTGGCTGACAGAAGGCAGAGAGTGGTTGTAGATGGAAAGTATTCTGCCTGGAGGTCAGTGTTGAGTGGGGTCCTGCAGGGCTCTGTTCTTGTGCCTCTACTCTTCGTAGTTTTTATAAATGACTTGGATGAGGAGGTTGAGGGGTGGGTTAGTAAATTTGCAGGTGACACAAAGGTTGGAGGTGTCATTGATAGTATAGAGGGCTACTGCAGGCTGCAGCGAGACATAGACAGGATGCAGAGCTGGGCTGAGAAATGGCAGATGGAGTTCAACCTGGATAAATGTGAAGTGATGTATTTTGGAAGGTCGAACTCGAATGCTGAACATAGGATTAAAGACAGGATTCTTGGCAGTGTGGAGGAACAGAAGGATCTGGGTGTGCAAGGACATAGATCCCTCAAAGTTGCCACCCAAGTGGATAGGGTTGTTAAGAAAGCATATGGTGTTTTGGTTTTCATTAACAGTGGGATCGAGTTTAAGAGCTGTGAGGCTTTGCTGCAGCTGTACAAGACCCTGGTGAGACCAGGAGAATCGACGTTTCGGGCATAAGCCCTGAAGAAGGGCTTATGCCTGAAACGTCAATTCTCCTGATCCTTGGATGCTGCCTGACCTGCTGCGCTTTTCCAGCAACACATTTTCGGCTCTGATCTCCAGCATCTGCAGTCCTCACTTTCCCCTGGTGAGACCACACTTGGAATATTGTGTCCAGTTCTGGTCACCCTACTATAGGAAAGATACAGAGGCTTTGGAGAGGGTGCAAAGAAGGTTTACCAGGATGCCGCCTGGCCTGGAGGGCTTGCCTTATGAAGAAAGGTTGAATAAGCTTGGACTTTTCTCTCTGGAGAGAAGGAGGAAGAAAGGAGACCTGATCGAGGTGTGCAAAATAATGAGAAGAATAGATAGAGTCAATAGCCAGAGACTTTATCCCCAGGGCAGGATTGACTGGTACAAGGGGGTCATAGTTTTAAGATATTATGAGAAAGGTATAGAGGGGACGTCAGAGGACGTTTCTTTACACAGAGAGTTGTGAATGCATGGAATGTGTTGCCAGTGGTGGTGGTGGAAGCAGAGTCATTAGGGACATTTAAGTGACTGCTGGACATGCATATGGATAGCAGTGAGTTGAGGGGTGTGTAGTTTAAGTTATTATATTTTACATTAGGATTAAACCTCGGCACAACATCGTGGGCCAAAGGGCCTGTCCTACACTGTACTTTTCTATGTTCTATGTTCTATGAAGTGGTGGAGGCACAATTACAACATTTAAAAGGTATCTGGTTTGGTATATGAATAATAAAGGTTTAGAGCGAGTCGAGAGTGTGGTGCTGGAAAAGCCCAGCAGGTCCGGCAGTGAGAATCAACGTTTCAGGCAAGAGCCCTTCATCAGCAATGAGGCTTGTGAGCCAAGGGGGTGGAGAGATAAATGGGAGGTGGGTGGGGCCAAGCGAATGTAGCTGAGAGTGCAATAGGTAGATGGAGGTGAGGATAATGGTGATATGTTGGAGAGCCGAGTGGAGAGGATAAATGGGAAGGAAGATGGACGGCTAGGACAGGTTATGAGGGTGGTGCCTAGTTGGAGGGTTGGAACGGAGATAAGGTGGGGCAGGAAAAATGAGGGAACTGGCAAAATCGACATTGATGCCTTGTGGTTGGAAGGTCCCAAGGCGGAAGATGAGGCGTTCTTCCTCCAGGCGTTGCGTCGTTGGGGTGTGACAATGGAGGAGGCCCAGGACCTGCATGTCCTTGGCGGAGTGGGAGGGGGACTTGAAATGTTCGGCCACTGGGCGGTGGGGTTGGTTGATGTGAGTGTCCGAAGATGTTCTCTGAAGAACTCTGCAAATAGGCATCCTGTCTCCCCAGTGTAGAGGAGACCACATCAGGAGCAACGGATACAGTAAATGACATGTATGGAAGTGCAGGTGAAATTCTGATAGATGTGGAAGGCTTTTTTGGGGCCTTAGACAGAGGTGATATGGAGAGATGTGGGCGCAGGTTTTGCAATTCCTGCGATGGTAGAAGAAGGTGCCGGGAGGGAAGGGTGAGTTGGTGGGGGTTGTAGACCTGACGAGGGAGTTGTAGAGGGAATGTTTTTTACGGAATGCGGATATGGGTGGGGAGGTAGATATATCCCTGGTAGTGGGGTCCGTTTGTAGGTGGTAGAAATGGCGGAGGATGATATGGTGTATACGGAGGTTGGTGGGGTGGAAGGTGAGGACCAGGAGGGTTCTGTCCTTGTTGCGGTTGGAGAGGTGGGGTTCGAGTGTGGAAGTGTAGGAAGTGAATGAGATGTGCTGGAAGGCATCATCAACCACGTGGGAGGGGAAATTGCAGTCTTTGAAGAAGGAGGTCATCTAGTGTGTTCAGATGGATATGGGCCAAATGCTGGCAAATGAATATAGAACATAGAATGCAAACATTATAGCGCAGGATAGGCCCTTCAGCCCTCGATGTTGCGCCGACCTGTGAAATTAATCTGATGCCCATCTAACCTACACTATTCCATTATTATCCATATGTATGTCTAATGTCCATTTAAATGCCCTTAACATCAGTGAGTCTACTATGTTTGCAGGCAGGGCATTTCTTGCCTTTACGACTCTCTGAGTAAAGAAACTACCCCGATATCTGTTCTAAATCTGTCACCCCTCAATTTAAAGCTATATCCCCTCATGTTAGCCTTCACCAACTGAGGAAAAAAGCGCTCACTGTCCACACTATCTAACCCTCTGATTATCTTATACGTCTCGATTAAGTCGCTTCATAACCTTCTTCTCCCCAATAATAACAGCATCAGTTCCCTCAGCATTTCCTCGTAAGATCTTCCCTCCATACCAGGCAACATCCTAGTAAATCTCCTCTGAACCCTTTCCAAAGCTTCCACATCCTTCCTATAATGCAGTGATCAGAACTGCATGCAATACTCCAGGTGCAACTTTAGACCATAAGACCATAAGTCCATAAGACAAAGGAGTGGAAGTAAGGCCATTCAGCCCATCGAGTCCACTCCACCATTCAATCATGGCTGATGGGCATTTCAACTCCACTTACCCCCACTGTCCGCATAGCCATTAATTTCTTGCAAGATCAAGAATTTATCAATCTCTGCCTTAAAGACACTTAATTAGATTAGATTACTTACAGTGTGGAAACAGGCCCTTCAGCCCAACAAGTCCACACCGACTCGCCGAAGCGTAACCCACCCAGACCCATTCCCTTACATTTACCCCTCACCTAACACTACGGGCAATTTAGCATGGCCAATTTGCCTAACCTGCACATTTTTTGGATTGTGGGAGGAAATCGGAGCACCCGGAGGAAACCCAGCAGACACGGGGAGAACGTGCAAACTCCACACAGTCAGTCACCTGAGGCGGGAATTGAACCCGGATCTCTGGCACTGTGAGGCAACAGTGCTAACCACTGTGCCACTGTGCCGCCCACAATGTCCTGACCTCCACTGGGCTCCATGGCAATGAATTCCACAGGCCCAACACTCACTGGCTGAAGAAATGTCTCATCATTTCCATTCTAAATTGACCCCCTCTAATTCTAAGGCTGTGCCCACGGGTCCTAGTCACCCTGTCTGACGGAAACAAATTCTCAGCATCTACCTTTTTCAGCCAAGCGTTAGTTTGTAAGTTTCTAATAGATCTCCCCTCAACCTTCTGAACTCTAATGAAAACAATCCCAGGATCCTCAGCTGTTCATCGTATGTTAGGCCTACCATTCCAGGGATCAACCATGTGAATATCCGCTGGACACTCTCCAGTGCCAGTTTGTCCTTCCTCAGGTGTGGGGCCCCTAAATTGGACACAGTATTCTAAATGGAACCTCACGAGAGATTTATAAAGTCTCAGTAGCACATCGCTGCTTTTACATTCCAACCTTCTTGAGATAAATGACAACATCATATTTGCTTTCTTAACCATGGACTCAACCTGCAAGTCAACCTTTAGAGAATCCTAGACCAGCAGTCCCAGATCCCTTTGTATTTTGGCTTTATGAATTTCCTCAAAAATTCATTATAAATTTCCTCAAAAATTCATTAGAAAATAGGCCATGCTTGTATTCTTTTTTTTAAAGTGCAAGACCTCGCATTTGCTCATGTTGAATTTCATCAGCCATTTCCTGGACTCCTCTCCTAAACTGTCTAAATCTTTTGGCAGTCTCTCCACCTTCTCAGTACTACCTGCCTGTGCGCTTAACTTAGTATCATTGGTGAACTTCGCCAGAATGCCTTCTGTCCCTTTGTCCAGATCATGAATATATAAAGTGAACAGCTGTAGCCCCAACACTGAACCCTGCAGGACACCACTTGTCACTAGCTGCCATTCTGAAAAAGAACTTTTTATCCCAACTCTCTGCCTTCTGTCAGACAGCCAATCCCCAATCCATGCCAGTAGCTCACCTCGAACGCCATGGGCCCTCATCTTACTCAGCAGCCTCCTGTGAGGCACCTTATCAAGGGTCTTTTGGAAGTCTAGATAGATAACATCCACTCGATTTCCTTGGTCTAACCTACTTGTTACTTCTTCAAAGAGTTCTAACAGATTTGTCAGGCACGACCTCCCCTTACTAAATCCACGTTGACTTGTTCTAATCCAATCCTGCATTTCCAAGAATTTAGAACCCTCATCCTTCACAATGGATTCTATAATTTTACCAATAGCTGAGGTTAAACTAATCTGCATATAATTTTCCTTCTTTTGTCTTAATCCTTTCTTGAACAAGGGGGTTACAACAGAGATTTTCCAATCATCTGGGACCCTCCCTGACTCTAGTGATTTTTGGAAGATTACAATCAACGCCTCCACTATTTCTTCCACCACCTCCCTCAGAACTCTAGGATGTAGCCAATTGGGGCCAGGAGATTTATCGATATTTAGACCTTTCAGCTTTTCTAGCACGTTCACTTTTGTAAAGGCTACCATACTCAACTCTGCCCCTTGACTCTCCTTAATTGTTGGGATATTACTCATGTCTTCCACTGTGAATAATGTTTTATTAAGTTCTTCAGCTATTTAGTTATCTCCCATCACTAACCTTCCAATATCTATTTGGAACTGCCCAATTTCTACTTTTGCCTCTCGTTTGTTTCTTATGTATTGAAATTAACGTATACTATCATTTCTAATATTACTGGCTAGCGTACCTTCATAGTTGACCCTCTCCTTCCTCATTTCTCTTTTTGTTATCGTCTGTTTGCTTTTGTACTCTTCCAAATCTTCTGATTTCCCAGTGCTCTTGACCACTTTATAAGCTCGCTTTTTTTCAATGATGCATGTTTTTTATCAGTTCCTCTTTCATGTCCTTATGGTTACCTTTATTTAACTGTAACACCATTCCAATATTGCCTTCTCGCTTTCAAACTGCAGTCTGAACTCTACCATATTATGATCACCGCCTCCTAAGTGTTCCCTTACTTTAAGATCTTTTGTAATGCCTGGCTCATTACATAGCACTAAGTCCAGAATAGCCTGTTCCCTTGTGGGCTCCATCACAAGCTGTTTCAAAAAGCCATCCTGTAAGCATTCCATGAATTCCCTTTCTTTGGATCCATCAGCAACATTATTCACCCAATCCATTTGCATATTGAAGCATTGAATATTATGGTTTTTTGCCTTTGTGGTTCCTCAACTCCATACACACAGACTCCACATCATATCCCTATATCATTCAGTGCCATAGATTTAATTTCATTCTTGGCTAACAAGGTAACACGCCCACTTCCCTGTTTTTTCGATAAGTTGTAAATCCTTGAATGTTTAACTGCCAGTCCTGAGCCCCCTACAACCACATCTCTGTGATGCTTTGTACAGCTAAAGCATGACCTCATTGCTCTGAAACTCAGTCCCCCTATCAATAAATGCCAACAAACACCATATGCCTTCTTAACAACACCATCAATCTGGATGGCAACTTTCAGGGATTTATGCATCTGGACACTGAGATCTCTCTGTTGAACTACATTGCCAAGAATTTTACAATTTGCCCAGTACTCTGTATTCCTGTTACTTCTTCCAAAGTGAACTACCTCACACTTGTCTGCATTAAACTCCATTTGCCACTTCTCAGCCCAGCTCTGCATCTTATCTATGTCCCTCTTTAACCCACAACATCGTTCAGCACTATCCACAACTCTGCCTACCTAAGTGTCATCTGCAATTTTACTAACCCATCCTTCCACACAAATTTACTAACCCATCCTCCAGATCATTTATAAAAATGACAAACAGCAGTGGCCCCAAAACAGATCCTTGCGGCAGATCTGGATGAACATTTTCCATCACCCACCGCCCTCTGGATCAGAAATTAGCAAGCTGAAAGAAGACACTTATTTTGTGCAGTAGCCTACCATGTGGAACCTTATCAAATGCCTTACTGAAGTTCATATATACCACATAAACCACCCGACTTTCATCCACCTGTTTTGTCACCTTCTCAAAGAACTCAATAAGGTTAGTGAGGCACAACCCACCCTTCACAAAACTGTATTGACTGTCCCTAATCAAATTATTCCTTTCCAAATGATTATAAATCCTATCTCTTATAACCTTTTCCAACATCTTACCCACAACCGAAATAAGGCTCACTGGCCTATAATTACCAGGTTGTCCCCACTCCCCTTCTTAAACAACGGAACAATATTTGCTATCTTCCAGTCTACTGTCACTACTCCTGTTGACAATAATGACACAAAGATCGAAACCAATGGCTCTGCAATATCCTCCCTGGCTTCCCAGAGAATCCGAGTATAAACCCTATTGGCCCCAGGGTCTTATCTATTTTCAGATCTTCCAAAATTGCTAAAACCTCCTCATTATCAACCTCAATCCCATCTAATTTCATTGCCCGTATCTCCATATTCTCACTAACATTGTCTTTTTCCAATGTGAATACCAATGAAAAGTATTCATTAAGTGCTTCCCCTATGTCCTCAGATTCCACACATAACTTTCCACTACTACCTTTGATTGGCCCTAATCTTACTCTAGTCATTCTTTTATTCCTGATATACCTATAGAAGGCCTTAGAGTTTTCCTTGATCCTATCCGCCAGCAACTTCTCATGTTCCCTCCTGGCTCTTCTTAGCCCTCTCTTTAGATCTTTTCCGAACAATTTTAACTCTCAAGCCCCCTAACAGAGCCTTCACGCTTCATCCTCACATAAGCCTTCCTCTTGACAACAGCTTCAACTTCTTTAGTAAACCATGGTTCCCTCTCTCAACAACTACCTCCCTGCCTGATAGGTATATACGTATCCAGGACCCACAGTCGCTGTTCCTTGAATAAACTTCACATTTCAAGAGTGCCCATCCCCAGCAGTTTCCTTCCCCATCCGATGCCTCTTAAATCTTGCCTAATCACATCATAATTGCCTTTCCCCCAGTTACATCACTTTTCCTGCGGTATATACCTATCCCTGCCCATTGTTATTGTAAACATAACTGAATTATGGTCACAATCATGAAGGTGCTCACCTACCTCCAAATCTAACACCTGGCTGGTGTACCAAATCCAGTGTGGCCTCGCCCCTTGTTGGCCTGTCTGCATACTGTGTCAGAAAACCACATATTGAACAAAGAATAACCCATCTAAACTACTTGAACAATAGTATTCCCAGTCAATACTGGGGAAGTTAAGTCCCCCACAACAACTACCTTGTTACTCGCACTCCTATCGAAAACCATCTTTGCGATCCTTTCCTCTACATCCTTGGAACAACTCGGAGGCCAATAGAAAACTCCCAAAAGGGTGACCTCTCCTTTGCTGTTTCTAATCTCAGCCCAAACTACCTCAGTGGGTGAGTCCTCAAATGTGATCTCAACTGCTGTAATACTACTCATGATTAACATTGCCGTACCCCCGCCTCTTTTACCATCTTCTCTGTTCTTCCTGAAACATTTAATTCCCGGAATCTGCAACAACCATTCCTGTCCCTCCTCTAGCCATGTCTCTGAAATGGCCACAACATCGAAATCCCAGGTACCAACCCATGCTGCAAGTTCACCCACCTTATTCTGGATGCTCCTGGCATTGAAGTACACACATTTCAAACCAAGATCCTGATTGCCGAAGTCCTGTTGCGACCTTGTAAACCTATCCCTGACCTCACTACCCTCAACCTCCTGTACACCGGAACTACAATTCACATTTTTACACCTGTGCTGCATTAGTTTAACCCCACCCGAAGAACATTAGCAAACTCCCCTCCAGGATATTGATACCCCTCTGGTTCAGGTGAAGACCATCCTATTTGCAGAGGTCTCACCTTCCCTAGAAAGAGCTCCAATTATCCAAGAATCCAAAACCCTCCATCCTGCACCATCCCTGCAGCCATGTGTTCAGCTCCACTCTCTCCCTGTTCCTCACTTCACGAGAACGTGGCACAGGCAACAAACCAGAGATAACAACTCTGTTTGTTCCAGCTCTAAGCTTCCATCCTAGCTCCCTGAATTTCTGCCTTAGATCCCACCTTTCTTCCAACCTATGTTGTTGGTGCCCATGTGGATCACAACTTGGAGCTGCTCTTCCACCCCCTGAAGGATCCTGAAAACACGATCAGAGGCGTCATAAACCCTGGCACCTGGGAGGCAACACACCAACCATGAACCTCTCTTGTTCCCACAGATCCTCCTATCTGTCCCCCTACCTATGGAGTCCCCAATGACTAAAGCTCTGCTCCTCTTCCCCCTTCCCCCCTGAGCATCAGGGACAGACGCTGCGCCAGAGACCTGTGCCCCATTGGTTTCCTCCGCTAAGTCGTTGCCCCCCCTCCCCAAAATGGTATACTTGTTGTTGAAGGGAAGTGCCACAGGAGATCCCTGCACTGCCTGCCGATTCCCTTTCCTACTCCTGACGGTAACTCATCAACCTTCTTCATGTGGCTGTGGAGGAACTACCTCCCTGTAACTCCTGTCAATAACTCCATCCGCCTCCTGAATGATCCGAAGTTCATCCAGCTCCAGCTCCAGTTCACTAACACAGTTCTCGAGGAGCTGGAGTTGGGTTCACTTCCCACAAATGAAGTCAGTAGGGACACTAGGGGTAACCCTTATCTCCCACGTACTGTAGGAGGAATAGTCAACTGTCCTCACCTCCATTCCTGCTATTCTAAATTCCCAAGTAGACTGCTGGGAAAAAAAAAAGATTGGAGTAGATGAACTCCGGATGTCTGGTTGCCATGGACATGTTGGACCAAAGGGTCTGTTTCCGTGCTGTGTATCTCGATGACTCTATGATCATCTAACGTTTTTGCGATAAGACTATAAGATGAAGTTTGTTATTTTACTTTTCAGCTTCATAATCTGTGCTTTGGTTTATTTCCTGTGCTTTAAGATAGTGCTGGATTAGTCCTGGTTAGACCAGGGAAACCCAGTAGATATTTTCTATCTAGACTTCCAAAAGGCTTTTGATAAGGTGCTTCATGGGAGGCTGCTGAGTAAGGTGAGGGCCCATGGTGTTCGAGATGAGCTACTGGCATGGATTGGGGATTGGCTGTCTGACAGAAGGCAGAGAGTTAGGATAAAAGGTTCTTTTTCAGAATGGCAGCTGGTGACAAGTGGTTCCCGCAGGGTTCAGTGTTGGGGCTACAGCTGTTCACTTTATATATTAATGATCTGGATGAAGGGACAGGGGGTATTCTGGCAAAGCTCGCCGATGATTCTAGGTTAAGTGCACAGGCAGGCAGTCCTGAGGAGGTGGGGACGCTGCGGAAAGTCTTCTGCAGTTTAGGAGAGGAGTCCAGGAAATGGCTGATGAAATTCAATGTGAGCAAATGCAAGGTTTTGCACTTGAGAAAAAAAGAATACAGGATTGGACTATTTTCTAAACGTTGAGGAAATTCATAAAGCCAAATTACAAAGGGATCTGGGAGTACTAGTTCAGGATTCTCTAAAGGTTGACTTCCAGGTTGAGTCTGTGATTAAGAAAGCAAATGTAATGTTGTCATTTTTCTCAAGAGGGTTGGAATATAAAAGCAGCATTATGCTACTGAGACTTTAGGCCCCATTTAGAATACTGTGTCCAACTTTGGGCCCCACACCTCAGGAAGGACATACTGGCAGTGGAGCGTGTCCAGTGGAGACTTACACGGATGATCCCTGGAATGGCAGGCCTAACATATGATGAACAGCTGAGGACCCTGGGATTGTATTCATTAGAGTTTAGAAGGTTGAGGGGAGATCTAATAGAAACGTACAAGATAATGCATGGCTTAGAAAGGGTGGACGCTGGGAAGTTGCTTCCATTAGGCAGGGAGACTAGGATCCATGGACACAGCCTTAGAATTAGAGGGGGTCAATTTAGAATGGAAATGAGGAGACATTTCTTCAGCCAGAGAGTGGTGGGCCTGTGAAATTCATTGCCATGGAGCACAGCAGAGGCCAGGACGTTAAATGTCTTCAAGGCAGAGATTGATAAATTCTTGATCTCGCAAGGAATTAAGGGCTAGTGTGGGGTGAGTGTGGGTTGAAATGCCTGTCAGCCATGATTGAATGGCGGAATGGACTTGATGGACCAAATGGCCTTATTTACACTCCTCTGTTATATGGTTTTATGGATAGTTGTAATAAATACACGTGACAATAAATCAAATGATTCAATTAATCAAAGCTCACTCAGCTTATTCTAATTATTCATTAACCGGCTTGCCTAATTTAAAAATTGATTGCTATAATATTTAGCTGATTTCTGATTTTGTTGTGTTACTACACCTCACTTTGTAGTAACTTCTTTAACTTGGCATCTGATAAACTTGGAGTTGCACTCCCAAGCTGTTATTTCCATGTACCTCAATGAATTCTCAGCTTTTAAAGGAGCTGGTGACTGAATTTCCAGGGTACGATTCAATTGAAAATATTCTGCTTATCTTCTTTACTCTGTAGAATTGACTGCATCTGAATCCTGGGGCACTGTGCTCATTAACACAGCACCAGAGGGATTTCTGCCCCTTGTACTAAAATACCAAATTCTATCCATGTCATTGTATAATCTGGAATTAGAATGTTATCCGCTATTTGTCCCA
Organism: Chiloscyllium plagiosum; assembly: GCF_004010195.1. Lineage (NCBI taxonomy): Eukaryota > Metazoa > Chordata > Chondrichthyes > Orectolobiformes > Hemiscylliidae > Chiloscyllium > Chiloscyllium plagiosum. Next base: position 73,605,827 of record NC_057724.1, on the reverse strand, counting down.
CTTATTACAGCATCACTGACACAGGTTATACTTCTGGAATTCACCACTGAATACACTTCACATTGTGGATCCCATGCTTTACACACACACACACGCACACGCACACACACACACACAGAATTAGCTTGGAATTTCAGCACTAAAACCAGCCATTTCACTGAACGTTTATGTTCAACATGAAACTCATCCTATTTTACTAACTTTATGTGGAGTTTCCTATGGGCTGAATGATCAGGACAAAACCAAGAAATCTAGGAGAAGCTCCAGCAAAGTCAATCTCAACATCAGAAACAACCAGCTACATCCTCCACCTGAGTACTGAGCATCGAAATGAGATTCTTGTGTGACTGAGGTGAGATGCTTACTGATGGTGATCACTACTCATTAACAGAGGTTTGTCAAGTCCCAAGTCTCAGAGGTAAAAACAATGACTGCAGATGCTGGAAACCAGGTTCTGGATTAGTGGTGCTGGAAGAGCATAGCAGTTCAGGCAGCATCCAAGGAGCTTCGAAATCGACGTTTCGGGCAAAAGCCCTGTGCAGCTCCCCATTCTACCACCAACCACAAGGAAACTGGAAGCCGTCAATTTCCAACATGAAAGTGAGAAAGAGCGTGAATCTGTAGACTCCAGCTCAGCCCCTGTGCCTCGGACTGCCATCTCAGATAACACAGTGGGCAGCACGGTGGCTCAGTAGTTAGCACTTTTGCCTCATAGCACCAGGGTCCCAGGTTCGATTCCAGCCTTGGACAACTGTCTGTGTGGAGTTTGCACATTCTCCCCATGTCTGTGTGGGTTTCCTCCGAGTGCTCCAGTTTCCTCCCATAGTCCAAAAATGTGCAGTTTAGGTGAATTGGGCATGCTAAATTGCCCGTAGTGTTAGGTGTAGGGGAATGGGTCCGGGTGGGTTGCTCTTCAGGGGGTCAGTGTGGACTTGTGGGCCGAAGGGCCTGTTTCCACACTGTAAATAATCTAATCTATAGCCAGTAAAATGCCTCATTCTCCATTGGCCACTCACATCCATTAAAACCTGCTGGCCTGTTATAACCCTCATAGCTCATCTCCAACCCACTTGCTTGGTCAATTCTTCACCAAGTATTGCACCAGCAACTAGAACTGAATTACAATTACGGGAGACGTGGTGGTCACTTGATTGTGGGGTATGTTTAAAGGAGAGGTGCAAGGCATGTTTTTTGTATACAGAAGATGGTGGGTACCTGGAAGATGTTGCAAGGGAGATGGTAGAAGTAGACTCAATAACAATGTTTAAGAGGCATTTAGGCAGACACATGAACAGGCAGGTAATAGAGGGATACAGACCATGGACAAGCAGGTGGGATTAGTTTAAAATAGCATCATGGTCAGCACAGACACGTTGGGCTGAAGGGCCTGTTCCTCTGCAGTATTCTTCTGCCCTCTGTCCTCTAACTTCTATCTTCCATTTTCTCTATACATTCAAGTCTAAACCATGTATACAGGCCATAAACAGCAAGGGATCCATGCTAAACCCCACTGGACACAAAAGCACCCCTCAATAATCCCCATCTGCTTTCTGCTACTTAGCCAATTCTGAATCCAAAGTGCCACATTTCCTTGGATCCAATAGGCTCTTACCTTCGCTATCAGTGTCCCATGCAGGATCTTATCAAAAGCCTTGCTGAAGTCCAAACAGACAACGTCGAATGAATTGCCCTCACTTACACATGTGGTCACCTCTTTGAAAAATGTTATCAATTTCATCAGACATGACCTCCCCTGAACAAAACGGTGCTAGTTGTTCTTGGTGAATCCTTATGTCTCCAGGTGCGGATTAATTCTGTCCCTCAGAAATGTCTCCAACAGCTTCCTCACCATTGAGCTTAGACTCTGGAGTAGAGTGGTGCTAGAAAAGCACAACAGTTCAGGCAGCATCTGAGGAGCAGGAAAACTTACGTTTTGGGCAAAAGCCCTTCATCAGGAATACAGGCAGAGTGCCTGAAGGGTGGAGAGGTAAATGAGAGGAGCCTCCTCTCATTTATTTCTCCATCCTTCAGGCACTCTGCCTGTATCCCATTGAGGTTAGACAGGCTGGCCTGGTTTAATCATGACTGTCTTCTTGAATAATTGTACCACTTTGGCTGGAATAAGATCAAATCACATTCTGCTGAACTTGAGAGAGCACAGGCCCAATTTACTCAGTTTTTCAATTCTACACATACAATGCAGGCATGTTCATGAGATGCCTTGTATAAATTCACAGTCACCAATCTTTCTGACTAGTGTTAGCCTCAATTATTAATACCCAACGGGAAAGGATGCACACACAATGTCTTCAGCCATGATATGGAGCTGCTGGTGACTGGGATGGACAAAGTCACAATTCACACAACACCAGGTTATAGTCCAACAGGTTATAGTCCAACAGGTTTATTTGAAATCACGAGCTTTCGGATTACCTGAGGAAGGAGCAGCACTCCAAAATCTTGTATTTCCAAATAAATCTGTTGGACTGATACTGTGTGATTTTTAACTAATTACATCTGAGTAACCTGGCAATCTTTTGTGAATCCTCAGGTTGGATTAAGAATAAGCATATTATTCAGTGCATAGAGCTCAGCGCTGAAGACTTAGAGACTGGTTAACTCCTTTCAAAAACAGTTCATTTGTCCTATCTCCTGACGTCCAATTAACTCTTTGAGATAGAAACTGCATTCCAAACACTCAATTTGGGAAAAACTGTTTACCCAGAAATGATCAAAATGAACCTCATCCTCCATTCTATGAGCAAAGTCAGAGACAAGCAACCAACTACATGGAAGCAAAGAGGACAGGGTATTGCAGTGATAATGTCACAGGCTAGTGTGGATTCAATGGCAGCTGGTGAAATTTCAATGTAATCATTAAATTCTGGAATTGGAAACTAACTTCAGTGATGAAAAGTATCACTGATGGTTATAAAAATCCCTCCCGTTCATTAATGTCCTTTAGGGAAGGAAATCTATCTAGCCTGGCCAACACATGACTCCATGCCCTCAGCAATGTGGTTGACTCTTAACAATCCTGTGAAATGGTCTCGCAAGCCACTCAGTTTGAGAGTGGTTAGAAATGCAGAGCAAGCACTGGGCTTTCCAGTGAGACATACGTTCCGTAAAATAATTGAAATGAAACCAAAACATTCTATTTCATTGGTTTTGATTTATGGAGGACAGGGGAATAGCATCAATTAACTACAAATTTAAATTCCATAAGCCAGACTAACATGCTCAAATTATTTGAATGTTTCAAATCACTGAGCCAGCTAAAACTTCAGTGAATTGGTTTGATCCAGTTGCTTGATCAACTAGAAAAACTATAATAAAAATATCTGTTCATATTTCATGTCCTGAGTACATTCAACAATCTCAAGATGCTTCATAGCTATGAGCATCAAATGAGGTTTTGACACGAAGCCATATAAGGAGGTAATAGAAGAAATTACCTGAAGTTTGGACATTGAGGTAAAATTTCAGTGAGTGCGTTACAAAAAGGATAGAGAATTAGAGAGACAGAGAAGTATAGGGAGAAAATTATGAAGTTTGGGAACTGGGCAGCCGAAGGCAGAGACACCAGTTGTGGAGGAAACAAAACCAGGGATGCTGCAGAATTTGGGTTTGATCTGTAAAAAGATTGAGAATCCAAAAGACAGAGAGGCAGGTGAGGCTTCAGCAGGATTTGAACATAAGGATGACAAATGTAAAAGTTGAGTCTTTCATGGATTGGGAGGAGATAGAAATCAGTGAACACATGGACAATGGGAAAATAGAATTTGATGTGAGCCAGCAAGATGTAGAAACATTAGGTGCTCGATGGTTACCTTCAGCATATCCTGCAGATTGCATGCAGTTATTCATTGAGTTATACAGCAGAGAAACAAGCCACCATGTCAATGCTGACCAACAAACATCAGATTACACTAATCTCATTTGCTTGCACTTGGTCCATCGCATTTTGAGTGGCATTTTAGATGTTTATCCATATTTTTCATTAATTGTTTCAAGAGTACCTGCATCCACCATCCACTCAGAGCAGGTTCCATACTTCCACCATTCTCTGGGTGAAAAGACATTTGCTCAGATCCCCTGTAAACACTCACTTCTCACTTTAAGCTTATGCTACTGGTCTTAGACATATCTGCCATGGGGAAAGACTGTCATCTTTTATTATGTCTGTACATCTCATAATTTTGTATACTTCAATCATATTCCTGCCATTACCTCCCAGCCTGCTCTGCTCCAGAGAAAGTAAACTCAGCCTCTCCACTCTCTCCTCGTAACTGAGACTTTCCATCCCGGCAGCATCCTGGTGAACCTCCTCGGTATCTTCTCTGGTCCATTCATGTCCTTCCAATAGTGTGGTGACCAGAGCTGCACACATTATTCCTTCTGTGGTCTAAACAATGTTTTATAAAGTTGCAATAAGACTTGTTTGCTCCTATTTTTTACACCCTAGCTAATGAAGGCAAGCATCCCATATGCCTTCTTCCCCATCCTGTCTACTTGTGCTGACACCTTCAGCGATCTATGAACTCATACACCAAGGTCCATTGGTTCCTCGATATTCTTTCAGGACCTACCATAGATGATGTATATCCTTCCTTTATAGATCTCCTAAAATGTATCACCTCGTACTTATCAGAATTAAATTCCATCTACCACTTTTCTGCCCACATTACCATCCAAACAACACAGATGGCCCTGAGACCATCCTGCTCACTTTCTATAGGTATGTCAGGAATAAAAGAATGACTAGGGTAGGAATAGGTCCAGTCAAGGATAGTAGTGGGAAGTTGCGTGTGGAGGCTGAAGAGATTGGGGAGACACTGAATGAATACTTTTCGTCAGTATTCATTCAGGAACAGTTGCCGATGTGAATACTGAGTCACAATTAATTAGAATGGATGGCTTTGAGGTATGTAGGGAAGACGTGTTGGAAATTCTGGAAAGGGTGAAAATAGATAAGTCCCCTGGGCCTGATGGCATTTATCCTAGGATTCTCTGGGAAGCAAGGGAGGAGATTGCGGAGCCATTGGCCTGACCACTGGTCAGACTCTTTCTGGACCATTGAATTTGCGAGGTGACATCTTGTGGTATTATTATTCGACTGTTAATCCAGAAGTTCAGATATTATTCTGGAGACTTCGTTTTAAATCCTGCCATTTGCAGAATTCATTTTCAATAAAAATCTTGAATTAAGAATCTGATGATGACCATGAATCAATTGTCAATTGTCAGGAAACCCCTAATATCCTTTAGAGAGGGAAACTACCATCCTGACCTGATCTGCTGTACATATAACTCCGAACCCACAACAATGTGGTTGACTCTTAACTGCTCTCTGGGCAATTCGGGATGGGTAGTAAATGTTGATCTACACAGCCCCACCCTCTTCCTGTAAACGAATAAAGAAACAAATTACTTGTAAGTGGTATTCATCAGAAGAGATATGTTCGCAATGAAAGGGGAATATGGTTCATATTCACCAGAATGACATCAGGGATTAAAGGGCATGCATGAACTTGGTTTATGAGCTTTGAAGGATGATTCAACCAAGTTATTGAGGGTGGAGAAAGATAACTCACTATCTCTGGCGAAAACATCCAGAACCAATATGTACAATCTTAAAATTAGAACTAAAACCCTCAAGACAAAAATTCAGAAGCACATTTTCAAAGACAGCATTGTGAACATGTTGCAGTTGTATTTCATGTTGCAGTTGTATAAGACTCTGGTGCGGCCGCATCTGGAGTATTGTGTGCAGTTTTGGTCACCATATTATAGGAAGGATGTGGAGGCACTGGAACGGGTGCAGAGGAGGTTTACCAGGATGTTGCCTGGTATGGTAGGAAGATCGTATGGAAAGGCTGAGGCACTTGGGCTGTTTTCATTGGAGAAAAGAAGGTTTAGGGGTGACTTGATAGAGGTGTACAAGATGATTAGGGGTTTAGATAGGGTTGACCATGAGAACCTTTTTCCACTTATGGAGTTAGCTATTACCAGGGGGCATAGCTTTAAATTAAGGGGTGGTAGGTATAGGACAGATGTTAGGGGTAGATTCTTTACTCAGCGAGTCGTGAGTTCATGGAATGCCCTGCCAGTAGCAGTGGTGGACTCTCCCTCTTTATGGGCATTTAAACGGGCATTGGATAGGCATATGGAGGATAGTGGGCTAGTGTAGGTTAGGGGGGCTTGGATCGACGCAACATCGAGGGCCAAAGGGCCTGTACTGCGCTGTATTTTTTCTATGTTTCTATGTTTCTACTATTAACAACACCATTATCAATTTTTGTGTCACCTTCAATCTTACTAATTATGCTTTTGGCATTCACATCCTAGTCGTTAATGTAAATAACAAACAGTAAGGGTCCCAGCACTGAACCTTGTGGTACGCTGCTGGCCACAGGAGCACAATCACAAAGACAACCCTCCACTATCACTCTTTGCCTTCTACAGACAGGGACAAACTAAGGACCACAGATGCTGGAGAGTCAGACTCAAAAAATGTAGGGGCTAGAAAAGCACAGCAGGTCAGGCAGCTTTGTTTCAGGCATAAGCGACATTCCTGATGAAGAGCTTATGCCTGAAACGTTGATTAGATTACTTACAGTGTGGAAACAGGCCCTTCAGCCCAACAAGACCACACCAAACCACCGAAGCGCAATCCCCTATATTTACTCCTTCATCTAACACTACGGGCAATTTAGCATGGCCAATTCACCTAACCTGCACACTTTTGGATTGTGGGAGGAAACCGGAGCACCCGGAGGAAACCCACACAGACACAGGGAGAATGTGCAAACTCCACACAGTCAGTCGCCTGAGGCGGGAATTGAACCCGGGTCTCTGGCGCTGTGAGGCAGCAGTGCTAACCACTGTGCCACCATTCTCCTGCTCCTCGGATACTACCTGACTTACTGTGCTTTTCCAGTGCCATCCTTTTTCCCTCCTGCATACAAGCCACTTTTGTGTCCAGTTTGGCAGTTTGCTTTGGTCCTATGTGCTCTTCCCCTGTGGACCAGCCTTCCATGTGGGACCTTGTCAAAGGCCTTGCTGAAATCCTTGTAACCTACATCAACTGCATCACTCTTCTCCACATCTTCAGTCATCTTTCAAAACAAAATTCAATTAAATTAGTCAGACAGGATCTCCCTCTGAAAATTTACTGCTGACCATCCCTGAACAGTCACTGTCTTCCCAAGTATTGACTAATCCTGTCCTTCATTAAAGTTTCGACAATTTCCCAACCACTGATGTCAAACTAACTGGTCTGTAATTACCTGGCCTATCCCTGCTGCCCTTCTTGAATAAAAGAACCAGGTTAAGTTATCCTCCAGTCATCTGGCACTTCACCTGTGGTCAGTGAGGCATTAAATATCTCTGTCAGGACCCCAGCAATCTCCTCCTATAGCAGCCTGAGAAACACCCTGCCACCATTAGCCTTTCCTTCCCAGTTGCCAGCCCCCTCTGGGGATTTGTGCATTTATACATCCTTTAAAAGGTCAAATGCTTCCTCCTTATTAATCATTTCATGTTCCAGTGCCTCATCATCTCCGGCTACAATGTCTTTTCCTTTGTGAATACAGATGTAAAATCTTCATTTCAGACCTCACTCGAGTACACTGGCTCCATGCACAGATTGTCCCTTTGGTCTCTAATAAGTCCCACGCTGTTCCTGGTAATCCATTATTCATCTTATGTTGTTAAAAGTCAGACAACACCAGGTTATAGTCCAACAGGTTTAATTGGAAGCACACTAGCTTTCGGAGCGCTGCTCCTTCATCGCTCCAAAAGCTAGTGCTTCCAATTAAAACTGTTGGACTATAACCTGGTGTTGTGTGATTTTTAACTTTGTACACCCCAGTCCAACACCGGCATCTCCAAATCATTTTATGTCATTGGGGTAAAATTTTCTCTGGGGAATTAATGAGTGCCAATATGTTTTGTAGTTGTTTGATTGATAATGTTGTTTATTCAACATCTAAACTAAGGTCTACAATCAGATATCCCTGTGTCCTTCAATGAACATCCAGTTCACCCTTTCAACACAGGCCTGCCTTTCCCTGTGGGTGTCAGCGCACTGATTTCTAAGTAAAAGTTGGGTTCCATGACCACACTTAGTGGCAATGGGATCTGCTTTGTGATTTTATTAAGGGTGCCCTGTGACAGTGCCAGCAATATATGGGACTTGATGGGTTCTAGAAGCTTCTGGTCCAGTCAGAACATCAGCAGGTGTTAACCTGTGCAGGGTTACTAGGTAAGGTGGCTTCTACAGAGGTAAGCAGGAGACTTCAAAGGTGCCCTGAGTTATTGCAAACTCATATACACTCCCCAGAGTTTAGAAGAATAAGAGGAGATCAAATGGAGGTATATACAATGCTAAATGGGATTGACAAAGTAAATGCAGAATGAATATTTCCTCTTGTTGGGTAATCTAGCATGGGAGGTCTAAGGGGTAGAATATTTAAAAATGAGAAGAGGAGAATCTGCTTCTCTCAAAGGATTGTAAATCTGCGGAATTTACTATTCTGGAGTGTGGTGGATGCTGGGATGTTGAGTAAATTTAAAGAGGCAATAAACAAATTTTTAAGTGGTAATATCTTGAAGATGTTAATAGATAGTACTTTGCGATATTAATCATGCTGCCATATAACGTGTTCAAGCATTTAAAAATGGCCTTTATAATCTAAATCTAATCGCCTCTCTATCTTTTTGTTTCTTCCTTTAGCTCATTTCTCAAAACGAACCTATTTGACTGAGCTCCTCTGTTCTAATATATCTTAATGCAGCTTGGTGTCAAATAACGTCTTTTGATGATGATACAAAGCATCATGGGATGTATTATTGTAAATGTTGTGGGTCTGTTCGCTGAGCTGGGAAGTTGGTTTGCAGCCATTTAGTCCCCTTTATAGTTGATATGTATTATCATTGTCAAGGTGTTATTTAATTGCAACTTGTTAATATTAAACTGCGCTGCTGGTCTTGGATATTATTCTGTATAAAATCTAAATTTGCCCTTATATTCTGAGAATGTGTGAATCTTCGATAGGAGCTAGATTAAAATGAGAAGCAGGATTACAGGAGAGAAACTATTTTACAAGTAGACTCTCAGACTTCAAGAATTTATATCTCAAATCTGAACAAAGAGCTCATTAGCTGACACTCCTTTTTACAAAAGCATTCAGCTAACCTCATTATAGCACTTTCATGAGTTTAACTTTAATTATTAAAGATTGCTGGATACAGCCAGGATTCTTCACTAAATAGGCCAAATATTTCAGCATAATGCCATAGAGTTGTACAGCACAGAAATAGAACCTTCGGTCCAACCAGTCCATGCTGACCAGATATCCTAAATTAATCTAGTCTAACTTGCCAGCACTTGGCCCATATCCCTCCAAATGCTTCCTATTCATATATCCATCCAGATGCCTTTTAAATGTTGTAATTGTACCTGCTTCCACCACTTCCTCTGTTAGCTCATTCTATACATGCACCACCCTCTACATGAGAAAGTTACCCCTTAAGTCATTTTTAAATGGCGAACCTGTATGCCTCCTGTAACTTGGGGATTCACAGCACTAGGTAAAATGAACGTTGCTGCAGTCAGACATTCAGGTAAGCTTTGCACTGAACCATTTGCAGATTTTTAGCTCGTAGGAGTGAGAGGCTGCTTCAACTTTTCAACTGTGACCATCATGAACCTGAAAAGGCAGGGTCACAAAAGTGAGGAAACACTATCCCCTCAAAATTCCTCTCTAGTTCACTCAATAATTAAAATGAAACTCTCGGGAGTGCAGAACTGAGTTTAGCTGAATGCTTTTGTGAAAAGGATTAAAAGCAAAGATTAATACCTGACCAATTCAACATATACTGGCTATACATTGTTGCCCTTCATTGTTGCTCGGTCAAAATCTTGGACAAGTCTGTCTTTCCTTGTCCATCAAATTCCCATGTTTGTAACTCTGTCCTGAGCAGCATGGAGACAACACCCATCATTTCAGCAGCCCACTGTCCTGTGAAAGGCGATCAAGAATGGACAATAAACACCAGCCTGACTACTACCATTCCCCAAAATTCATTTTCAGAAGTGACAGCTGTGCCTGTCTATACCTTCAGCTGTGTTATTTTGTCAATGTTACAGATTAATAGCACGATCACAAACAGAGTTATGGGGAGTACCATCCAGAAGATTGTAAAAATGGCAGATTGTGCACCAGGTTCACATGATTCACATTTACGTAGCAGCACTGAAACAGAATGATTTCTCACCATACTGTCTAGGGTAGAAATGTGGGCAATAATTTGGATGAGAGAGGACAAGTAAGAAATAAAGTACAAAAATAAAATCAGAGCAGAAGCACTTTGAGGTGAGTATTGAAAGCAGCAAAGGAAGAATAAAAGTGTTGGGATTACAAGGGTGTCTGAAGGACACAGAGGAAATTATTTGAGTACAGTTGATTCTCTGGGAGGTTTGAAAATCAGTGAAGTGCAGCACCTCAGGCAATGTAATTCCTTTTTATAATAGATATAGGGCATTCGTTGTTGTTAATGGACAGACAAGTCATTGTATCATCAACAAATTGAGAAACACCACTTAACAGAACTGGTAGTCACTTGAGATCATAAAAGATGTGCATCTATTGGGAGGTGTCACACGATTCTTCAACTGGATGACAATTGATGTCATGCGATTCTTCAATTAGATTCTTCAAGTCAAAAACAACAAAACACGATAAAAAGAAGTGCTTAATTCAAAGATAGTAGACAAGTATCAGGAGACAAAATTACTTGAACAGATAAGAACTGATCAGAGAAATTCTGTTGGCTCACTGAAAGATAGGCAACCATCTATTCCTAAGAGTTATTTATTTTAGCCAAAGTTCTGCAAAGAAGCTTTCAAAAGAATTTCATCTGACTGCTGTCTGTTAAATCCTTTGAGATTTGGCTTAACATACAATTGCAGACTGGGTTCAATAGCTATCTTTCCTTGGTTAATAATTACCCTTTCCAGTTATCTGCAATGCCAGAAGTCTCAAATTCATCTTCAGGTATCTTATGAATGGCAAATGTCTCTCACCTGCAGAATTTAATTGACTTTGAATCTTTCCTGTTTATAACAATTAAAGTGTAAGCCCTCAATGCAACACAAAGATTAAACAGGGCTGCATCTTAGTGACAGAGTGCATGATTTGAGACTCCTGGGATGACTCACTTGATCATGGGAGTAGAATGTGACACTCTCGAGGCTTTGTGAAAATGATCAGAATTTACAAGTTACAAGTCCATTACCTGCATTAATGGAATAAGATAATGAGTTATATTTATGTAACGGGGTTATCCACTCAAAGGCGTATTGAGTGTATAACTTCATTACATAAATGGAGTATTATGAAATAAAATCCAATACCAAACTGCATTATGATATGCTTGGAATGGTGACCAAATGCTTAACTAGAAGCATAGAAATTATGAGTAGGAGAAGTCAATTCAACCCCTCCAGACAGCTCTGCCACTCAAGATGATCGCGACTGTTGCTGAATCTCATTATCATATTCCTGCATTCTCCCCATACACCTTGATGCCTTTATCATCTAAACATGTAGCTGTCTCTTTTTTGAATAAGTCAATCAAAGATTTTGATCAGTTTTAAGCGCCACCCTGAAGGAGATGAGTGACACGAGGTGGGATGGTTAGGGAAGGGAATTCCAAAGTTTATGGACTCGACCCTGTAATTGTCGGAAAATAGAATTGGAGAAGCGCAGAGATTCTGGAGGGTTGTGAGGTTGGAGCAAGGTACAGAAATATTGTCGGCTGAAGCAACAGAGAGATTTGTAAGTTGTCATGAGGTTTTTAAAATCAAGGTATCAATGGACCTGGATTCAATGCAGATCAGCAAGCACAGAGGTAGTGATCTGCATTGAAATGACGAATTGTAATTTGATGCGCTGGTAGCATACAATAAAAAAGCATTATTCTTAACAAACTGAGACTAATCCACAGACACCAGAACAGACCATACATTGCATTCCTGCATTTCTTGGTTTGCTGTAGAGACTCATAAGATACAAAGTTGATTAATGTAAACTCTGAGACCAATGTATAGGAAGATGGAAGGCTTAATCACCCCACAGAGAGCTTTAATGATTTGGGTTCAAGATCCACTTGAACAGTTTGAGAAGATAGTCTGCACTGAGGGACCACTGCCAAGTTAAGAGGTGTCATCTTCCAGATGAGATATTCTCCCCTCACACAGCATTATGCGAAACAGATTATCTGGTCTCCTGTCTCATTGCTGTGAGTGGAACATTGCCGTACAAAGGAAGGCTGTAAATTTTTTTTCTTGCATTACAACAGTGAGTACACTTTAAATATATTACATTTGATGTGACCCCATTTGGAACATGGAAGGCATTAGAAAAATATATGTTTCTTTCCAGTGAAACTAAAAATTGAATTACAGCCATTGAGATCTAATCATTTGACAAAATGTGAAGGATACGCATCTCATTGCATTAAGGCTCATGGACACGGGAAGAAGAGATCTAATATGTTTATCAAAATAATTCTATAGTTGGGTTATTAAATTTCTCTGAAAAATTTGTATAAATGTTTCCTAGGTTGGAAAATACACATTACGTTTTAATTGAGTACTATTCAGCTTCAAAATTGTACATATATCAACTCGAATGCAAGAAAGTTGACAGTAATTTTCACTATAGTCTATAGTTTAGAAAAATCTTAAGACTTTAGTAAAGGATAACAGGACTTTTTTTTAGAAACAATAGCAACTCGATGAAATAATTTGATCCTAAGTCACACTAAATTATAAAAAAATCTTCACTATTATTTGGAAATACTAATTACATGCCAACCTTCAATTAGCAGTGGAAATGATTTTGACATCATTGATATCAGAACAAATCATCTTTACATTTAAATCTATTGTTCACCTCGCAATATGAAGATTATTCTTATTAGACTTCTTTCAATGAAGAGAAGGCTATCACACAGTCTAGAATTTCTGCCTTTGCTGTAGAGTTGTGGAAGGAGCTCCCATCTCCAGGCACTTTGAAGAAGTAGTGGCTGAATCTTTTTTTCATTTCAGCAACTGTTTCAGCTGTTACAGAAACTGTAAGAGTGTTAGCCTCATGAATTGTGAGGCAGAAATGCTGCAGAGAGCGGACCAGGTGGGAAGGAAGGCATCGCTTCATTGAAGGCTATCAGTCTACCAGCTGCACTTCTGAGACAATCCTGAAAGTTTCCACCTTTGGTGTTTGAGCCTTACCCCATTGGATGGCTCTCCAGTCTCTGAGACCGCCGAATACTGGTTTAAGTTGCCCGCCAAAACTAAACAACAAAATCAAGGCTGGGAAATCACAATGCTCAGGTTGTGTTGCACTGTCAGAGGTGCCATATTTTCAACTGAATTGAGATGGGAGGAATACAGAATCTGTCTTAAGGTTACAGGATGACAGCATCTCTGGCTAGGCCAGCTTTTATTGCCCAGAGGGCATTAAGAGTCAACCACATTGCTGAGGGACTGGAGTCACATGTAGGCTGGACCAAGTAAGGATAGTAGTTTCCTTCCTTCAAGAACATTAGTGACACAGGTGGGTTTTTCCCATATCGCAAAGCTGATCCTTTTCTCAAAGCCGTTCCTTTTTCTCAAAGTTACTGTGTCCTTGGTTCTTTTCAGAGAGGTTCTGAAATGGTTGAGTTGGTACAGAGCTGAATAGTTTATTGGGGCCCTTTTTGTTTACACCTAAACAGACGATACCTCAGACCAAAGGCTTTCATGTTTTAGAAATAACTTGTAGAATGAAAGGGGAGTGGCCAGTCCTGGCAGCTGAGGTTTTTTAGTTCCATTACAGCAGGGAATGTGTGGAACAAGCTGCTGGACTTCTCTCTCTCTCTCTCCTTGCAATCTGTAAGTTGCCTGTGGCATGTTTTACTGTTTGTGCTAAGGGATGAGTGTGTTTTCGGAACAGCATCATTAAGTCGAGGTTGGATAGCACAAGTTATCGGGTATTCTATTTTCTGTTCTTTGTATTTCATTCCGTAATTTTGTAAATAAATTTTGTTTGTTTAAAACTTGGCAATCGACCCTGCTAATTTACATCAGGAGTATCCACTATATACCGAGCTAAACAAATAGCAAAGTTACGGTCTCGGCTACCTGCCTAAAAATGTTTTGAGGGGTCTGGCCTAGTCCATAACACGCAACAAACAATAATGGTTCCATGGTTGTCATTAGATCCCCAAATCCAATTTTTTGTTGAATTCAAAGTCCACCATCTGCCATGGTAGGATATTGTTCTGGGTCCCCAGAACAATACCTGGGTCTCTGTATTAATAGTCAGCGAGAATACCACTAGACCATTGCATCCCAGAATGGCTAATTATCCACTTATAGAACATAGAACATAGAACATTACAGCGCAGTACAGGCCCTTCGGCCCTCGATGTTGCGTCGCCTTGTCATACTAATCTGAAGCCCATCCCACCTACACTATTCCATGTACGTCCATTTGCCTGTCCAACGACGACTTAAATGCACTTAAACTTGGCGAATCTACTACCGTTGCAGGCAAAGCATTCCGTACCCTTACTACTCTCTGAGTAAAGAAACTACCTCTGACATCTGTCTTATACCTATCTCCCCTCACTTTAAAGTTGTGTCCCCTCGTGTTTGCTGTTCCCATACTTGGAAAAAGGCTCACCCTGTCCACACTATTTAACCCTCTGATTATCTTGTATGTCTCTATTAAGTCACCTCTCAACCTTTTTCTCTCTAACGAGAGCAGCCTCAAGGCCCTCAGCTTTTCCTCGTAAGACATTCCTTCCATACCAGGCAACATCCTAGTAGATCTCCTCTGCACCCTTTCTAAAGCTTCCACATCCTTCTTATAATGCAGTGACCAGAACTGTACACAATATTGTACACAAAGTGTGGCCGTATCAGAGCTTTGTACAGCTGCAGCATAACCTCCTGGTTCCAAAACTCAATCCCTCTATTAATAAAGGCCAAAACACTATATGCCTTCTTAACAACCCTGTCAATCTGGGTGGCAACTTTCAGGGATCTGTTTACATGGACACTGAGATCTCTCTGCTCATCTGCACTCCCAAGAATCTTACCATTAGCCCAGTACTTTGCATTCTGATTACTCAGTCCAAAGTGTATCACCTCACACTTGTCCACATTAAACTCCATTTGCCACCTCTCAGCCCACCTCTGCATCCTATCTATGTCTCTCTGCAGCCTACTACATCCTTT
>NC_057724.1:73570185-73586919 GCF_004010195.1 Chiloscyllium plagiosum | reverse complement strand
CTCCCCCCTCTCCTCCCTGACCTATCACCTTCATCTCCTTCCCCACTGACCTATTGTACTCTATGCTACTCTATCCCCACCCCCACCCTCCTCTAGCTTATCTCTCCACGCTTCAGGCTCTCTGCCTTTATTCCTGATGAAGGGCTTTTGCCCGAAACGTCGATTTTGCCTATCCGCGGATGCTGCCTGAATTGCTGTGCTCTTCCAGCACCACTGATCCAGAATCTGGTTTCCAGCATCTGCAGTCATTGTTTTTACCTCTGTCCCTGATCAGATTATTCTTTTCTAAATGGTTATAAATCCTATCTCTTGTAACCTTTTGCAACACTTTACCAACAACTGAAGTGAGACTCACTGGTCTGTAATTACCAGGGTTGTCTCTATTACCGTTTTTGAACAAGGAAACCACATTTGCTATCCTTCAATCCTCAGGCACTATTCCTGTAGACAATGATGATTTGAAGATCAATGCTAAAGGCTCAGCAATCTCTTCCCTTGCTTCCCAGAGGATCCTAGGATAGATCCCATCCGGCCCAGGGGACTTGTCTATTTTCACACTCTGCAGTATTTCTAATGCCTCTTCCTTGTGAAGCTCAATCTCTTCTAGTCTAGATGCAAGTATCTCTGAATCTTCCTCGCCAACATTTTCATTTTCTATAGTGAACACTGTCGAATAATATCTATTTAGTGCTTCCCCTATCTCCTCTGACTCCAAACACAACTTCCCACTATTATCCTTGATTGGCCTTAATTTAACTCTCGCCATTCTTTTATTCCTGACATACCTATAGAAAGCCTTAGGGTTAACCTTGATCCTATCCGTCAACAACTTCTCATGTCCCCTCCTGGCTCTCCTGAGCTCTCTTTTTAGGTCTTTCCTGACTTCCTTGTAACGCACAAGCGCCCTAACTGAGCTTTCACATTTTGTTCTAACATAAGCCTTTTTCTTCTTCTTGACCAGGGATTCCACTTCCTTAGTAAACCACGGCTCACGCGTTCTATATCTTCCTCCCTGCCTGACAGGTACATATTTATCTAGGACATACAGGAGCTTTTCCTTGAATAAGCTCCACATTTTTAATGTGCTCATCCCCTGCAGTTTCCTTCCCCATTTTACGCTTCCTAAATCTTTCCTAATTGCATCGTAATTTCCCTTCCCCCAGCTGTAACTCTTACTCGGTAGAGTACACCTCTCCCTTTCCATCACTAAAGTAAACCTGACAGAATTGTGATTGCTGTCTCCAAAGTGCTCACCTACTTCCAAATCTAACACCCGGCCAGACTCGTTACCCAGTACTAAATCTAAAGGAGTTTTGCCCCTTGTAGGCCTGTCTACATACTGTAAGCCCTCCTGCACACACTGGACAAAAACTGACCCATCTATAGTACTCGTACTGTAGTGATCCCAGTCAATATTTGGATAGTTGAAGTCCCCCATGACAACTACCCTGCCTCTCTCACTCCTATCGAGAATCATCTTCGCTATCCTTTCCTCTACATCTCTGGGACTATTCGGAGGCCTATAAAAAACTCCCAGCATGGTGACTTCTCCTTTCCTGTTTCTAACCTCAGCCCATACTACCTCAGTTAACGAGTCCCCAAACATCCTTTCTACAACTGGAATATTGTCCCTGATCAACAATGCCACACCTCCCCCTCTTTTACCAATTCACAGTTCTTACTGAAACATCTGAATCCCGGAACGTGCAACAGCCATTCCTGTCCCTGCTCTCTCCATGTCTCCATAATGGCCACAACATCGAAGTCCCAGGAACCAACCCACGCTGCCATTTCACCCACTTTATTTCGGATGCACCTCCCGTTGAAGTACACACACTTCAAACCAGGTTCTTGCTTGCCAGTGTCAGATATTTGATTTTGGAACTCCCTACTCTCATCCTCTTCTGTACCTGTCCTACAATTTTGGTTCCCATCCCCCTGCTGTATTAGTTTAAATCCACCTTTATCGTTTTAGCGATAATCCCCCCCAGGATATTGGTACCCCTCTGGTTCAGATGAAGACCATCCTGATTGTAGAGGTCCCATCTATCCCAGAAAGAGCTCCAATTATCCAAAAACCCGAAAACCTCCCTTCTGCACCATCCCTGTAGCCACGTGTTCAACTCCTTTCTCTCCCTATTTCTCACCTCACTAGAACGTGGCACGGGCAGCAAACCAGAGAAAACAACTCTGTTTGTCCTAGCTCTAATCTTCCATCCTAGCTCTCTGAATTTCTGCCTCAAGTCCCCATCTTTCTTCCGACCTATGTCGTTGGTGCCAATGTGGAACACGACTTGCGGCTGCTCTCCCTCCCCCCAAAGGATCCCAAAAACACGATCAGAGACATCACGGACCCTGGCACCTCACAGACCCTGGCAGGGTTCACTTTATCGATAGTAGGCTCTAATATGTTTATAAAGATCCATTAGGCGGACTTTTTAATAAAGAATAAAATGATTAACTTATTGTGAAAATACAACCTATTCAGCAAAGGCATGATGCATTATCCATATAGAAATACTGTTTGAAACAATCGTATGCACACAATCACGCACATAAACACACACAGACAAAGATACAACTAACAGAGGAAGAAAATGGAAATTGAAAAATTACACACTTTTGGCCAATAATCATGTGCTCTTGAAGGAAAAAGGGGAGAGGGGAAAGACTAAAAGGGGCCTGAGGGGTAACTTTTTCATGCAGAGGGTGATGCGTGTATGGAATGAGCTGCCAGAGGAAGTGGTGGAGGCTGGTACATTTACAACATTTTAAAGGCAACTGGATGGGTCTATGAATAGGAAGGGTTGAGAGGGATATGGGCCAAATGCTGCCAAATGGGACTAGAGGACATCTGGTCAGCATGGACTAGTTGGACCAAGAGGTCTGTTTCTGTGTTATATGACTCTATGATAAGGTGTAGAATGTTCAAATGAATATTGATCTGGAACTCTGGTATGAATGTACAGATCACTGGATGTGAACAGTGGGCTTTCCGATCTTTGCACACTTGGAAGTCAGAGAAGGTACTCAACAACATCACCTTGCCTTTGACAGTGGAGTGCCTCCATATTGAACACCACACAACAAATCTCAGGGCACGTTCCATCTTCAGGCAGACACTCAACCACGGACCTTGGCTTCCAATTTTTGCCAACCTTTAAGAATCCTCAAGCACGTCTCTGCTCTCTCGGAATGAGAGAGAGTCAGTTATTAAGGGAGACGGAAATGAATGGCACCGCTGTTTCTTTAAGCATGGGAAAGTGGCTTGAGTGAGTGAGTAGGTAGTGAGGATGGGATGTCAGATTAGTGTTGTCAGGATGAAGGACTTTTGGTGGTTTGTAATATAAACCTGGAAGAGCAAGAGTTTTGGTGGAAGGTGAACAGTAGCAAAGATAGAGTGATTGCAAGGTATCTGCTGTATTTTGCTTTTCTCATCACCTGAGAAATGTCCCTTAGGTTTGGTATCAGTGGGAAGATGCTGGGTTATTGATATTGTCACTGGACTGATAACCCAGAGTCGCAGGCTGGGGCTATGGATCTGAATCCACCGCCCTCCCCACCATCAGCTCCCTCCAACCAATGCCCACATGCTCCCCAAACCTCCAACTTGCAGATAGTGAAATTTATATTCATTAGAATTTTTTTTTTTAGATTAGATTACTTGCAGTGTGGAAACAGGCCCTTCAGCCCAACAAGTCCACACCGACCCTCCGAAGAGCAACCCACCCAGACCCATTCCCCTACATTTACCCCTTCACCTAACACTATGGGCAATTAAGCATGGCCAATTCATCTAACCTGCACACCTTTGGACTGTGAGAGGAAACTGGAGCACCCAGAGGTAACCCAAGCAGACACAGGGAAGAATGTGCAAACTCCACACAGTCGCCTGAGGCTGGAATCGAACTGGGGTCCTTGATGTTGTGAGGCAATAGTGTTAATCACTGAGCCACTGACGTTGCACTGACTGGAATAAAAGACCAGGTGACCATGTAACTGGCTCATTAATGCTCTTTAGGGAAGGAGACTGCCATCCTTACCTGGTTTGGCCCACATGTGACTCCAGACCCACGGCATTGTGGTTGAATCTGAACTGCCCTCTGATCAATTAGGGATGGGCAATAAATCCTGGCCCAGCCACTGATGCCCTCATCTCATGAACAAATAAAAAGATAAATGACATGAGGATTTGATCAAATTGTTTTTTACTGGCTTTTAGCGTTACAGGCAAAACCGTTATTTGTTACCCATCCTTAATTGCCCTTTCAGAGGGCAGTTATGAATCAACCACATTGCAAGTAAATCTGGATTGACATGTTGGCCAGACCAGTTAAGGATTCCAAAATTCGTTTGAAAAGAGAGACTCAAAACAAAACAGATTTTTTTTTCACTGCAATTGGTAATAGTTCAATGGTCACCAGCACTGAGAGTAGGTTTTAACATGCACTTTGATGAAATAAATGTCATTAGCTGCTGTGCTGATATTTGAGCCCTGCTCATAGGATGCTTGCCTGGGCCTCTGAATTACTAGCCCTGTGATGATAGTACTATGCCGATATCTCCCTCACACAGCAATATACAAAGCAGAAGGAGAGCAGAGATTGTGGCAACATGAGTGGAATCTCACACAGCTCACTGGCTGAGTGAGCAAACAGCCACTGACCTCAGGCATCCCAGCATGAAGACAGTGGTTCTAACAAAGTACCTGAACATGTCTGGAGACTGTAGGTGGCCTCTCACCTCAGATGTGTAGCTGATGATGTCTGGGACACCAGCACGGGCTGATTCTCTGTGATGCACCAGGAGCTTTAAATAAAAAGCAAAGTGAAACAAGAGAGAGAAAGCCGAAGAGTTCAATTCATGACAGGGATCCCTTGGAGCAAGCATCAGCTGCAGCATCTTCAAACTTTTCTCTGCTTCCTGCTTGATACAAGGAAACCAGTCAACTGTGAAGGACTGTGGTCCTAAGGGGCTACCACCGAAGGGTCAATCCAATTGTAAAGCCCTTATGGCAGCCTATTTAAAGTCATTTTGCTGGAATCTAAGGTTCTTTGTGGCTGTCTGAGGTCCGTTTTACTGCTGAAGCAGAAAGGCTGCTCTGAGTTATGGTGAAAAAGCTGATGTTCACGGTTTGGAGGCTGTTTTCCCCTCATGGCACAGAGCATCAATCAGCTCGCCGACCCTAAGCCGCTCTCTATAGGTCCAGGCTGACAAGGAGTCAGCTTGATACATGTACATTCCACCTCAGATGAGAAGGCAGCACCTCCATTGAAGAGGCTTATTATTACCTGCAGTAACCCAGCTACCTCCCAGATCCCCAGGCGGACCATCAGGATGTTAGAAAAGGGCAGAGGAAAGCATGTGTACTCACAAGGGTGCCCACGGAGACAGAACTAAATAATGCCTTTGTAAACAGTCGCAATAAATCACGCCTTTGCTGAGTGGAAAGGCTACTTTCAAATGGGAATTAAATCTATTTAGAAATAAATGAGAATTTTGCAGGATAATGGGGAAAGAACAAAGAGATGTGGAAACAGTAGCATAGCCCTTTTCAAAGAGCTGAAAAAAACTGCTGATGCTGGAATCCAACATAGACAAGCAGAAGGCTGGAAGTGCACAACAAGCCAGGCGGCATCAGGAGGTGGAGAAGTCAACATTTTACCCCCGAAATATTAACTTCTCCACCTCCTGACGCTGCCTGGCTTGCTGTACTCTTCCAGCCTCCTGCCTGTCTACCTTTTCTAAGAGCCACCAAGTTCATAGTGGGTTGAATGGCCTCCTTCTATTTAATGGGATTTCTTACTTTCTGATTGAAAATAATGCTACGTAGACCTAGCAAGCCATAGGATTGCTCTCTCATTGGAAAGAGAGACAGAGATGACTGTTGCAGTTTAACCTGAGGGTAACTACACCTCGGGTGAGGGGAAAGGTTGAGACGGAGAGCCCTTCACAGTGACCTCAGCCAGTGCAGGAATTGAATTCACGGCGATAGTATCACTCAGCATCACAGGTCAGCCAACTGAGCTAACCAACCCCTCTGTGAGTGAATCAACTGCAATGCTGAAGATCTGAAATAGGCACAGAGCTCTCTGGAGAAACGTAACAAGTCTGGCAGCATCAGTGGGGAGAAAACAGAGTTCACATTTCGAGTTCTGTGATCCTCTGAGTGAAAAAAAGTTCTTCCTCATCTCAATCTATCCCTTAATCTGAGACTGTGTGCCCTAGTGCTGGTAGTCTCAACCAGCAGACATAGCATTTCAGAAACTGTCAGCCCTGCAAGGGGAGGTCGTGCCTGACAAACCTGTTGGAGTTCTTTGAAGAGGTGACAAGTAGGTTAGACCGGGGAAACCCAGTGGACGTGGTCTACCTAGACTTCCAAAAGGCCTTTGATAAGGTGCCACATGGGAGGCTGCTGAGCAAGGTGAGGGCCCATGGTGTTCGAGGTGAGCTACTTGTATGAATAGAGGATTGGCTGTCTGGCAGGAGGCAGAGGTTCTTTTTCGGAATGGCAGCCGGTGACAAGCGGTGTCCCGCAGGGTTCAGTGTTGGGGCCGCAGCTGTTCACGTTATATATTAATGATCTGGATGAAGGGACTGGGGGCATTCTAGCGAAGTTTGCCGACGATACAAAGTTAGGTGGACAGGCAGGTAGTACTGAGGAAGTGGGGAGGCTGCAGAAGAATCTAGACAGTTTGGAAGAGTGGTCCAGGAAATGGCTGATGGAATTCAATGTGAGCAAATGCGAGGTCTTGCACTTTGGGAAAAAGAATAGAAGCATGGACTACTTTCTAAACGGTGAGAAATCGGCATTCCTTCTGTATCAATGGATCAAAGTCCCAGATTTCCATTCCTAACAGCACAGTGGCTGCCCCTACTCATCAAGCACTGCAGCAGTTCAAGAGGCAGCTCACCAACATTTCCTCGAGGGAATTCAGGGTTGGACAACAAATGCTGCTCTATACAGTGACATTCACATCACATGAACGAATATATTTTAAAAAGTAGTTTACACATGCACTCGTGCTGTTATACCCATGGCTCATTTTTAACTTGTACTGTGCCCAAATTACATATGTTTGGTTCAAGGTATCATCATAGTACACATTATATCAAAGGTTTATTTCATTAAACCAACATTGTGGGCACAATGTGCATTTTAAATTTATGATACGTATCCGTGTATATGTTCAATGAATACAGATGAGTTTATTCTGCACATTGTTATTTTTGTAGTATTCACATCAGTTATATAGATTGATAAATTCTTGATGTCACAAGGAATTAAGGGCTACGGGGAGAATGCGGGTAAGTGGAGTTGAAATGCCCATCAGCCATGATTGAATGGCGGAGTGGACTCGATGGGCCGAATGGCCTTACTTCCGCTCCTATGTCTTATGGTCTTATGATCTTATGGATTTCTTAATTTTCAGAACTACCGCCTCTTATTCTTCTAAATTAGGGATACAGGCCCGGTCTCCTCAATGTCTCATAGGACAATCCCACCAATGCTGGAATCAATCTGTGAACCTCTGTTGCAGTCCCTCTATGACAAGTATATCCTCCCTTATTAAAGGGGCCTTATCACAGAAAGAACATTACTAAACTATAAAGAGTGCAGAAAAGACTTAACAAGATGCTACCCAGACTAGAAGGTTAGGGTCATAAGGAGAGGTTTGATAAGCTGGGACTTTCTTCCTTGGAGCTTAGGAGATTGAGGGGTGACGTTGTAGATGTCTATAAAATAATGGGAGGCAGAGAGAAGGAAGATGGCCAACAGCTTTTCCACATGGTCAGGGAGTCTGGAGAGGCAACCTTTTCACACAGAGCGTGGGAGAGTGCCTGGTACAAGCTGCCAGAGGCAGTGGAGGTGGAAGTGAGTACAATGTCATAATTTCAGAAACGTTTGGGCAGGTTCTTGGATGGGATAAGTATGGAGGGGTTGAGAGTGTGTAGCTGGAAAAGCACAGCAGTTCAGGCAGCATTCGAGGAGCAGGAGAATCAATTTTTCGGACATATGCCCTTCATCAGGAATCATTCCTGATGAAGGGCTTATGCCCAAAACATCGATTCTCCCGCTCCTCCGATGCTGCCTGACCTGCTGTGCCTTTCCAGCTACACACTCTCGACTCTGATCTACAGCATCTGCAGTCCTCACTTTCTCATATGGAGGTACATGGATCAAATGTAGGCTAAAGGGACTGGTTTAAATTGTTAAACTGGGTGACATGGGCAAGTTTAGCTGAAGCACCTGCTTCCATGTTGTAGACCTCTATCACTTTATGACTCTAAAACTGTACATTGCACTCTAAAGGAAATCTCACCAAGGCTCTGTACATTTGCGGCAACAAAGATACTCAGGTACCTTTGGAAATCAGCACTTCTCAAAATCTTACCATTTAGGAAACCTAAATTCATGAGACATTCTGCATTTATGACCAAATTAAACAATTTAATATTTTCATATTATATTCTATTGCCTATATATACCTGCTCACTCAGCCTATCCAAATACACTTGAGGTTTCTTTGCATGCTTTTCACAACTCACATTCATGTCTAGTTTTGTGCCATCAGCAACCTGAGAGATATTACATTTGATCCCCGCATTCCACATTTTTTATATACCTTTGGACAGCCAGACCCAAGCACTGATCTATGCAGCACCTCACTACTCAGTCTGAGAACAACCTAGAAATTCTTAATCTCTGCTTTCTGTCTGTTATTCATACTATCAGATATACATATATAATGCTGCCAAATTATATTGTGAGTTCTCTCCAAAATCCTGGACAATGTTTACTGAAAAACAATATTCTTAAAAGAGATCATCTGATCATTATTGCCTTGGCATTTTGGGGGATTTAGTTCTGTGCAAATTAACTGTTGCTGTCCCACATTGTAACACTGACTACAGGTTAAAATTGTGTCTCTAATTGTAGAACTGTTTGGAACATCCCGAGGTATAGTAATGAAGAGGTGCTACAAAAATGCAAGTTTTTTTTTGTTGCTTCTTCATGGGACTGTAGAGCCATCCTGTGGATAGTAGAACTATAAACTGACATGTTATGAAGCACAGTACACACAACTGACAAGGACATATCTCAGGCTAAGCCAGACCATCACTAGAGCTTGCTGACGATCTGTTCAGGTCATACTCCTGTCTTCATGTGTACATCCCTGAGCCTCTGCTACCACACTGTGAAATCACACACAAGGAACCACAAGGAATAACAAATAAACTGCGCTTTCACCGATTAGAAGCCAACAATAATATAGTGCTTCACATGTCGGCATGTACCACCACAAGCCTGCAGTCAATGATTTCAGCACACAAAGGTAACCAAGGGTTTGGAAAGATTTCATAGTCCTCGCAATCATCTGTGTGAGAGTGCCGTGAAAATGTATCTGCTAGGCTACCCCAAGCCAAGAGGACAAAATAATACTGCAGTATAGTGCTACTATCCCCATAGAGGATCCCGAAGTTACCAAACAGCAGTGAAATAACTGCACAGAGGTCAGTATCCAGTCACCAAGTCACCCTGAATTTATAGGTGCACAGTACACTAGCTGTCACCAGTCAGTCCTCTGAGCTGAGGAGATTCGAATCTCCTGGTTGCATGTATTTTTTTCTTTTTTTAATGAGATTCTAAGTCCCCTGTTTATATCTTTTTTTCTGTTCTTTTTCTTTTTTTTAATGCTCTTACACTACAGCCAGAGAACAGTGGTGATTATCTTCATCTCCTGGTTTTATACACACACACACACACACTTTTGTTTATTTATTTATTTATTTTTATTTACGAATGCACAGGTACACTGGCTGTCCCCAGCCAGCTCAGAGTCCCTTGAACTGAGAAGATTCTAATTTCCTGGTTAAATATTTAATTTGTTTTCTCCCCGATCCCACACCAGAAAGCAATTGTGTTCATATTCATCTTCTGGTTATATATGTATGTGTGTGTATTCTATTTTCTTTTTAATTTAAACCCCACACTACTGCCAAACAACAGTAGTGCTTATTTATTCCCCAGCACCATGTCGTGTGTGTGTAGATATAGGACACAGTGAAGAACAGCGAGTGCAGAAACATTTATTCATTTTCCACCACCAGAAAGAAAGGAAACACCTGAGTAGCTTGTGACAAGCAGTGCCCTTCACATCAAAGGGCAATGCCTGAGTGCTCAAAAAGGTGAAGGGAGGGTGGGCAAGGACTAAATTGAAATAGAATTGGAGAGAGATTGCCTGAATTTTTAAAATATATTTTTTTCTTTTTGTTCCTTTTCTCATTTTTTCTTTTTTCATCTTTTTCTTTCTTTGTTTTTAAAACCCCACACTACCGCCTAACAGCAGTGGTGCTTAGTTATTCCCCAGCACCATGTTGTGTGTGTGCAGGTGTACAACACAGTGAAGAACAACACGTGTTTAAATCTTTATTTATAATTCCTCAACAAGGAAGAAAGGAAATACCCAAGTGGCCAGTGACAAACAGTGCCCTTCACATCAAAGGGTAATTCTGTGTGATCAAACAGTGAAGGGGAGGGCAGAGATTAAATCAAAATAGAATTGGAGGGGATCTCCTGGTTATTTTTTTTTTCTCTTTTCCCCATAGAGGCTGGTTTCCCGTCACCAAGTCAGCATTTATTTACAGTGAAGAGTCTTTGACACTGATCCACCTCCCTCAGAGCCAGCTCTCAGAATAAACAGAATCCCTGACAGTCCTGCTGTTTTTATTTTCTTTTTTTTTAAACCCCCACACTACTGCCTAATTGCGGTAATGCTTATTTTTCCCCCCAGCACCCATGGTGTGTGTGTGTGCAAGTGTGAGACACAGTGAAAGCACAAGGTGCACGAATCTTCATTCAAATTTCCAACACCAGGAAGAAAGGAAACACCCGAGTGGCCAGTGATAAGCAGTGCCCTTCACATCAAAGAGAAATTCTGTGTGATCAAACAGTGAAGGGGAGGGCAGGGATTAAATCAAACTAGAATTGGAGGGGGATCTCCTGGTTATATTGTTTAGACAGGGCTTTCCTGATTGGCCCAGATTAACAACCCCAATCAAGGATCTCATAGTTTACAAGATCCAACTGGTTCTAATCGCTACAAGCATCTCGCCTACTCCACCCTTACCTCACGCAACAATTTACTCACCAAAAGTCCTCCTTTAATAACTTTAACAGAAATCAGAACCAAAGTAAAAATAAACAAAAATTGACTAACAAATCACAGTTGGTATGAACTGTACTTTGCACATGGAACATTACATGGAATTTCCAGCTTCAATTATCTTCCAAGCTTTGTATGCATGGGAGATACCTGTTTTGTTTTCCTTTCAAGGACTTAGTTACTTCTTCACAGGTATCAGCAGCACTGAAATAGATTTCATGCTCCCTACAATGGGATAATTCTTTCAAGAACCTTCGCAATTCTCAGTACCCACTGTTCAAAGTACTGTAGATCTATCAAAAACGTTCCTGTTGATACTGCCTCCAGGTCAAGGGTAATCACGTCAGATAGGTCAATCTCATGTTTGATATGAATGATAAAACTTTTCAAAGATATTTTCAACATTTAAAAAAAAGCTGCAGATTTCCCAAGTCTTTCAGAGTTATTATAACTATTTCTTATTGTTATAACTTCCAGGTCAAAGGCCGTTACAATAGAGCAAAAAAAAGGAAATTGGATCGAAACATAAACAGAAGTTGCTGGAAAAGCTCAGCAGGTCTGGCAGCATCTGTGCAGAGAAATCAAAGTTAACCTTTTGGGTCCGGTGACTCTTCCTTGGAACTGAGGTAGCTCTCAGAGATAGGCTCTTTTGCCTCCCTGTAATGAACTGTTGGTATAACAATTCAGAGCTGTGATAACATCTGTTGCCAATGGTCACCATTGGATCCTGTGACTCCCCCTTGATAATACTTAAGGAGCACCTTCGCCACTCGCATGCCACCAGGTCGAAGGATAAATCCAACTGCCATTTCCTCAAGGCCAACTAGAGGTGGGAAGCAAATGTTGACCTTGCCCATGCTACAAGAATAATTAATTATGGAGAAAATATTTCCAGATAAATAAAGGTAAAATATGTGACTCTGATAATAAAGTAGACACTAAACATTCAAATGGAGGGTTCAAGAGAGTCCTTAGTGTAAATCACAACAAGGAAGAGCTGGGAGGAATAACTAAGATATATTTAAAGGGAATCTAGATGAAATCATGAGGAAGGACAGAGATGTTTATAGAATCATAGAGTCATACAGTACAGAAATAGATCCTTTCATTCAACTAGTCCACACTGACCATGTTCCCAAAATAAACTCATCCCACCTTCCCACATTTTGCCATATCCCTCCAAACCTTTCCTATTCACGTACTTATCCAGATGTCTTTTAAAGATTGTAACTCACCTGCCAGAGACCTAATCGAGCAGTTATGTCAGTTAGGACTTGACTCCTTCCATACCACCTTCCAAATCCATGACTGGTAGAACTAAGAGAAACAAAGACAACAGTTACATGTGAGAACCATCACATGCCTCCAACTTCCCCTCCAAACTGCGCACCATCTTGACGTGGAGAGAAATCACTTCTCCTTTACTATTCTTGTCTCAGGCTATTGGAACTGCCTTTACAGCAGCACTCTCGGACCACCTTCAACAGTCAAAATGTGTCGCGCTGGATAGGCACAGCTGGTCTGGCAGCATCCGAGGAGCAGGAGAGTCAATGTTTCAAGCATAAACTCTTCACAGACAGACGATAGGGGTTCAAGATAAAGGCCTAGAACTAGCATGCCGAAGACTTCCTGTCTTGTGATTCCCACACCCCAAACATGAATCTGAAGCAAAATGAGCTTGCGCCCATTCCAAAGGGACATTCCTGCATAGTGGTAACATGCAAAATATTTTTGGTCTTTGGAACTGAATCACAATTTGATGCAACACCTTTCCACTCGTCCACCACTATCTGCTTGTGTCCGGGCACCTTTATAAGGCAGGACTTTTCATCAAGGACTCTCTTCTCAATCTCTCCCTTTCCCAACGGCATGGTGACTCTCAGGGAAATGACCATCAGCAGTCTCTCTCCAATAAAAGTGCAGCCCTACAGTCTGGGAAGACTTGGTGACTCTGCCATGGGGACAGAGTCAGAAAGTGTGGAAAAAGTTCAACTTAATCAATTGCAATGGTTTGAGACTCAAAATTTGTTTTTTTTGCTGTCTGAATAAAATATCTATTGAGTGAAATGTAGAACATAATTTGTCAGTCTGTTCCTCTTGCACAACTTTGTTAAATATCAATGATTTTTCAGTAACTGAAGCTGCTCCCAAATAAAGAACAAATGAAAAGGCATAAACTCATAATAATAGAGTCACACAGCATGGAAACAGACCTCGTGGTCCAGCTAGTCCATGATGACCATGTTCCCAAATCAAAGTAGTCCCACTGCCTATGTTTGGCCCATATCCTTCCAAACCTTTCTTACTTACATTTTTTGAATGTTGTAACTGTACCTGCATCCATCACTTCCTCTGACAGTTCATCCCACATACACTCTGTGTAAAAAACGTTGCCTTCATGTCTTTTTTAAACCTTTCTCCAGTCACCTTAAAAATATGTCCCCTTGTTTTGACTCCTCCATTGTAGGGAAAAGACTTTTGCTATTTACCTTATCTGGACCCTCATGATTTTATAAACCTCTGGAAGGTCACCCCTCAACTTCCTGTGCTCCAGTGAAAGGATGTCCCAACCAATCCAACTGATCATTATAACGCAAGCCCTCCATTCCACCAACATCCTGGTAAATCTTTTCTGAATGCTCTACAATTTAATGGGTCACTGCATGAGACCATCTCTCAAAATGGCAACAGTGGAGTGGGCAACATCTGAGCTCTTGAGACTGGATCTTGTGTATTCTGTCTGCTTCCCTTTCATTTCTCTTTTTTAAATCTTCTTTATCCTTTTTTTTAAGTGTTTTCTTGCTTACCGTTTGGAGAAAACTCAACCATGAAGACAATGACGGCAATGGAGTATGGCAGCGGCTGGGCCCAGTGGTAGCCCAGCGGTGGGCAGTGACAAAGCAGCAGTCAATGGTGAAGGAAGGCAGCAGGGGCAGTTATCAGCAAAGGGGCTGGCAAGTCCAAGCAGGACTCAGCCCAGTTCAGAGGGAAAGCATGCCCAGCCTGGGGGGTGAGAATGCCCAGTGCGGGGAGAGAGTGTGTCCAATAATGGGGGAGAGTGTGCCCAGTGTGGGGCAAAAATGTGCCCAGTGCTGGGGGAGAGTGTGCCCATTTGTGGGAGGAGAAGAGTTGGTGAGTGTACCAAAGCTCAGTTTGGAGCGACTGCAGGTTTAAGTAATGTTTAACTTTTTAACTTCTTTCTTTATTTTTCTGCTTTTATACTGAGAAGAAACTGTTGTGCTTGATTTGAATGTTTGGCTTTAACTTATTTTTCTATTTGAGTCAAAAAGATTTTAAATCTAGGTATCTTTTCAGCAACACAGTGCTGGGAATGGCAATACTGTACACTTTTCACTGTTAGCCACCATTAAGTACACATGACAATAAAACCTAAATCAAATGAATCAAATCAAATTTAGTAATACCCTTCCTATAGGTGAGTGGTTGGACTCTGCATGGCAGATTACATCTCAGTAATGTTGTGCATTTTTGATCAACCAGAATGCATCTCAGAATCCGACACTCTGGTAAGAATCAATTTACAGCATTGTATCCTGTCTGGCTGTAATAGAGATATCCAATTAGACACAGGCTCCAATCAATACTGCAAAACACTGGAAAATATTGCCCTCAAGTATTTAACAAATAAAGTTAGGAAAACTTTAACTGAATCTACTACCACTCATTCAGGCCACACATCCCAGTTGAGAATCCAATGTGGAGAACATGTGTTTCCTCCTCTCTCTTGTTTCTTTTGCCCATCAACTGAGTTAAATTTTGGATTTAAAGCTGTCAATGTGAAGCAATAAGTCTGTTTTTTTTTCCCTCAATAGATGTTGGAGCTGTTGAGTGTTGTATGTGGGGTCTGGAAGTGTTAAAACTGAGGAGTGCCCCAAACACTATCCACAATGTTGATATCATAGAGACTTGAGGGTAGGAAAAATTTAGAATCTCAAATGAATGAACCTGATCCCTAACAGCTCTCAGTCTCTACAACAATGTCTACCATATCCATGCAAACATCAATGAGCTGCTAAAGTGCAATAAGCCTTTGTTAACTACAAGAGATTTTCTAGTTAAATCACAAAGTTTATTCTCTTCCCCACAATAGACAAAGCAGGCCCTGTATTTTTCTACACCTCAAGACAATGGTGTCAGAAGTCTCCATCTTGAGTAGTAGCTCATACAGTGTAGTGAACTGGGTATGGCCATACAACATTGTAGGTAGCAATGTGGATCTGATTTAATTACAACACATTGCAAGTAGTGGTGTGAGATTAGAACAGATTAGATTAGATTCCCTACAGTGTGAAACAGGCCCTTTGGCCCAACAAGTCCACACTGACCCTCTGAAGAGTAACCCACCCAGACCCATTTCCCTCTGACTGATGCACCTAACATTATGGACAATTTAGCATGGTCAATTCACCTGACCTGCACATCTTTGGACTGTGGGAGGAAACAGGAGCACTCGGAGGAAACCCACACAGAAACAGGGAGAATGTGCAAACTCCACACAGACAGTATCCAAGGCTGGAGTTGAACATGGGACCCTGGTGCTGTGAGGCAGCAGTGCTAACCACTGAGCCACTGTGATGCCCCCTTTAGATCTTTAGACTTAGCTAGAAGTCACCTACTCATAATAGCATAGGGAATAGATGATGAGTGAAGCACCAATGGAGGAAAGCCACGTGACAATCCTCAACAGGGACAAATATTCCAATGAATGGGAAAAGCAGTGTAGACCTGGTGAGATATCTGCCACAAGAGGAGAGTTAACAACTCCCTGGAGAGAGACAATTAGAAAGTCCAAAGCAGATAAAGGATGCATTCAGAATTGGCGATCTGTGTGAGCAGAGCAGTTCAGAGTTCAGTGATATATGAACAGACATCTGAGGCTACCTGAGTAAAGCTTAAATATCTTGGAGGGTCAGGGGAAACTTAAAAATGGTCTCTAATCCAGCCTGGAAAGCAAAAAATGAAAAACAAATGCTACTTACAGCTCAGATTAAGCTTCATGAAGGGAGTCAGCAAAGTGAGGCACAGCTACAGTATGAAAGATTATGAAAGAAATATTAATCCAAGGTCACAGATCAGGAACATCATGGAGCCAGTAATTAAAGTGATGAAATTGGGATAATTAAAAGTCTAAGTAGACCTGTTTTAAAGGGGATGGAATGTTTGGGAGACTTTATTGAGATTATGGAAAAGATGGAAAATTCTTTTGAAGAGCAGTAATAAAGGCATTTTAAATGTTGCAATTATACCCACTTCCACCACTTCCTGATGCAGCTCATTCCAAATATGTACCACGCTCTGCGTGAAAAAGCTGTACTGTGGGTCCCTCTCACTTAAACCTATCCCCCCTAGTTTTGGATTCCCCTACTCTGAGAAAAAACAAATCCTTGGTTATTCACCCTATCCACACCTCTCATGATTTATAAACCTCTATATGTCACTCATAGAACATAGAACATAGAACAATACAGCACAGAACAGGCCCTTCGGCCCACGATGTTGTGCCAAAAAATTTGCCCTAGCTTAAGCACCTATCCATGTACCTATT
>NC_057724.1:73553460-73568133 GCF_004010195.1 Chiloscyllium plagiosum | reverse complement strand
CATATCAAGGACACGTTGTATCTGTTCCTTGAAAAAGTTCCACATTTCCACGACATCCTTCCCTGACAGCCTATGCTCCCAATTTATGCTCCTCAGATCCTGTCTTACAGCATCGTATTTACTCTTCCCCCAATTGTAAAACCTACCCTGTTGCACGCACCTATCTCTCTCCATAACCAAGGTGAAAGTCACAGAATTGTGGTCACCATCACCAAAATGTTCACCCATTAACAAGCCCATCACTTGTCCCGGTTCGTTACCAAGTACCAAATCCAATATGGCCTCCCCTCTGGTCGGACAATCTACATACTGAGTTAGAAAAGCTTCCTGGACACACTGCACAAACACTGCCCTGTCCAATCAGCCTCCGACGTTCCAGGGAAATATAGCTCCAACCTATTCAGTCTCTCCTTATAATGCAAATCCTCCGGTCCCAGTAACATCCTTATAAATCTTTTTCGGACTCTCTCCAATCTCATACTATTCTTTCTATAACAGAGTGACCAGAACTGTACACAGTATTCTAAAAGTGCCCTCACCAACATCTTTACAATCGCAACATGACATCCCAAATCATACAGTCAGTACCCAACTCCAACTTGCCACCGCCTTCTTGACCTCTCCTATCTGTCCATCTTCCTGCCCACCTACCCACTCCACCCTTCCCTTCGACTTATCACCCTCACCCTCTGTCTTCATCTATTTATCACATTCCCTGTTACCTTCCCCCAGCCCTTCCCTCCTCCCATTTAACTCTCAGCTCCCTTGGGCCCCACCCCCACATTCCTGATGAAGAGCGCATGCTCAAAACGTCAACTCTCCTGCTCCTCAAATGCTGCCTGTTCGGCTGTGCTTTTTCAGCGTCACAATTTATGACTCTGATCTCTAGCATCTGCAGTCCTCACTTTCTCCTGCACTCAGTAGTCTGAGCAATGAAAGCAAGTGTGCTAAATGCCTTCTCTACCACCTCCTCTACCTGTAACACAACTTTCTAATATGCATAACAGATAATAGGGGTGTTCTGATTGGAACACATTATCAGTAGTCTGAAGATTGTCAATGTGCACTTTCTATATCTTATTCCAATTCAATTCATATTATTCAAAAGGTGTTTTTCCAATAACAACTCTGTTAATCTCAGGTGCATAATGTACGACTTAAGGAAAAACTGTAATGCAATAGATTTCTTTCCTTAATCCTTAAAATGCCACTGGTGAATTAATTGCACATCAATATTAGTAATGTCTATGGTTGTGCCCAGAGAGTCCACTCTCTTTAGAAGTTGTTTGAAAGATATATGATCTCCATTGTAAGAAACATTTTGCATTATATTTTATGTGATGCCAATGATTTAGAGTAAATCCCAGTGAACCAATGGCTTCAGGCAGTTGTCTCTCTGGGAGGTCAGCACTCTTTCATAATACTGCTGAATAAGTAACATGATTTGGAGATGCTGGTGTTGGACTGGGGTGTACAAAGTTAAAAAATCACACAACACCAGGTTATAGAACAACAGGTTTAATTGGAAGCACTAGCTTTCGGAGCGACGCTCCTCCATCAGGTGGTAGTGGCTCCTTTGTGTGATTTTTAACTTTGAATAAGTAACATGGCACCCTAGACAGTCAGACCTTAACAGTATAAACAGTTAAAATATGTGTGAAATGTATTTTATGTCTTTGGTTCAAAACTTTGATTCAGAACCGAAAGAAGTAAATGCGACTTAAAGCTACCTCATGTCAACATATGCAACAATCTACCTTTAGAGTGTACCTTGAACCTACTGTAATCTTCAAAGACATGTCATAGAGGCATAATCAAGCAAAATTCACCACTTTGCCCATAAGAAAGTCAGAGGACAAAAACCTTGGTCAAAGACATGGGTTTTCAAGAGGTGGAACGTGAGATAATGGGGTGGAATGGCAGAGAGATGAGGAGGTCAAAGGACACAATATCTGTGCTTTGGGCTTTGACAACTGAGACCATGAGGAATCATGATATTCACAGCACCAACATTTATTATCCAATTAATATTACGTCCATCCAAGCAGTGGTTACTATCTCCATGTTTCTGCTTTAAGGTTATAGGAGACATAGAAAGCTACAGCACAGAAAAAGGCCCTTTAGACCATCAGACCTGCACTGGTCAAAAACAAGCAGCTAACTATTCCAACCCCATTTTCCAACACTTGGCACACAGCCTTGTATGCCTTAGATTACAAGTACAGATCTAAATACGGCTTTAATGGTATGAGGGTTTCTGCATCCAACACCTTCATACACAGTTAAAATTGCTGCTTTTCAGAAGTTAATGAGTAAAAAATCATAGTCAAAGGAATGCAAACTTAACTGATACACACTCCCAAAATGCACCAGAGACAGAGAGATGGGAAACTACTGTGGTTCAATTGTTCACCTGATTTTATTTTTAAACTTTTGCTTTAAAGAGAAATAAAATTTAGATGATCTTGTTTTTGTATAGGTAGTATCTCTGTTCCTGTACAAAATAGAAATGATCAGCTAATTCCACAGTCAATTACTCTGCGAGTTTGCATTGCTAGATGTGACTGTGAGTAATTCAAAAGTCACATGACACCAGGCTATAGTCCAACAGATTTATTTAACATCACAAGCTTTTGAAACGCTCTCCATCATCAGGTGACGAAGGAGCAGTGCTCCAAAAGCTTGTGATTTTAAATAAATCTGCTGGACTGTAACCTGGTGTCATGTGACTTCTATCTTTGTCCACCTCAAACCAACACCAGCAAATGCACATCATGACCAGGATTAATGTTATACGTTCATTTGAACCCAATAACTACCCTCCCGCTCCCTGCTTTTTGTCGGAGAATTCAGGTTTTTATTGGTATCAGGTTCTTTCTGATCCTGACATATAATTGCTTTGAAATAGATTGTTCGACTGTCTGCCAGTGAAATTAATGTAGTTTCTGTTTGCTGACTATGGTTTCTGTAGATTCTACACTGTGAGACTTGACAATATTAAGTTCTCTGCTTGCAACTCAGTGCTGCCAACAGAAGCTCTGGAATTTAGCTATTAAAGGTGACCAGCTTTACGTTGGAGTGACAAATTGAACAAATCTTGCAGCATGTAATGGTTATATCATCGGTTTAATAATCCAGAGAATGTGAGTTCAAATCTTGTCACAGATATTTGACAACTGGAATTTTGCTGATACAAGACAAATTTAAGCATTTCTTTTCAATTTCCTTCCAAACTTACAATATAACTTTATTTTCATTTCTATTTACTACAGAGAGATGTAATTGGATTGATGATGCATTCTTTGAGTGCAATGCAAATAACCCCTGACAGCTTAGGGAAATAAAGATAAAGTTGCCATAATTGCAGAGGATTGCTCTCCAATTTGAGAGAGAGAGAGAGAGAACTGGTAATGCTTTAATCTGAGGGCCACCGTGCCTCAGGCAAGGGGAGGGGATGAGAATACAGGACTTTCCTAGTGACCTCAGCTGGTGCAGGAATTGAACCCATGCTGTTGGCATCACCCATCAGCCATCCAGCCAACAGAGCGAACTGACCCCACTGGAGAATTACAATCAACGCTGTTAATGCTTTTGTTATCTTGTTAACACTGTTTTTAGTTTGTTTCTTCATTGAATGCAGGCACTGCTGGCTCAGCCTGCATTTGTTACCCATCCCTAATTTCCCTTGAATTTAGAACAGGTAAGAGTCAAGCACATCACTGCAGTTGTCAAATACACAGCAGACCAGAACTGCAAATTTCATTCCCTTAGGCTAATAGCCAGATGGGTTTTTGCAACAGCTGATGATAGTTGTCATGGTGACAACTATCTTTCAATTTCAGATGTTATTAATTGAATTTAAATTCCACCAGCTGCCATGATGGGATCCGAGCACATATCCCCAAAGCATTTAGCCTTTGGGACCACTGGGCCAGCCACATGTTCACTACTCTGTGATTGCTGCTGTCATTATGCACCTGTCATTGTCTCCTTTTCCGTGTCTAATACTAGGGCAAAGAACTATGCTTCCACCTCGCACACGGTTCCTGCCTTGCCATCATCCCAATTCAATCTGATTCATTGCAAGGCTGGTGACGAACGCAGCATTGCCATTGTGAGAAAGCAGTCAAGATTAGAATGGTGCTGAAAAAGCACAGCATGTCAGGCAGCATCTGAGGAGCAGGAAAATCGATGCTCTGGGCAAAAGCCCTTCATCTGGAATGAAGGGATCATTCCTGATGAAGGGCTTTTGCCTGTAACATCAATTTTCCTACTCCTCAGATGCTGCGTGACATGCTGTGCTTTTCCAGCACCATTCTAATCTTGACTTTGATCTCCAGCATCTGCAGTCCTCACTTTTGCCCATTGTGAGAAAACAGTTCCATTGACATTCAACATGGTTTTTCATGAGGTTTCTACCAGTATTCTAGCTCTTTCAACAACATGAAAAACCATGTTGAATGTCAATGGAACTGTTTTCTCACAATGGGCAAAAGTGAGGACTGCAGATGCTGGAGATCAAAGTCAAGATTAGAATGGTGCTGGAAAAGCACAGCATGTCAGGCAGCATCTGAGGAGCAGGAAAATCGATGCTTTGGGCAAAAGCCCTTCATCTGGAATGAAGGGATCATTCCTGATGAAGGGCTTTTGCCTGAAACGTCAATTTTCCTACTCCTCAGATGCTGCCTGACATGCTGTGCTTTTCCAGCACCATTCTAATCTTGACTTTGATCTCCAGCATCTGCAGTCCTCACTTTCGCCCATCGTGAGAAAACAGTTCCATTGACATTCAACATGGTTTTTCATGTTGTTGAAAGAGCTAGAATACTGGTAGAAACCTTCCTTGAGTTCTGAGGAAGGATCTCCCAACCTGAAACATTAACTCTGATTTCTTTCCAGACCTGCAGAGCTTTGCCAGCTATTTCTGTTTTTGTTTCTGATTTCCAGCATCTGCAGCTCTTTCGGTTTTTACTTAGAATAAAAGATAAACATTAAATTTTATCGTAACATCCATAATCTCTGAACGTCGTAAAACACTTTACGCTGAAGAATATTTAAATTAAGTCTCATTATAATGCATGTATTTTTATTTTTAGCATCGTTGGTTACCAAAAACATATCAATCTCAGTTTCAAATTTAACAATTGACCTAACATTAATTGCTGCTTGTGGAAAGAATTCCAGATGCTTTCCATCCTTGCCCATGTCTGTCGCATCCGATTATGTGAAAGTATTATCAGGTACTCTCAGGGTTTCCTATTTTCACAGTGTTCATCTAAATAATCTGCTATAATGCTCTGCTGGGAAAACAGTCTCTTGTCATCTAACCTTTGCATTTCACAGTTGCCTGGATTTCTGACAGTACTCTTCCGTTGCTTGAGAAAACAAAGCAAGTTATGAATTCACCTGATATATTGAGAATTCTGCGGAGTTTTATATTCAGAAGATCAGAGGCAGCATATCGACTTTGCAAAATTATCCAACATCGCAGTTTTTAAGGGCTTGTTTCACTCAGTCACAATTGTATCGTGTCTCATCTGGAAGGGTGAAATGGCGTCACAGGAGAAGGCATGCTTTTACTGTGCTTTGGCCTGTATAAATGATATGCAAGCATGCTGGCATTTATATTCCACTGCATTAAATGGTTATTAGGAAGTTCCACAACATGCAGGGATTCCCCAGTGTGTTTTCTCTCTTGAGTAAGTGACAAATCCATTGACTGGAGCAAGTTGGGAGGGATGAGCCTGTACTTGATACATGATCAATGGATCACCAACAACTGGGAAACAAGGATATTGAGAAGAAAGGTTGCAAGTTCATTGCTTTTACAGTTAGGAGAGGGGAGTCTCCACTGCTGACCAGAGTGTCCGGTGACAGGCGGAATGTGGAAAAAGGAGAAGGCAATAAAAAAGAGAAAAAGAGCTGGAACTAAATAATATCAATCAGCCTGCCAATCATGAATCAGCTTTTATTGCCACCAAAGATGGTGTTCAATCTAGACATGACAGACACTCTGGGTGCAGTCCATCACTCTCCCTCGAGATGGATAGATGTCTGCAGCTGGTTATTTGATTTTTTTAAGATTTTAATTTCATAGCTGCCCTTTATTATTTGATGTGTCAGAGAGCTTCACAATCCTATGATCCGCTGGCTAAATCAAATATAGAGTTGGGATATACAGCAGAAATGTTCCCAGGTTTGATTTCTGACTTATATTGGGCAAAATGTTCTCAATTAGCTCAGGTGGAAGCAGAAGGATTGCCTCAATATCTCTTGGTGAAACAAAAGTCAATTGCAGCTCCCAGTTATTCCTTGTTGATTGTTCCCCAAGTAGGAGATATTTGATTGACAACAACTTTTGTTGTTCATTTCCACTGCCTGTTATTTGAGTTCTGCTTGGTCACAGCAGAAAGATTTGTAGGCACCTGTCAATCAATTGTTTTCACACCACATAAGGTGAAAGAGAGAAGCAGGTATCCTGTCATGTTTCCATGCTTGAATACTCTCTTACTACTCTCTGGAGGCAAAGTTGGGAACATTGTGTCACCCCATGTGTATCTCATCCAACATTCAAGTCCACTACCTTCAATGGGAATAATGCACAGTGAGCAAAATTAGTGAGATATTAAACCAGTTCTAACAGCTATATATAGCACTATTACTGTAATCAAACTCTCCCAAGCTGCCTGGAGATAGTGAGGATTGCAGATGCTGGAAAGTCAGAGTCGATAATGTGTAGAGCTGGAAAAAAGCACAGCAGGTCAGGCAGCATCCGAGGAGCAGGAGAGTCGACGTTTCAGGCCGGGACCTATCCCAGGCTGCCTCAAACAATACTCAGGTGGCAGTACAAAACTTAAGCAATGCTAACAAAGACACAAATACAGAAAATTCTGGATAAACTGACAGCATTCAAGAAGAGAGAAACATCGTTAACATTGCAGTCTGGAATGATTTCTTCAGAACTCTGGAGAAGTCGATACACTGTCAGAAACTTTCATCTTGCATTTTTCAGGATAGGTATATTAGTTGACAGAGTCCTGACTACACTCAGAACATAATTACGTGATCTGATTCTGTGATTATCAGCAGTTACTGGACAATCCTAAGTGTTAAGCATGACATGAATAACCAATTTAAAGTTTAGGCCAGTACAGTGGCTCAGTGGTTAGCACTACTGCCTCACACCTCCAGGGACGTGGGTTTGATTCCAGCCTTGCGCGACTGTATGGAGTTTCACATTCTCCCCGTGTCTGCGTGGGTTTCCTCCGGGTGCTCTGGTTTTCTCCCGCAATCCAAAAATGTACAGTTTAGGTGGATTTGCCATGTTAAATTGCCAATAGTGTTCAGGGTTGTACTGGCTAGGTGAGTTCATCAGGGGTAAATGTAGAGTAATAAGATAGGGGAATTGATCAAGGAGAAAATGAGAACTGCAGATACAGGAGATCAGAGTCAAGAGTGTGGTGCTGGAAATGTACAGCAGGTCAGGCAGCATCCAAAGAGCAGGAATATCAATGTTTCGTGCATAGACCCTTCATCAGGAATGAGGTTTGTGGGCCGAGAGGCTGAGAGATAAATGGGAAGGGTTGGGGATGGGACTGGAGTGAAGCTAGCTGGAAAAGTGATAGGCAGATAGAAATGGGGGTGAATGTGATAGGTCAGAGAGGAGGGTGGAATGGATAGGTGGAAAGGAAGATGGACAGGTCAAGAAGGCAGTGCCAAGTTGGAGGCTTGAGATGGGGATAAGCAGAGGGAGGGGAAATGAGGAAACTGGTGAAATCCACGTTGATCCCATGTGGTTGCAAGGTCCAGAGGCAGAAGATGAGGTGTTCTTCCTCCAGGTGTCGGGTGGTTAGGGTTTGGCGGTGGAGGAGGCCCAGGACATATATATCCTTGATGGAGTGGGAGGAGGAGTTGAAGTGTTCTGCCATAGTGCAATAGGGTATGTGGAAGGATCCGTTGGGGCCTTAGAAGATGGGTCTGGGTGGGTTAACCTTCGAAGGATCATGTGGACTTGTTGGGCCAAATCTGTAGGGATTCTATGATCATTAGTTGGACTCACAATGTGGTTCACTTATGCTTGCTTGAAGCTGGAAAATTCTTCATGACTATTGTTAGATGTGATTCTGCAAATGGACCAGCAATTGCTGAATGATACCAAATATGCTCAGTATGATACCAATAAAACAGTTTGAGATTATCAGTTGGACATGCAGTGGTGCTAAAAAACTGGATCTATTCACAATGACTAAGGTTGGATTGATCTTCTAATTGAACTGTAAATACTAAAGGATCCCAAGTGTGTTGACATGACACTAATAACTAATCTAAGGTTATCAGTCATGGGGTGATTGGCAAGCTCAGTTGGCTGGACAGCTGGTTTGTGATGCAGCGCAATACTTTGGGTTCCATTCCTGCACTGCCCAAGATTATCATAAAGGATCCTCCTTCACAAATACTCCACTCGGTTGAAGTATGGTTGTCTCAGCCTCAGAGCAAAGGCATAACGCTTTAGAACTGAGATGGGGGGAAGGTAGCTGGTAATGTGATAGGTAGATGAAGGTGGGGGTGAAATCGATAGGTCAGAGAGGAGGGTGGAACGGATAGGTGGGAAGGGAGATGGACAGGTCAAAAGGGTGGTGCTGAGTTAGAGGCTTGGGAATTTTTCCAACCAGTGGGTGGTTAATCTGTGGAAGTTATTGTTACAGGAAGCTATGGAGATTATTTCATTGAGTGTGTTTAAGACAGAGAGAGATAGGTTTTTGATTAGTAAGGACATCAAAGGTCCCATGGAGAAGGCAGGAGAATGGGGTTGAGAAACACACTATCCATGATGAATGGCAGAGCAGACCTGGAGGCCAAATGGCCTAATTCTGCTCATGTGTCATGGACCCTCAAGTTAAATCACTACCAATCATCTCTCTTTAATGAGAGAGAAGCCCGATGGGCGAATCAAGACTTTAGTGACTTTGCCTTTACCTGTCAAGCTCATAACATGAGCCACTAAAACTTGCTAAAGTCTATATATAATCATTCTCT
Organism: Chiloscyllium plagiosum; assembly: GCF_004010195.1. NCBI lineage: Eukaryota > Metazoa > Chordata > Chondrichthyes > Orectolobiformes > Hemiscylliidae > Chiloscyllium > Chiloscyllium plagiosum. Next base: position 73,559,097 of record NC_057724.1, on the reverse strand, counting down.
GCAGGAGGAAAGGAACAAGTACAGGCTTTGCATCACTTTTGAATTAAAGTGTCAGTGGACAATAACTCTTTGGTGCATTGTCCATGATAATCGGTCAGCAAAATTAAAACCAACTGGCAGCTAATCACAAATACTGCCCACTTTGAAATTTGACATTTCTGTTTCCATCCTGATTACTGCAAAGCAAAAATTCTGGCAACTTTTTATTCAGAAATATCAAACAATATTTGATACTGAACGGGTCAGGACAATACTATGGCTTTCATCAAAAGCCTGATCAATGGAGTCGGCTTCAAGAAATGAAACAGTCATTGCTGGAGAAACTCAGCAGGTCCTGGCAGCATCTGTGGAGAGAAAGCAGAGTTAACGTTTTAGATCCAGTGATCCTTCTTCAGACCAGCAATGTTAACTCTACTTTCTCCTTACAAATAGTGCCTGACCTGCTGAGTTCCCTCAGCGCTTTCTGTTTTAGTTTATGAATTGGCAAAATCCACAGCTCTTTTTTTATCATTTGGATGTCAAGAAACATCTAAATGAATGAGGCAGACATAGAGAGGAATAGAGGTTTCAAGAGAGAGAATTTGAGCATAAGCAGCTGAAATCCTAGCCATCCATAGCAGAGTAATTAAAATTGTAGGTGCACTTGCAGAGATTGGAAGAATACAGAGTCCTCTGCTGTGGTTCTATGCCATTGCTTGCTCTCATCCATAACAATGGCTTCTCTGCTGAGACAACAAATGGCTGTTCAGAAATGGGTATTCTAACTGGTTGTGTCATTAACGAGGGAGAGAAATGTAAAAGTAGTCATGCAATTTCATTTTTCTTTCACCATTTTCATCAGATCGAAACTGATTTTCATTGGCTGTGTATTGTGTGATCTTGGTGGCCAGCAGTTGAATTTTGCAGGATGGAACTGCAAGACGGGTGTGGAGATGGGTGTGGCTCATCACATTGACCAAAACCGACATATTCCAAAAATATTCCCATGTTTACTGATTTTACTTAGTTTGTCACTTGTTGATGGAGGAAACGATTTGTTGGGAGTTGGTTTATTTGCTACAGAAATCTCAGCCTGTGACCTGCTCTTCTCGCTCCAGTATATATGCGGCTGGTCCAGATAACCCATTAGTCAAGAGTGTTGATATTTGCAGAGCATTGAAATGATGTCCAAATATTAAAGTGGAACTATTTGGGTTTATATCCAACCAATGAGGCAAGAGAAGAGTCTCAAACTAGGTTAAAAATTCAGGAACTTTTTTATTCTTTTGATTTGGAGGTTAATTGCCTATCCCAATTGCCCTTGAGAAGGTGGTCTTTTTGAACTTCTGCAGTCCATTCTGGTCAAAGCTGTTGGAGGGTTTATGGACTGTGATATCATTGATGTCAAAGGAAGATGGTTACATTTTCTCTAATTGGAGATGGTCATTGCTTGGCACTTGTGAACCCCAAATTTTACTCACCACTTCTCAGCCCAAACTTGGAAATTGTACACATCTCACTGCTTTTGACCATAGACAGCTTCAGTACCTGAGGGGTTGTGAATGGTGCCGAACATTGTGCAATCATCAGCGACCATTTCCACATCTGAACCGATGATGAAGGGAGAGTGATTGACAAAGCAGCTGATGATGATTGGGCTGGATTGTGATAAGAAGTGTTTTTTTTGAACATGGTTAGTCTGTGTGATTCTTTTACCGAGCAAATTGAACTTATTCAATGCAGAATTAGATGGATTTTTGATCCACAAAGATTCTGGAGCCAAGGTGCTATTGAATGGTGAGGCAGGTGCGACAGACTGAATGGTCCACATTGTTCCTAAATCTTTTACTTTCATAAGAAGCTTTGCTATAAAGCATTTCACCAATGCACACATGATTTAGTGACCAGCTTATAAAAGATCTCGATCTCCTTTTTTCAATTTTCGCAGGAGACCCCTTTTTGAGTAATGGTTGGCTGAAAGAAACACTGAAATGACTTTCAGACGTCTTCATAATGATTGCACCTTTGCTTTTCCTGCACAGAGACTGTCACTTTTAAAATATAAATGTAAACATAGTTATGGAAAGCTGCAGCAATTTAATTTTGCCTTTGAAGTAAAAATACTTATTTTCAGATCAGATTCACTGTCGAAAGGAGAAGGGAACGAAAGAGTTTCAGGAAAATTGTAAGAGGCGGATGTTATTTCTAAACACATGAAGAAATGATTTTTGCACAGCTGCATAAACCCACCAACAGTATTCAAAACTGCAGCTGCTATCAGAATCATACACTTCATATTGTGAAATACTGGCACGGTAAAGCACTTCATTTAAAAATTGATTCACGGTTTATATATCCTTGCAAATTCAGTTGACTCCTGTGTTCGGAATCACCTCAAGAAATGTAAAGCAGGGCAAGGCTGCTTGGAAATCTGCAGAGGACAAGAGCAATATCTGCGAGGGAGTTTTATGAATTTTGTTGGCCATTGCCCTCATATTGTTTGCAATCAGGACCTCAAAGACAGAGTGTCTTGCATTACCACAGTGCAAAATGATAGTACAGATATTTCCCCTTTACAGTGAACTCCTGGGAAGACAATTAAAATAGTCCATCTTATCTGTGTCCAACCTTAACATAATTGTAAAATGATCCATGCTTGCATTCTGCCTGGTGCCATGATTGACAGCTGGGCAGACCTATCTCAAAATTGGTTGCCAAATTGACTACAACAGCAGGAGTTGGATGGGTAGATGTGTTAGATTTTTGTCTTCACGTTCTCAATGTCACACTGGAGGCGAGCAAGGTCTCCCCTGAATGACATGCCACCTGTCTCACTCATGTAATTAGTCTGCAGAGGAGTTGCATCTACATATACTGTAATGATAGATAACTTAAACTGAAGGAATCTGCCACTGGAAGGGGATTGAAGTCAGGAATTCCAATTCTGCTGTTGTACCAGTAAAATTCATGAATACAGTACACTAATGCCCTTCTAATTCTTATTGATGCCAACTGCGCAGTATCTGAAACCCTCTTGCTGGACAGTCATTAGAACATGTATTAATATAATGCCGCTGAATTGTGTTTGCTGAAATTCACTTTGAATTGTTGCTCAGATTGGGATTCAATGAGATACTGGCACAGTGGTAGCAGGACCTGGGTTTCCAAATCAAGACAGAAATTACAGCGCAAAAGTACAGACTTTCAACACATCTTTGCATTGAGTCCCACACATGTATCTTCCCACTGTACTTCAGTTAATTACTGAGAGGGTGGCACAGTGACTCAATGGTTAGCTCTGCTACCTCACAGCACCAAGGGCCTGGGTTCGATTCACCCTCAGGTGACTATCTGTGTGGAGTTTGCACATTCTCCCCGTGTCTGTGTGGGTTTCCTTCAGGTCCTCCGGTTTCCTCCCACAATCCAAAGATGTGCAGGCTCAGAGGATTGCCATGCTAAACTACCATAGTGTCTAGTGTTTCAGAGGTTAGTGGGTTACCCATGAGGGGTTATGGGGATGGGCTTGGTGGGTATCTCTTCAGAGAGTTGGTGTGAACTTGATGGGTTGAATGAACATTCCTGATGAAGGGCTTTTGCCCAAAAACGTCGATTTTCCTGCTCTTTGGATGCTGCCTGACCTGCTGTGCTCTTCCAGCACCACTCTAATCTTGACTGAATGGCCTAATTGCACACTGTAAGGATTCTATGAATCTGATCTTATTAACATCAGCTTTTATTTCTTTCCCCACATGTACTTATTGAGCTTCACCTTAAATGCATCCATGTGATTCACCTCAAATATTCTGAGTTAGCAAGTTCCACATTCTTAGCACTCCATGGTTAAAACCAAAACATATTCTTGAGTTCTCCACTGGATTTATTGGTGACTATCTTGCTTGCTTTTCTGACAATGAGTTGGGATTCATGAGTTCCCTCATTGGCTGAAGCATTTTCTCTGAACATGCCCTGTTAAACCTGGTTATAATTTTCAGGATGTCTATCATGTCAGGCCTCAATTGTGTGACGAAGAAGACGTGACAAATTCTGTCCTTCTTGGGTTTACCCATGTGTGGAATGTGAGCCTCAGTGACTGGGCCAGCCTTTGTTGCTCATCACTGATTGTCCCTGAGAAGCTGCCGTGAAGCATCCAGAAAAGCTGTAGTCCGCCTTGCAAATGTACACCCTCGATGCTGGTGGAGGGAGATCCCAGACCATTGCCAGATGATGGTGCAGGAACGGTGATGTAGCTCCAAGTCTGGTTTGCGCGTTATTTGGAGAAATCTCAGATGCTGGTGTTCCTTTCAGAGACTGCACCTATCCTGCTGGAAGATTACGGTCACCGGTTTGGAAAATGTTACTGGAGAAACTTTAGCAAGTTGCTGCAGTGCATCTGGTATATGGTGCACATTATAACCATGATACATCAATAATGGGGGGAGTGAATGCCGAAGATGGTGAATTTGGTGTCTGACCAGTGGGCTGCTTTATCCAGATTGGTTTTGAGCTTCTTGGGTGTTACTAGAGCTGAACTCATCCAGGCAAATGTAGATGCTGGTTAGACTTTTGGAGTTAGGAGATAGTACATTAATTCCTGAAGAAGGGCTTATGCCCCGAAATGTCGATTCTCCTGCTCCTTGGATGCTGCCTGACCTGCTGCGCTTTTCCAGCAACACATTTTTCAGCTCTGATCTCCAGCATCTGCAGTCCTCACTTTCTCCCAATAGTACTTTAGTGCAAGTATGACTTAACTAGTAATCCAGAGGCCTAGTGCTCTGAGGATGTGGGTTCAACACCTACTTATGCCTTGTGGAACTTAAATGCATTTAAGAAATTTGAATTAAAAACTCATCTTAGTGATGGCAACCTGAAACCATTGTCACTTGTAAAATAAAACAGTCAGGCTTGCTAAAGTCTTCGAGAGAAGGAATCTACTGTTGTTACCCTGTCTGGCCTAGGTTTGACTCCATCTCCACGGCAATGCCCTCTCATGTGGCTTAACAAACCAATCATTTCAGGGCCAATCAATGTTGGGCAACAAATGCTGGACTCTCCAGTGAATTTCAAAAGCCATGAAGGGAATAACATAAAGATGGGATACTCACCACGAATACTCAGGATCTAACTTGCTTTTCTTGTGACAATATGGATGGTCCAGTTGAGTTTCTGGTATTGATGGTGACCCACAGCATGTTATACCTCTCCCGTAACTCCTTCCCTGATATCACAGAGACAACAGCAGCTCAAGAAGGCAATTCACCATCAGCTTCTCAAGAAAAATTGACACTGGAGAATACATGTTGGCTTGACATTAAAGTCCATATTTCAAGAATTATTTTTTCAAAAAGCTAACTGTTGAATTTGGTGATGTTTCTTTGCTGTTTCTGCATATTCTTTAGTTCCTCTGCCAGTACATCAGAGAGAGAGGTTCATCAGGATCACAAACTGGAGTCGCAGGGTCTTCAGGGTTACATGAGTGAATGGGTCATTAGAGTTGAGTCAGGGGTAAGGTCACTGGACTTGAGCTGAGAGTTTGGGCTGTTTGTCTGAGTGATGGTCTGTGTGTGTGTATCTGTCTGAGTGTCTGTGTGTGTCTGAATGTGTGTGTGTCTGTGTGTGTGTGCCTGTCTGTCTGAGTTACTGTATGTGTCTGAATGTGTC
>NC_057724.1:73485983-73551069 GCF_004010195.1 Chiloscyllium plagiosum | reverse complement strand
CCGCCCCCGACCATTCATCTCTACTTCCCCCCACCCCCCGGGTCACAAGCCTCATTCCTGATGAAGTGATCATGCCCGACTCTCCTGTTCCTCGGATGCTGCCTGACTTGCTGTGCTTTTCCAGCAACACACTCTGGACTCTGATCTCCAGCATCTGCAGACCTCACTTTCTCCAAGCCTTGATATTGTCCAGATCTTGCTGCAGACGTGAATAGTTTCGGCATCTGAGGAATTACATATGGTGCTGAACATTGGAAAATCATCAGCAAACATCCCCACTTCTGGCATTAGGTAGAGGGAAGGTCATCGATGAAGCAATTCAAGATAGTTGGGCCTAAGACACTACCCTGAGGAACTCCTGCAAAGGTGTCCTGGAACTGTGATGACTGTCCACAATCATCTTCCTATGTACCAGTTATGACTCCCACCAGTAGAGTTGATACTCATTAATTCCAGTTCTGCTCAGGCACACTCAGGCAATGTAGCCATGATTCTAAGGCAGTCCCTCTCACCTCCACTCTGGAACTCAGCTCTTCTGTCCATGTTTAAAGCAAGGCTGTAACAAGATCAGCAACGGTATGGCTCCAGTGCAATCCAAACTGGACATCAATTAGCAGGTTAGAGCTGAGTAAGTGCTGCTTGATAACATTGTTGATAACATCTTCTGTCATTTTATTGATGATCGAGAGCAGACTAACAGGACAGCAATTGGTCGAGTCAAATTTGTTTGCTTTTTGTGGATAATATTTACAAAGAAAATTTTCCACATGATTGGGTAAATGTTAGTAAGGGGAGGGGATAGTTTATTGGCATTATCACTGAATTATTAATCCAGAAACTCAGCTAATGTTCTGGGGACCCAGGTTCAAATCCTGCCAACCAAGTGGTAGAATACAAATTTTCAATTAAAAATCTGGGAATAAGAGTCTATTGATGACCATAAAGCCATTGCTGGTTGTTAGAAATAAACCATCTGGTTCAAGATTGTCCTTAGAGAAGGAAAATTGTTAGCCTTACCTGGTCTGGCCTACATGTGACTCCAGACGCACAATGTGATTGATGCTCAACTACCCTCTTGGAAATTTGGGATGGGTAACAAATATTGGCTTGGCCATTGATGTCTACATCATATGAATGAATTTTTTAAAAGTATGGACTGTATTGGAACAGCTGGCTCGGGATTGGTAAACTCTGAACCACGTGTACTAAGTACTATTCCCAGAATGTTATCAGGGCCCATAGCTTTTGTTGTATCCAGTGCTTCCAACCATTTCTTGATCTCCCATGAAGTGAATTGAATTGGCTGTGGACTGATACTGGGTACTTCTAGAGGAAGCTGAGATTAATCATTCCTTTGGTACTTGTGACTGAAAATTGTAGCGAACGTTTCAATATTACAATTATCTTCAAAGTTTGTGAGAAGATTTGTAGCTCGGGTGCTCGTTGCTGTGGTTCTGTTCGCCGAGCTGGAAGTTTTTGTTGCAAACGTTTCGTCCCCTGTCTAGGTGACATCCTCAGTGCTTGGGAGCCTCCTGTGAAGCACTTCAGTGGTGTTTCCTCCAGCATTTATAGTGGCCTGTCCCTGCCGCTTCCGGTTGTCAGTTTCAGCTGTCCGCTGTAGTGGCCGGTATATTGGGTCCAGGTTGATGTGTTTGTTGATGGAGTTTGTGGATGAGTGCCATGCTTCTAGGAATTCCCTGGCTCTTCTTTGTTTGGCTTGCCCTATAATGGTAGTGTTGTCCCAGTCAAATTCATGTTGCTTGTCATCTGCGTGTGTGGCGGATGTTGCTAGGGTTGGAGGATTTGAGCTAGAAGGAGAGGCTGAATAGTCTGGGGCTGTTTTCCCTGGAGCATCAGAGGCTGAGGGGTGACCTTACAGAGTTTTATAAAATGATGAGGTCTCTTCTTTGGGGTGGGGGATTCCATAATGAGAGGGTATTGTTTTAGGGTAAGAGGGGAAAGATATAAGAGAGACCTAAGGGGCAACATATTCATGCAGACAGTGGTTATTGATGGAATTAGCTGCCAGAGGAAGTAGTGCAGACTAGTACGACTGCAACATTTAAAAGGCATTTGGATGAGTATATGAATAGGAAGGGTTTGGAGGGATATGGGCCGGGTGCTGGCAGGTGGGACTAGATTGGGTTGGGACGTCTGGTTGGCATGCACAGGTTGGACCGAATGGTCTGTTTCCATGCTGTATACCTGTATGACTTTATGAGTCTTTGACAAAGACCTTCTTGGTGCCAACAACTATGTGATTGGCTCCCAGGTAACTGAATAGCTTGTGGATATGAAAAGATAGGGAGAAGTCATCTGACCTCCAACATCTGAGGAACTGTTCATCATCACCTCTGTTCCCTGCAGTAAAAACTACTTTAAATCTCAGGAAAACCAACTGATCTTCCTTTACATCAGTAGTTGTAGTAAGCTATAACCTTTAATGAATAAGTCTGATCTTTTATAAGCTACCCTGTATCTCTTGTAAACCAATGGCAGCACCTGGAGAAGGAACACGAAGAATCAGCATTCTGATCTGCACGAGAATCATTTCATCAGATCCTGTGTGCAGGACCACTGAACCAGCCTTGTGTATATTGTTCGCCGTGCTGGAAGTTTTTGTTGCAAACGTTTCGTCCCCTGTCTTAGGTGACATCCTCAGTGCTTGGGATCCTCCTGTGAAGCGCTTCTGTGGTGTTTCCTTCGGCATTTATAGTGGCCTGTCCCTGCCGCTTCCAGTTGTCTGTTTCAGCTGTCCGCTGTCGTGGCCGGTATATTGGGTCCAGGTCGATGTATTTGTTGATGGTGTTTGTGGATGAGTGCCATGCTTCTCGGAATTCCCTGGCTGTTCTTTGTTTGGTTTGCCCTATAATGGTAGTGTGGTCCCAGTTGAATTATTGTTGCTTGTCGTCTGCGTGTGTGGCTACTAAGGATAGCTGGTTGTGGTGTTTCGTGGCTAGTTAATATACCGGCCACTACAGCGGACAGCTGAAACTGACAACCGGAAGCGGCAGGGGCAGGCCACTATAAATGCTGGAGGAAACACCACAGAAGCGCTTCACAGGAGGCTCCCAAGCACTGAGGATGTCACCTGGACAGGGGACGAAACGTTTGCAACAAAACTTCCAGCTTGGCGAACAGAACCACAGCATTACAATTATCTGCATCGTACAGCCACAGAATAATAGGATAAAGACTATCATCTCTGGCCATCACTGCCCTTTTACCTTGTCCATTCATGGTATGTGAGCATTGTTGGCTGGCACAGAATTTGGTTGCCCCTGTTTAATTGTCCTGGAGAAGGTGATGGCGAGTTGCCTTTGTAAATAACTGCGGTTGTTAGCTATAGGGACACCCACAGTGTGGTTATAGATGGAGTCCCAGATCCTTTTTAATGCTTTAATTGGTCCTGCTTCCACCACAGGGAGTGCATATAACCAAATCCTGTGTGAAAAATTTTCCTCTCATGTCACTTTTGCTTCTTTTCCCAATAATTTTAAATCAGAGTCTTTTCATCCTTGATGCTTCCATGAATGGATTGATTTCTCCTAATATACCCTGTGCAGACTATAAGGTAATAAGATAATGCTTGATAATGTGGCTGAGTAGTCTAAGGCGCTGGGTTGAGGTTCCACCGCTGCCAAATTACATTAATGAAGGAATGATACGCTTTTCCAGCAACACATTTCCATCTCTGATCTCCAGCATCTGCAGACCTCACTTTCCCTTCTCCTAATATACCCTGTGCAGACTATAAGGTAATAAAATAATGCTTGATAATGTGGCTGAGCAGTCTAAGGCGCTGGGTTGAGGTTCCACCGCTGCCAAATTACATTAATGAAGGAATGATATCAAGGGGGGCATGGCGGCTCAGTGGTTAGCACTGCTGTCTCACAGTGCTAAGGGAGACAGGACGGTGTCAAGGTTTGCGGAGATGAGTTCGGTTGGGCAGGAGCAGGCTGAGACGATGGGTCGTCCGGGGCAGTCAGGTTTGTGGATTTTGGGCAGGAGGTAGAAGCGGGCGGTGCGGGGTTGTGGGACTATGAGGTTGGAGGCGGTGGATGGGAGATCCCCCGAGGTGATGAGGTTATGGATGGTCTGGGAGATGATGGTTTGGTGGTGGGAGGTGGGGTCATGGTCAAGGGGGCAGTAGGAGGAGGTATCTGCGAGCTGGCGTTTGGCCTCAGCGGTGTAAAGGTCGGTGCGCCAAAGTACTACCGCGCCTCCCTTGTCTGCTGGTTTGATAGTGAGGTTGGGGTTGCAACGGAGGGAATGGAGGGCTGCGCGTTCCAAGGGTGAGAGGATTCCTGAAGAAGGGCTTATGCCCGAAACGTCGATTCTCCTGTTCCCTGGATGCTGCCTGACCTGCTGCGCTTTTCCAGCAACACATTTTCAGCTCTGATCTCCAGCATCTGCAGTCCTCACTTTCTCCACAGTGCTAAGGACCTGGGTTTGATTCCAGCCTTGGGTGACTGTCTGTGTCGAATTTGCACATTTTCCGTGTGTCTGTGTGGATTCCCTCTGGGTGCTCCAGTTTCCTCTCAAAGTCCAAAGATGTGCAGGTTAGGTGAATTTGCCATGCTAAATTGCCCAGTGTGTAGGTTAGGTGCATAAGTCAGGGATAAATTTAGGGGAGCAGGTCTGCGTGAGTTACTCTTCGGAGGGTCAGTGTGGGCTCGTTGGGCCAAATGACCTGTTTCCATACTGTAGGGATTTTATGGTGATTTTAAGATAGAGAGAGGCCATTCAGCCCATCAGGTCTGCCCTGCTAGTCATTGAGTTCACACTGATTTGATAATCCTCAACTCGGTTTTCTGCCTTTTCCCCCCAATACTTATTCCCTTGCTGATTAAAAATCTGTCTCAACCTTGCATATCCTTAAATACCCAGCCTCAACAGCCCTGTGCTATGAGGAATTCCACAGATTATCTACCTTCTGAGAGAAGAAATTCTTTTTTATCTCTATTATAAATTGTTGAATGTTATTCTGAAATTCTGCCCCCAGGTCCTAGTCTGTCTCACAATAGAGAAACAACCTTTTCACATCTACTCAGTCAAACCCCCGAAGAAATTTATATGTTTCAATAAAACAGAATAATCATCAACAATTGCTCCAAAAATCAAGGGAAAGACTAAATAAATTGGGGTCAAAGATTTTGATCTGGATTGTTAACTTCAATGTTAAGTCTGAGAGGGTTTCGGTTGTCCAATTAAAAGAGGTGTAGTTTCTCAAGCTTACCATAGCCTTCTTTGGGTCAATAGAGGAGGTGATCAAGAACAGCAATGTCTGAGTGGGATTCGAACTCAGTGAATTGGCTGGAGTTGGAGATTCTTAGAAATGATGGAGGTAACAGCGATGGGAAACCATGAGACTGATAAGAACAGAATAATCAGAATTTAAATTCTAAATTAATTTTAAGACATTGCTGGACCAGCAGCTAATCTCGGTCAGTGAGCACAGGCTGAAGGTGATTGTTCCCTTTTTTTGCTGGTTTCAGTATAATTGCATCAAACACGATGTCTGTTGAAGTTTGTTACTAACTGGCTTATTCCATTTGACACTTCTTTTTATATAATCAAGGTTGTGCACTGTCGCACAAACTTACTTCCAGTTGGATAGTGTTGTCTATCAGCAGGTCACAAAATAATTAATGTCAGTGTAATCACTGAAGAAAGCAAAGGAAAAGGGAAAGGGACTGGTACTCCTATTTAAACTTTTTCCGGTGCTTGTTCAAGCCCTGAGCTAGAGAGATGCTGGCTCTCCACATCCCCTCAAATAATGAGGGGCATGGATAGTGTAAATAGGCAAAGTCTTTTCCCCGGGGTCGGGGAGTCCAGAACTAGAGGGCATAGGTTTAGGGTGAGAGGGGAAAGATATAAAAGAGACCTAAGGGGCAATTTTTTCACACAGAGGGTGGTACTTGTATGGAATGAGCTGCCAGAGGAAGTGGTGGAGGCTGGTACAATTGCAACATTTAAGAGGCATTTGGATGGGTATATGAATAGGAAGGGTTTGGAGGGATATGGGCTGGGTGCTGGCAGTTGGGACTAGATTGGGTTGGGATATCTGGTTGGCATGGACGGGTTGGACCGAAGGGTTTGTTTCCATGCTGTACATCTCTATGACTCTCTGACTCTAAATAAGAAGTAGGTTGTTTGTACCTAAGACTCACCATTATAATGAGCTGGGTTAGGAATTCTTGCCACCCTGGGATTCCAATGCTTAGATCAGAGAGGATTCAGGGTGGGACAAGACAAAGCAACCCTCAAAACTGAAAGGAAGTCTTGAGATTCCAAGTCGATTTTCTTTTGTTTCTTTACATAGAGGAGGGCAGTGCAAAAACACAAAGGCTAGATGACCTGAGAAGCCAAGATATTTCTGGTTGAAGGATTGTCTGTGGTGGAGGGAGTGATGTAGCTTCGCGGGATGTTTGAGTTGTCCAAGGCTCTAAAAAGGTTCATGTCTAACGATGACAATGAAACCATTGTTGATTGTTGCACAAGCCCACCTGGTTCACTAATGTCCATTAGGGATAGAAAGTGTCATGCTTGCCTTGTCTGTGACTACAAGTCCGCAGCAAATGTGTTTGACCCTTAACTAACCTCTGGGCGATTTGGGATAGGCAAAAAAGCTGGCCTGGCCATAGGCACCCACATCCAATGAATGAATCATTCCAATGAATGAATCAGAACAAACTTGGACCTGGAAGAAAGATACAGAAGTAGGAACCTGAGGAGATCTGAGGCACAGGGACAAGCTGTACTGTGTGAGACAGTGTCTGCAATTTTGTGCGAGTAGACTGAACAGTAATTAGGGATTGAGCAGGGAGAGACACCTCAAATGATCATACAATGTAGAGGACAAGGTAGCTTTTAAAAGCTTGGCACAGGTCACTGCTGCCATTGGGCGCAGGAACTATGAGGGATAATTAGAGACTAAGAAACTAAAAAAGACCATTGTATTCAAGTATTTAATGAGGAAGGAGACAAAACTTATCTTTCCAAAACTTGGGAAAGCTGTTTAAGCAAAGAGATTTATCTGAGGGGAAATTAGAACCCAGTGGGAGTCATATTGAATCTCATAAGCATGGGAAATCCACAACTAAAGTGAGATAAGTGAAGTAAAAACAGAGAATAAGAATGTCTAGTAAGTATGGAAAGACATTTGCATATGAATTTTCTTTCCCAGGATGATATCATGAGAGCTGCAAATTACACTCAGAGTTGGACATCATAGAAAAGAAAAACAGTTTTTAAGAGATAGAACTAAACCAAACTAACATATTTCTGTAAAACAACTGGAAGCAGAACAGACGATGTAACTATTCAACAAGGAGCTAATAAGATATCAAATAAATGTGATGAAATGTTAAAAGCTTCTGATAATTCAATCACAGAACTAACAAAATTTTGGAAGGAGCAAGATTCAGTCAAAGAGTGCAGAAGCCTGGTAAATTCACAAAATGGGTTTATTAGAAACATAGAAAGTGGGAGCAAGAGTATGTCATTTGGTCATTTGTGTCTGCCGTACCATTCAGTATGATCATAGCTGACTCCTGCTTTGATCCATACTAGTGGCTTTACAGATTATTTGAAAGATATGGAGATGAACATTTTAATATTGAGTTTATCAAAGATTGCAAAGTTGTGGCTATTGCCGATGAATCTTTTATAGATTCAATTCTGTCGATAAAATACCACACACTGACAAAAGTTGCCCTTTTGGTAAGAAAAGCAGGGATCCTGAAGCATACTAGTTCTTGCATCAGAGGAGAGAAAGATTTATTACAAGGGATCTACAAGATCTATTCACTCCTTTAACATCAGGATAGTGAGAAAGTATAAAGAAAATGATAAAGCTGGGAGGGCAAATATAAGATGACAGCACTTGCTGTGTGGCAAAAAACTCTAACAGGGTTGAATTGCGTTCTGCCTTTAAGACAGAATATTTTCACTGTATATGGCGTTTTCAGCAAATATGTAAAAACAGACACCAAATAAGTGAAGACTTAAAAATACTGAAGACTTAAAAAATCTTTACTCAAAAAGCAAGCAATGTAATGAATTAATATTCTTTGAAGATAAATCGAAAGTCTTCCTTGGTGAAGTCAATGTCTGATCGCATACATTTTAACATGTGGATATTTATGTTAGTGTCATCTGACAGGTTTCACTGAAAGAGTGGAACAAGAATAATAGTTTTATTGGACAGAAAACCTTGGTTATCAAGGCATTTCCTGGATTTAATGAAAATTACTTTATTCAGTTCAAGAAGAACTGAATTAAAAATCAAAGATATGCTGGAATGATATGACCAAGAATTTTAGCTGTTCAGCAAAAGGGCTTGTATTGATCTGAAATATATTCAGAAAATCAAATATGTTAATCAATAGAAGGAACTTTTATTGGATGGGTTAGTAAAAGGTCATGTGTGATACTTGCCTTTAGCAGTTTAGTCATAGATCATATGATCAAGGGAAGCTATGTTGGAGCTGTACAGATCTTTGGGTAAGCCACAGCTGGAATACTAAGTGTTGTTCTGGTCATTGCCCTAAGGAAGCATGCACTTGCACGAGAGAACTGCCAAAGAAATCCACCTGGCTGTTGCCTCGGATGGAGCATTTCAGCTATTAAGAGAGACTGGATAATCTCAAGCTGATTTCTTTGGAGCAAAGAAGGCTGAGGTAGGATCTAATTGATATAAATAAAGTTATGAGGGACATGGGCAGGGTGGATAGTAAGCATCGAAGGGCAAAGAACATGGAGGTACAATTTTAATGTGAAAGGTGGGAGGTTTAGAGAAGAAAAAATATTTTGACCCATAGGGTGGTGGGAATCCGGATTGCACTACCTGGGAGGGTAGTTGAGGTAGAAAACCTCAGAACCTTTAAAATGTTTGGATGAGCATTGAAATATCATAACATTCAAGGCTCTGGGCCAAGGGCTGGGAAGTGGGATTATTATAGAGTTAGAGCAGTCAGTGCAGAATTGATGGGCTGATGGGCCTTTTCTACTCTGTATAATTCTAACTTTCAAGAATACCTCCAAGAATAAAAAGATTTCATGCGATGAGATTGATGATATTTGCTTAGGGAACAATTTATGCACACAGTAGACTGCAAACAATAGCATATGCATTTTCTGGAACAACTGTTGAAATTCTGGAATGGTGAGATGTTAATTTCATTGAAGAAATTGAAATATATTTTCAATATTCTGTGTAAAAATCAGAATAGACTAACAAAAATCCATCAGGTGTAAATGGAGGACTAGGAATATGTCAAAATCTAACAATATTGTAGAAGAATGGCCAAAGTAACAATCCAGTGATATAGTCATGAAAACTTATTCTGAATATAGAAAATTTCACTATTGTCAATGAGATATTAGTCACGCTGTAGAAGATCTTATTTCAACTTCCCGCAGAAAAGTTATGTTAGAGAAGCTACATCAATGTCATTTGGAACTCATTAAATGTATACCATCAGTGTGGTAACCATACAGTTAAAAAAATGTTGAAGACAAATCATATTTGATAGCCATTGATGACTTTATAAGATGAACTGAAATCAAGAAGTTTTATAAGACAATTACAGCAACAGTCATCAGGATATTCAAATAATTTTTTGTAACTCATGGAAGCCCAAATAAAGTTGTTTCTGACAATAGACTACAACCTATAAATAAATACTTCAAGTAATTTGCAAAAAATAGTAGACTGAATCGTTGCAATTTTCTCAATAAAGCAGAGAAGCTGCATGAGGAACCAGAATGATCAAGTTAATTTTGAGAAAGAATGAAGATGTTAAATGCCAATATTGAACTATAGATTCAATCCAGTACTATGATTTGGAGATGCCGGTGTTGGACTGGGGTGTACAAACTTAAAAATCACACAACACCAGGTTATAGTCCAACAGGTTTAATTGGAATCCAGTACTAGTTAGATTAGCTTCTTCTGAAATATTACGAACACAAACAAAAACAGTAATTGCTGGAAAAGCTCAGCAGGTCTGACAGTATCCATGAAAGAAATCAGAGTTAACATTTTGGGTCCAGTGACCCTTTGTCAGAACTCTTCGTGAGAACTCCAGGTCCACAGCACTGTGGTTGAATCTTAACTGCACTCTGGGCAATTAGGAATGGACAATAAATGCTGGTGTAGCCAGTGACCCCTTCATCCCATAAATGAATTTAAAAAGTTACCAATCTTTGTGTGGTGAAGAGTTTCCTGAAAAATCTGGCAATACTGCCAACCCAACTGATTGATAACTTGTGACTGGCGAACTGAACTGAGGAAATTGAAATCTTCCCTATTAGAAGGAAAAAGCAATCCCGAGCCACTTTTGAAGCACTGAGAAGTCATTTTAACCTAATCTGTGTTTTGACAAATTTTAGTCCCATTTCTCTACCCGATACTACATTTCCAAGTGAAGGTAATGGAATGTATTTTTCATGCACAGTGCTTCGCACAGGATGCAATTTATACAAATCCAATGAATCATACAATAACAATGGTAAGAGTGAAACTGCTGAGGAAAATAAAACTCTTGCAAATGGTGAGAGATTGCAGAGCTCAAATGTAAGAGTGCCTTTGTGAAACATGTAATGTTAGCATGCAGGTCCAGGAAGTAATGAGGAAATCTAATAAAATGTTGTCATTTAACACGGGAGCAATTGAACACAAAAGGAAGGGTCAATTGCAGCAAAAGGAAGGAGGTTATGCTTCAAGTATACAGGGTACAGATGAGAGTATACCTGGAGTACTGTGTGCAGTATTTGTTACCTTATTTAAGGAAGGACGTAAGTACATTGGAAGCATTTTAGAGAATACTTCTAAGTCTAATGTCTGGAATGAGAAAATTGTCTTTAAGAGAAAATGTTGGACAGGCTAGGCTTGTATCCATGGAAGTTCAGAAGACTAAGAGTTGATTTGATTGAAGCATGTAGGTTTCTAAGGGTTCTTTATAAGGTGAACGTGGAGAGAATGGTTCCTCTGGTGGGAGAATCTAGTACAAGGAGTCATTGTTTAAAATCACAAATTATCCATTTAAAATAAAGATTGGATAATTGATATTTCTCACAGAGTGTCACGGAGTCTTTGGAAATCTTTCACTGAAAAGATGGTTGAAGCAAATGTCCTTGAATATTCTTAAAGCTGAGGAAAGTAAATTCTTGTCGAGTGAGGGAGTGAAGATTATCAGGGTGAGGAGGGAATGTGGATTTGAGGTTAGAATCAGATCTGCAAAAGCATAGTTCTGGGGCTGAATTGCCTACTCCTCCTCCTACTTTGTATGTTGTAAGGGTGGCATAGTGGCTCAGTGGCTAGCACTACTGCCTCACAGTGCCAGGGCCCCAGGTTTGATTCCAGCCACAGGTGACTGTCTGCGTGGAGTTTGCACATTCTCTCTGTGTCTGCGTGGGTTTTTTTCCAGGTGCTCCAGTTTCCTCTCACAATCCAAACGATGTGCAGGTTAGGGGGAGTTGGCCATGCAAAATAGTGTTCACGGATGTGTAAAGTAGGTGTGTTAGTCAGGAGTAAATGTAGAGTAATAGGATAGGGACATAAAATCCAGCTATAAAATCCAGCAATGGCCAGCCATGTCCCACAAATGAATACAACCGAAATGTTGCTCCCATGCACCTGCTGCCTTTGTCATTGGGCCAACAAGTGGCAAGTAACATTTGCACCACACAAATGCCAGACAATAACCATCACAAATAAGTGACACTCTAACCACCAGCCCTTAACATTCAATAGTATTGCCATCACTGAATCTCCCACTGTCACCATCCAGGACAAAGCAACCCACTTGATTGGCACCGCAACCTAAAACATTCAATCCCTCCACCATCGGCACTCAGTAGCAGCAGTGTGTACTATCTACAAGATGCACTGCAGAAATTCACCAAAGATCTTGTGACAGCACCTTCCAAACCCACAACCACTTCCACCTAGAAGGACAAGGGCAGCTGGTACTTGGGAACACCACCACCTGCAAGTTCCCCGTGAAGCCACTCACCACTCTGACTTGCAAATATACTGCTGTTCCTCCACAGTCGTTAGGTCAAAATCATAGGATCATGGAATGCTCTACTGGCATTGTAGGTCAACCCACAGCAAGTGGAGTGCAGTGCTTCAAGAAGGCAGCTCACCACCGCCTTCTCAAGGGCAACTAGGGATGGGCAATAAAATCCAGCAATGGCCAGCCAGCGACACCCATGTCCCACAAATGAATAAAACCAAAATGTTACTCCCATGTATCTGTTGCCTTCGTCATTCCTAGTGGTAGTAGTCATGGATTTCGAAGGTGATGTCAAAGTATCATCAGTGAATTTCTGCTGTGTCTCTTGTAGATGGTACACATGACTGCTACTGAGCGTCAGTGGCCGCTGCAACTCTCTCATGTTCTTCCAAGCTGAATGCCTATCATAAGACCATTTGATATAAGATCAGAATTAGGCCATGTGGCCCAACGAATCTGCTCCACCATTCCATCATGGCTGGTATATGGATGTAAATTTGCTCGCTGGGCTCTTAGGTTCATTTCCAGATGTTTCGTTACCCTACTCGGTATCATCTACAGTGGGCCTCAGGCGAAGCAATGCTGAAAATTCCTGTTTTCTATTCATATGTTTGGGTTTCTTTGGGTTGGTTATGTCATTTCCAGGAACACATAAATAGAAAGCAGGAATTTTCAGCATTGCTTCGCCTGAGGTCCACTGAAGGTGTTACCTAGTAGGGTGGCAAAATGTCTGGAAATGAACCTTCCAGCTCAGCGAGCAAGCCTAAATCCAAAACCTCAACCTGAGCTACAAATCTTCTCAAAGCTCACGATGGCTGGTATGTTTCTCAACACCTTTCTCCTGCCTTCTCCCCATAAACTTTAATCCCCTGACCAATAAAGAATCTATCTATCTTGAGCAATATGGCTTCTTCCTGCAATGTTGTCTCTATTGCATTGAATTATAAGAATACAGGGAGAACTAGCCATTTGGATACAAAACTGGCTCAAAGGTAGAAGACAGAGGATGGTGGTGAAGGGTTGTTTTTCAGACTGGAGGCCTGTGGCCAGTGGAGTGCCACAAGGATCAGTGCTGGGTCCTCTACTTTTTGTCATTTACATAAATGATTTGGATGCGTGTATAAGAGGTACAGTTAGTAAGTTAGCAGATGACACCAAAAGTGGAGGTGTAGTGGACAGCGAAGAGGGTTATCTCAGATTACAACAGGATGTGGACCAGATGGACCAATGGGCTGAGAAGTGGCAGATGGAGTTTAATTCAAATGAATGTGAGGTGCTGCATTTTGGGAAAGCAAATCTTAGCAGGACCTATGCACTTAATGGTATGGTCCTAAGGAGCGTTGCTGAACAAAGAGACTTTGGAGGGCAGATTCATAGCTACTTGAAAGTTGAGTCGCAGGTAGATAGGATAGTGATTGAGCATTGGAGGCTGAGGGGTGACTTTATAGAGGTTTACAAAATTATGAGGGGCATAGATAGGATAAATAGATAAAGTCTTTTCCCTGGGGTCGGGGAGTCCAGAACTAGAGGGCATAGATTTAGGGTGAGAGGGGAATGATATAAAAGAGACCAAAGGGGCAACTTTTCCACACAGAGGGTGGTACATGTATGGAATGAGCTGCCAGAGGATGTGGTGGAAGCTGGTACAATTGCAACATTTAAGAGGCATTTGGATGGGTATATGAATAGGAAGAGTTTGGAGGGATATGGGCCGGGTGCTGGCAGGTGGGACTAGATTGGGTTGGGATATCTGGTCGGCATGTACGGGATGGACCGAAGGGTCTGTTTCCATTCTATACATCTCTATGACTCTATGACTCTAACCACAATCCCAGACCAGTCCGGTCTTGCCATTTTGTGTGGAGATGATAGTATTTTACAGGGTCTAGTGTCACTCAGAGATGGGCACTTCCAAATTTCGCTTCTTTAAAGCCTGTCCTAGATCTCTTTGCCGCCTGAGCAGATAAGAACATCATAATAAAAGCAAACTACTGTGGATGCTGGAAATCTGAAACAAGCACAGAGAATTCTGGAGAAACATAGCAAGGTCTGGCCAGTGTCTGTGGAGAGAGAAACAGAGCTAATGTTTCAGTTTTCAAAGTCATAACAGAACTCAAAACGCTCACTGTTTCTCTCTTCGCAGATGTTGTCAGATCTGCTGAGTTCCTTCAGCATTCTCTGTGCTTGTTTTACAAATATCAACCATTTCATCCAGAATTCGTTGCAAAGGAGGCAACATTGTCAGAAAAGGCGATATCATGAGGTGTTAGGGTTGGAAGGACATGAAAGATTGTTGCTGAGACCACGACTGGAAGGCAGACAGGAATGGGTTATATTGGTAAATTGATAAATAGAAGCTCCAGACGTGAGTAGAGTCTTTTCTTTTCCAAAAAAGTGAGATATTTACACTTGGAAGTGTACACTATTAGTTGTGCACTCAGGCCTTACACCTACAAGAATGAACAGTATGCTTTAGATTAGATTAGATTACTTTTTAGATTAGATTACTTACAGTGTGGAAACAGGTTCTTCGGCCCAACAAGTCCACACCGCCCCGCCGAAGCGCAACCCACCCATACCCCTACATTTACCCCTTACCTAACACTACGGGCAATTTAACATGGCCAATTCACCTGACCTGCACATCTTTGGACTGTGGGAGGAAACCGGAGCATCCGGAGGAAACCCACGCAGTCATGGGGAGAATGTGCAAACTCCACACAGTCAGTCGCCTGAGGCGGGAATTGAACCGGGTCTCTGGTGCTGTGAGGCAGCAGTGCTAACCACTGCTGCCTTACTTTACTCTGACTTTCTGTGAATCTATGAGCTTTTGTTAATATGGAAATATATGGCACATGTCAATTCCTTTTTATCTCATTGTACACTTGATAGGTTCTTGAAAGCACATGGAAAATGGTAGGGTAACAACGTGTACGTATATTATTGCAATTGTCAACAGGTTTTGAGCAGCTTGACAGAAATACAAAGGCTGGGGAAATGAATGAATCAAAGTTCATCGTGTGAAGAGAAATGATTGCTTACACCTCAAAGATGACATAAAAGAGATTGGAAAGAATGCAATTTATTACACAGGTGCTGGCCATACAGTTAGAGAGGCACTCACACCCGGTCTCACTCTGACGTGCCAGCAGTGATTATCACAATAAAGTTATTCTTCACTTCAGTAGCTGAAACACTTTGACTTTTTGAAATTCCATTTTTAAACTTGTTCATGAAGTTGAATGTGGTCATGCTCATCACCTGGGGTAAAAACCAAAATAACTGATGCTGGAAATCAGAAAATAAAACACAAATTGCTGGCAGTTAGACCTGCTGAGCTTTTCCAGCAACTTCTGTTTTATTTCATCATTTGGAGTGTTTGTTAAGGCTTTGGACAGTCCGTGGGTGACCACAGTCAGCTCTGTCGGCTAAATATCTGGTTTATGCTACAGAGTGATGCCAACAGCATGGGTTCAATTCTTGTATTGGCTAAGACCATTGGGAAGGTCCTGTCTTCTCAATTGCATCCCCTGTCTAAGGTGTAGTGGTCACCGGCCGCCTCTTTCTCTCTCTCTATCTAATAGACAGTGGGATTATGGTGATCTCGGTATTTTAGTAGGTGATTGCTAAGACCAATGTACTTCTGGACGATCTGGCTACAGCAGGACAGCGTCTGACAGAGCGAGTTATTGCATTTGGAAATTTTCTCTCTGCCTGTGTTGTCCAATCGTTTTTGGAAAATTCCCCACTATTTATATATATAGTTGTGCTGGGCACATTGATCCTGAATGATCATTGTGCAGCACTAGTACTCACACAGGCCTCCTAAGTGAAGCCTTCAGTGCATCCTGTAGTGTTTTTGAGTGCAACCAGAACATAAAAAGACTCAAACTGTCCATAAAAGGTTTTCGTTGGGAAGTCAGTGTTGGGCTTTCTGACTACAGGTATTTCTGGTATCATACGTATTTCGTCAACGCGAATTGGTTATTACACGTTTGACGAATAGTGAACGCTGTTCGGGTAGCGCAAACTTTCAACTGCGATTTTCTACAGCGATCTTTTCAGAATGATTTTCTATGGTGTAAGGCTGTACAGGAACATAATTGTCACGTTACACCAGACACACAGAAAATTGTACATGGCAGTGGGGTAGTGATTGTCTCAGTATGGTGTAGTTGTTTGACAGGCCAGTTTGGCTGAGCATCTCAATGGCTGGAATGATCTGCAGAAACTCCTAGATGCAACTCAGTTAAAAATAACTTTAATTCTTATGTTATGCTGTTTTGCACAGATGCAGGTCATTAATGTGCATAAAAGTAAATACCAAACCCAAGAGAATAACACTGTATACTTCTCTCTATTCTGAAAAATGAACCATCGCTGACAATCTCTACTTGCTGTAGATTTTGTAAATTTTCTATTTACATTGCCTTCCTTTTGAAATAACTCCTCAGAACTGATATACCATCACAAAGGCAACCTTTATTTACACATGAACACTCCTTGACTTTAGTACTGCCCTATACAGAGTTCAGCACTGGAGTGACAGTGTCCCTGACACCCAATGTTTTTATGTCAACCAGGGCTCCCTGTTCAGACCAGATTAATAGCTCCAATCAGGGAACACCTTTGATCTCACAGGCTTCAGTTTTGCTAACAAATCTATGATGTGATGCCCTGCATTTCTATAGCACCTTTCGCAGGACCATAAGGCACTTCAGAGCAAGTAAGTATTTTTGCAGTGGAGTCACTGTTGCAAAATATAGGAACAATGTAACAGTTCTGATAACAGAGAGAAGGAAAGATATTGCTTCAAGTCTAATGTGACTATTCGGAACCCTGTAAAAACATTGCCATCTATTTACATGCAATAAAATTCTACAATACATCTCCAGATTTATGGTTTCCAGTCATGTTGGTTGAGGGACAGGATTGACCCGAAAACACGTGATAATTCCCTTGCTCTTCTTCAAAGTCACAGCCATGCACTTAGGGAGATTTGACAAGGTCTTGTTTAATACCTGATTTGAAAGTGAGCTCCTCAGAAATCCATAGAATCATATAGTACAGAAGAGGCTCTCCAGTCCATCATGTCTGTACTATCAAAAATGTACTACTGCTACTACGTCATCCCTCCCACCTTCCCACGCTAGGACCATACCCTTGAATCTTATGACATTTCAAGTACTCATCCAAATATTTCTTTAAAGGTTGTCAGGTTCTCCATTCAACTACCACCCCCCCAGGCCAGACCCCCGACCGTCTTGGGTGAAAGGGATTTTTCAAATCCTCACTAAACCCCCTGCCTTTTACTTTAAAATTATGCCTCCTTCAACTAAGAGCCTTCAACTAAGAGGAATAGCTGCTTTCAACCCACTCTGTCCCAGAGCCCTCATGACCTTATACACCTCCAGGAGAAAATGAGGTCTGCAGATGCTGGAGATCAGAGCTGAAAATGTGTTGCTGGAACAGCGCAGCAGGTCAGGCAGCATCCAGGGAACAGGAGAATCGACGTTTCGAGAAACGTCGATTCTCCTGTTCCCTGGATGCTGCCTGACCTGCTCCGCTGTTCCAGCAACACATTTTCAGCTTATACACCTCCACCAAGCTCCCCAATCCCCCCAACATTCTCTGCTCCAAAACTAAACAACTTGAAACTACCCTACCTCACTTCATAGCTGAGATGCTCCATTCAAGGCAACATCCTGATGAATTTCCTCTGCAACCCCTCCAGTGCAATCACATCGTTCCTGTCGAATCATACAGTCCCTACAGTGTGGAACCAGGCCCTTCGGCCCAGTAAATCCACATCTACCTTCCGAAAATTAACCCAGCCAAATTCATTTCCCTCCCCTATTATCCTGCATTTACCCCGACAAATGCACCTAACCTACACATCCTTGATGACTAAGGACAATTTAGCATGGCCAATTCACCTTAGCTGCACATCTTTGGCTTGTGGGAGGAAACCAGAACAGCTGGAGGAAGACATGGGGAGAACATGCTAACTCCACACAGACATTCACCCAAGGCTGGAATTGAACCCGGGTCCCTGGCATTGTGAGGCAGCAGTGCTAACCACCAAGCCATCATACCGCTCCCAATGTTTGGTGATCAGAACTGCAGCTGTGGCCTAACCAGAGCTCTGTGTGTCTACAACATGATCTTCCTGCTCTTACAATGTGGCACTCTTTCAGGGTGCCACCAGGATGCTACATTTTATTCTGTGCTCAAGTTGCCACGTGATAATTGAGCCTAATGTCTTCAGACTCAAAGCTGCAGGTATGCACTGAGCAACAGTTGTCACCAGTCTCCTCTCTGCTGGTCCGATTGCAAACTGCCTCAGGACCTGAGTGTGGCTTTTATCTAAAGCACCTTCAAACTGCCATCTCACTGAAGAATGGCCTCTAGCTAGCACATAACTTGAGCCCAGAGGGTCTAGGACTGCAAATGTTTTCTTGTATTTTGTCCCAAATGAACCAAGCATTGCAAGTTGTCAAGGCACGGGAAAGTCAGTCTGAAAAATATAACCTTTTACTGTTTTTCGAAATAGAATTCATAAATTGGTCTATTTATAGCAAGGGCATAGTGGGGGTCAGTTAGCCTAGTATGATGGTTGACAGAAGAGTGATGTAGAATGATACTGAATTTGCAGATTTGATGAATGAATGATTGAATGGCAGAGCAGACTCGATGGGCTGAATGGCTCCTGTATCTTATGATCTATAATTCCCTGCAGATTTCGCTATACCTCAGCTTATTAGAGTTAACCTGCCAACCAATCAGCACTCTTGTACTCCTAAGAGAAAGTGAGGATTGCAGATGCTGGAGATCAGAGTCGAGAATGTTGTGCTGGAATAGCACAGCTTTGCCTGAAACGTGGACTCTCCTGCTCCTTGGATGCTGCCTGACCAGCTGCGCTTTTCCAGGACTACACTTTTCAACCCTTTCACTCCTGTCATATATACTGTTCGGAACCACCTGTAAGTTGACATGCTTGTGTTAGTCCTGATAATTAATTACTCCGTTTCTTTACAACCAAATGACTTTTTGACTGACATAAAATGCAAAAACTACAAAACATTTCGGGAATTTATAACATAAAAGCAAGTTGCTGTCTCTGTTAGGTCAGAAAATATAGTTTCAAACAAAAATGTATTAATCTTTTTCAGCAATATTTAATATTCAAGCATTAAAATAATATTAGGCAGTTTTTGACAATATTCACTTTCTGATTTACCAAGCAACTAATGTCATTATTTATACCTTTTTCTTTTGAGCTTGTGTTTTATTTTCATTCTCTCCATAAAGTCTTAACTGACTAAAATTGTCCAGGCATTTCCACTCTGATTTAATGATTATAAATGTTCCAGAGTGCTTTCCAATTTAGGGCGTTCACTGCAAAATGGTATTATATGTATCCTGCTGAAGATAATGTCTAAAACTTGTAAACGAAGCCAAGCTGAGAATGAGACATTGACCATTAGCACCAGTTATGTTACCAGGTGTTATGGACTAGGCCAGACCACTCAAAACATTCTTAAGCAGGCTGCCCAGACCATAACTTTGCAATTTGTTTCAGTAAGTGTACAGTAAAAAATTATCTGGATTAAGTTAGCGAGTTTGACCAACAAGTTTTAAAACAGACAAAAATTTATTCACGAAATTATGCAATGAAACACAAAGGAAAGAACCCCTGCAGAACTCAGTCCATCCAAATTAGACATAATTACGCAGTTCTGAATATACACAACAGTTCCAATAGGCAACCCCCCCTTAAGGAACAATAAAAAAAAAGGAACAGGTGCTTACAGAATGAATTTAGAAGGGCAGAAAAAAAACAGAGCCAGTACACACAGTGTACTGCTAAACTTCCTGAACTCCCTGATGTCATTTTCGGTTCTTTTTCTCAAGGGAAATGACCCATTATCACTTGTTTCCAACCATACAGACAAAGAAGGACACCACTTTGACTGGGCCAACACACAAATCCTTGGACAGGTGAAACAAAGACATGCACAAGAATTTTTAGAGGCATGGCATTTTAACCAGCACTCTATCAATAAACACGTCCACTTAGATCCCATCTAATTTCCCTTGAAAGAGAAACTAGAAATGACGTCATCCATCTTAAGAAAACAAGACCTATACATAGAGAGGTGGGACATACCACCAGCGCTTCACCAGAGACTCTCACTGATGATGTTCCCTAGTCATGGTGACGAAACGTCTGTAAGCAAACCTTGCAGCTCTGTGAGCTAATTTACAGACTTATCATTAACCTGAGCTACAAATCATCTCAAAAATTACTATATTTTTAATTCCAGAATGATTTGATACAGAATTCCAATTTCAACATCAGCCATGGAGGGATGTGAACCCATGACCCCAACAATTTGCAAGAACATTTCCACAAAAAAAAGTGATCAAAACCTAATGTTGGAGACCTGACAATACACACTTTCTGATATTTACAGATTACTTACAGTGTGGAAACAGGCCCTTCGGCCCAACAAGTCCACACCGACCCCGCCGAAGCACAACCCACCCAGACCCATTCCCCTACATTTACCCCATTCACCTAACACTATGGGCAATTTAGCATGGCCAATTCACCTAACCTGCACAGTTTTGGACTGTGGGAGGAAACCGGAGCACCCGGAGGAAACCCACACAGACACGGGGAGAATCTGCAACTTCCACACAGTCAGTCGCCTGAGGCAGGAATTGAACCCGGGTCTCTGGCGCTGTGAGGCAACAACGCTAACCACTGTGCCACAAGGTCAAAATGCTCCTTCACATTTTGAATAGGGATTATGTTTATTGCTCACTGTTGTGAGAACTGATATTTCATCCTTCACAAGTTGGCTGAGTCAAAGAGGCATTGGCTTAATTGATAAAGATTAAAATAACCCAACACTTACCAGGCCAAGACAGATAATATAACTTGCTTTACGAAAAATTTGCTCTTTGATTGTGGTGTCATGATTTTAACAAAGTGCAAATTGAACATAATCGTAAATCCAATTGTGAAGGAAACCACCAAATGAAGAAATTAAATCGCAAATATTACAAACATAAATTATGCCTCCTTCAACTAAGAGCCTTCAACTAAGAGGAATAGCTGCTTTCAACCCATCCTGTCCCAGAGCCTTCACGACCTTATATACCTCCACCAAGCTCCCCTCCCCGCCCTCCCCAACATTCTCTGCTCCAAAACTAAACAACTTGAAACTGCCCTACCTCACTTCATAGCTGAGATGCTCAATTCAAGGCAACATCCTGATGAATTTCATCTATGAAACAATTGAGTCAGAGCATGAATCTTTGCCAAAATAAAGATGAAAAACAACTTCACAACCTTGTGGCTCAGAGACATGAGCCACGAGATAAAACGCAAAATATGCTGGCGCGCAGACATGAATCAACGTTAAAGTGTCCTCCCTCATAAAGAAAACTCAGAACAATAGAAGATGGTCTCACAGTGACACAGATTTTTAAAATCTAGGTGACTGTATTTTGAGGAGAAGACACATTATTCAGTAGCATAGAGTTGAGTTTCTGAAAGAGTACCCCTCTTAAACAGTGAGACATTGCAAAAACCTATGAATTTTTACTGAGATTGTGTTAAGACTACATCTTTTTATTGCCTTTGTTGCTGGACTGTAAAATGAAGATTCTACTATAAGCTAAGGAGACAGCATAAATGAGTAGCTGAAGTCTTCTAAATCACATTGAAGGGTAAATAACAAGACGGCGTAATTTTAAGGTGAAAGGCAGGAGATTTTGAGTGAATTTGAGGAAAACAGTGTTCGCAGAGTCAGGTTGGGGTCTGGAATGCACTGCCTGAGAGTGTTGTTGAGGTGAGAAAGTTCACATCCTTTAAAAAGTACCTGAATATGCACTTGAAATGTCACAACATTCAAGACAATTGAGCCAAGTGGGACTAGTGTAGATTTAGTGCAGTTTTGGTAGTACAAACTTGATGGGCCGAAATGCCTTTTCTGTCCAGTATGATACTTTGCTTATTGGAGCACATTCCGAATTGCCTTTTCCTAGAATGGTGACATCAAAAACAGTCAGAACAGAGACCGATGGGTTCTGAACTCAAGGACATCTGCTTGGCAACAATGTTTTGATTGGCTCCCGACCAGGTGATCGTGGTATATGTGAGATTGTGCAGTAGAAATGTGGGGCATGTCCTTGAGGGATCAGCATCCACCAAGAACCTTTCAGGAACATGACCATCACAATAAATTCAGGGCATGGTAGTGTCATTGGGCTGGTAATCTGCCTGGCCAGGCTAATGTTCTTGGGGAAATGGCTCAAACCACATCGCAGTGACTGGTGGGATTTCAGTTGAATTGACAAATCTGAAACTCACAGCAAATTGACCGACTCTTAACTCCCCTCTGAAATAACCAAGCAGAGCAGTTCAAAACAGGCAACAAGGGCAGGATTTGTCAGGGATGCATACATCCCCATGAAAGAATGGCTAATGCTGTGCCTTTTAAGAATAGCTGCAAGGAAAAGCCAGGGAGCTTTAGATCAGTGAGCCCGACGTCGGTGAGTAAGTTGAATTGAATTGAATTTATTGTCAGGTGTAACGAGGCACAGTGAAAAGCTTTGTCTTGCAAGCAATGTGGGCAGATCACAGTGTTAGGTAGCATAGGTAGTAAATAATAGGTAAACAGGCAAAACAAAAACACTGGTACAGGTGAATGCTAAGAGTTTGTGAGTCCATTCTGTATTCTAACAACAGTTGGGTACAAACTGTTTCAAAACCGGCTGGTGCATGTATTCAGGCTTCTGTACCTTCTCCCTGATGGTAGAGGTTTTAGAAAAACATTGCCTTTCCTTGACAAGCGGGCCTGGTAGATGGATTCTATAGATGGGAGGTAGGCTTTTGTGATTGCCCGGGCCAAGCTCACCACTCTCTAACTGTCTCCGATCTTGAATGGTACAGTTGCCATACCAGGTAGTGATACATCCAATCAGAATGCTCTCGATGGTGCACCTATAAAAGTTGGCAAGGGTATTCACCGTCATGCCAAATTTCCTCAGCTACCTGAGGAAGAAGAGACGTTGTTGGGCCTTTGTAACCAGGGCGTCCACATGAAGACTCCAAGAAAGCTTGTTGTTGATGACCACTCCCAGGAGCTTGACACTCTCCACTCATTCCACCTCTATGCTGTTACTGTGTAGGGGGGCATTAGTAACATCCTGCCAAAAGTCAGTAATGAGTTCCTTAGTTTTGCCAGCATTGAGAGCAATGTTGTTCTCAGTGCACCATTTTTCCAGGTCTTCCACCTCCCGTCTGTAGTCTGTTTTGTCGCCATCTGAGATTTGACAGACTATGGTGGTGTCATCAGTGAACTTGTAAATGACATTAGTCTGGTATTTGGTGATGCAGTCATGGGTATACAATGAGTACAGAAGGGGGCTGAGAACGCACTCCTGGGGGGCTCCAGTGTTGAGTGTTAGTAAGGATGAAATATTGTCCCCAATCTTCACTGATTGTGACCTGTGGGTCAGGAAATTGAGGATCTGGTTGCAGAAAGTGTGGCTTAGTCAGAGATCAATAAGTTTAGTAATCAGTCTCAAGGGAATAATAGTGTTGAAGGCTGAACTGTAGTCAATGAGTAGGATTTTTACATAGCTGTTCTTGGTGTCGAAATGTTCCAAGGAGGAGTGAAGGGCAAGTGATATGACATCTGACGTGGATCTGTTGGTTTGATAGGCAAATTGGAGTGGGCCAAGAGTAGTAGGAAAGCTGGAATTGATTAATGCCATGACCTTTCAAAGCACTTCATGACCACTGAATTTAGGGCCACTGGGCGGTAGTCATTGAGACATGCGGCATGAGCCTTCTTAGACACAGGGATGATGTTGGCCCTCTCGAAACAGGCCGGGACAGTGGCCTGCTGCAGGGAGAGGTTGAAGATGTCTGAAAAGACCTCTGCCAGTTGATCTGCACATGCCCTGAGTGCATGGCCTGGTACTCCATCTGGTTCCATTGCTTTCCTTGGATTTACTCAAAGGAAAACCGATCTGACCTCTGATGCAGTGACTGTTGGGATAGTTTTGTCAGGACTTGTTGGAATAGGTATTACCTCTCCACAGAAAGTCTGCTCAAAGTGAGCATAGAAGGCATTGAGACAATCTGGGAAAGATATGTCATCGTCTGTTATCTTGCACCGTCTCTTTTTAGAACCTGTGATGTCATTCAGTCCTTGCCATAGGCACTGGGTGTCTGTCTGGGTCTCTAGTTTGGATCAGTATTGCTCCTTCGCTGTCTTAATGGCCCTGCCAAGGTCATACTTGGATTCCTTATATTTGAGTGGGTCTCCTGATCTGAAGGCCTCACGCCTGGTTTTTAGCAGGTTCTGTATGTCCTGATTCATCCATGGTTTTCTGTTGGTGAACACCCGGATAGATTTCCTCGGTATGCAGTCCTCCACACACTTGCTGATAAAGTCTGTGACAATAGTGGCGTACTCGTCCAAGGTACCTGCGGACTGTTTGGAGTTATTGGATGGGATTCTGAGAGACAGGATTTACATGTGTTTGGAGATACAAGCATTGATTAGGAATGAATAGCATGACTTTTTGTGTGGGAAATCACAATATTGATTGAGCCTTTTGAAGATATGACCAAGAGGATTGATATGGGGAGATTGGTAGATGTTGTCTACATGGCTGTTAGGAAGATCTTTAATAAGATTCTGCATAGCAGACTAGTTAGCAAGGTTAGATCACATGGGATCCAAGGAGAGCTAGCCAATTGGATACAAAATTGGCTTGAAGGTTGGAGACAGCGGGTGGTGATAGAGAGTTATTTTTCGGACTGGAGGCCTGTGATCTGCGGTGTACCACAAGGATATAAATGATTTGGATGTGAATATAGGAGGCTTGGCTAGCCAGTTTTCAGATGACTCCAAAATAAATGGTATAGTGGACAGTGAAGAAGGTTACCGAAGATTACCATAGGATCTTAGTCAGCTGAGCAAATGGATGGAGGAGTAGCAGATGGAGTTTAATTTAGATAAATGAGAGATGTTGCATTTTAGTAAGATAAACCAGGGCAGCATTTACACAGTTAATATTAGGGTCCTGGGGAATGCTGTCAAACATAGAGACTTAGGGGTTCAGATACATAGTTCCCAGATAATAGCAAGGAGCGACTGTGGCAAAGAAGGCATTTGGCATACTTACCTTCATTAGTCAGCGCATTGAATATAAGAGTTGGGACATTATGCTGCAGCTGTACAGGATATTGGTGATGCCATGTTTGGAGTGCTGTGTACACTTCCAGCCCTGCTGTAAGAGGATATTATTAAACTGGAAATGGTGCAAAAAAGATTTACAAGGATGTTCTGGAAGGTTTGAGTTCTAAGGAGAGGCTGGATAGTCTGAGATGTATTTCCCTGGAGCTTGGAGGTTCAGGGTGACCTTGTAGACACTTATAAAATCATGAGGAGCACAGATAAGGTGAATAGCCAAGGTTTTTTCCCCCAGAGTAAGGAAATCCAAAATTAGTGGGCAAAGGTGAGAAAGGAAAGATTTAAATTGCACCTGAGGTGCAACTTTTCCACACAGAGGGTGGTGTATATATGGAATGAGCTGCCAGAGGAAATGGTAAAGGCGGGTAAAATTACAACTTTTAAAAGACATTTGGAGAGATACATGAATAGGAAAGGTTTAGAGGGATATGGGCCAAATGCAGGCAAATGGGGCTAGTTTAGTTTAGAAAACCTGGTTGGTGTCGGTGAGTTGGATTGAAGCGCTTGGTTCTGTGTTGTGTGGGTCTATGACTCTCTTCTCAATTCCTCTCCTGACATAAATGAATATGAACATTATTTCTTTGGTTGCAGTCTTTCATTTAATTGGTTCACAGTGGGAATGTCTGCAGTCAGGCAAGTGTTGAGAGTTCCAACAAATTGTTAAATGAGATACAAATTATGATCAGAAACACGATGAAAGGAACACACAGTGAAACCCTGCTCAGGAGGTTAGACTGAAGGAAATAAGATGGGTAGGCAATGGAGAACCAAAAATCTCTTTTTTGTTTGATTATGTTCAATCTATCAAATATTGAGTCCCTCTCAGGCTTGTTATACAGAATAAATTTAAATAAAGAGGACAGATTGCATAACTTGGTATATATTCTCATGAGTTGGAAAGATTGAGATGTAATGTTATTGGGGCGTTAAAAGCTGCCAAAGGAAAGTTCAAGAGGGTAGACACAGAGAAAGTGCTTCTTCTGTTGGGGGAATCTGGTACATGAGAGCACAATTATAACATTGAAAGTGGATTCCAAAGTAAAGATAGGAAGAATGTTTTAACATCAAAAATATTAATTTCTTTCATTTAACATTGGATGAGTCTAAATGGAAGTGAAAGTGGGGAATGATGTGATTAAAACTCTCAAGGCGAACTGAGGATAATTTTGTGAGGATGCAGGGCAAAGGAAATCATCAAGGGTTTTGAGTATGGGCTAGAAACGCAGCTGCAATTTCCTGAGCCAAGCGCTTTGCATTTCGTCTCCAACAGGCTATCTTTCACTGATGTGGCAATGCTTTTTATCCCTTGCAACCTAAGAAATTAGGTTAAAAATCACACAACACCAGGTTATATATAGTACAACAGGTTTAATTGGACTATAACCTGGTGTTGTGAGATGTTTAACTTTGTACACCCCTGTCCAACACCGGCATTTCCAAATCATAAGAAATTAGGGTGAGGGTAAGATGATATTGAAAGTTCCAACAGAATGTTTATGACTGCTCCCTAAAAAGGTACAGATGTTACATCCACAGGTACATCCGTGTATGGGCTATCATTAAATTGTTGGCTTAAAGTAGCAGCTTTTTATCAGCATGTTATGCTTCAAGTTATCTGAGTGAAGATGCTGTCTTAGACCTTTATACCCTCATACCAGGAAAAGGGATTTTTAAAAAAATTAACCTTGTTGTAACTAAAAATGTGTGTGTGGAGGGATAAAGGAAGGAGTCCCTCTTCCTTCTCCTTCATTGCTTGGCAGCTTATTAGTCTGGAGTATCTAGTGTGCAACTATAATGAATAAAGGAACCGCTCTCAGGATCTGGTCATAACACTGGGTCCACGTCTATTACAAGTGATAGATGTGAAGGTACCCAGCTGAGTTTGAAATACTACCACAAAAGACAATCAATATTATCATCCAGAACATGGCTCACTCAGATGGCAAATTGAATTGATTCTCTTTGATATTCCATATTTTGACAGAAGTTTCACTAATGAATTTCTGAGCCCTGCAGTTTGCATCAGCAGCACATTCCTGTTAAAAGGTAAGCAATTAAGGCTGATTTTTTTTGCAACAATGATTTGTATCATCAGCCTTGATCCACACAGTTTTATAAATTATATTCTAAGAATAGATTTTCTATCACAGCTTTAGCAGACTGCGCCCTGTGTGATGCCCCATTGGGATGAAAAGTGTCGAAAATTGCAATTTTTACTGGAAATGTTCTTTGCACACTGCCTTAACTATTATCACACCGTAAACCACCTCATCTGCAACACTCACTATTGATTGCTGAGTGCTGTGTGGTGGGAATTAGAAAATAATTCATGAATGAATAATTCTGCTCATTAGTTATGCTTTTAGATTTCCACTGATTTGAACAGTTTTACTGCATCATTTTGTTTGTGTCATCTAATTACAGGTTAGTGACAGCAACTGAAGAAAAATGGAAGATCAACGTGTCTTCCATTTCCTCAATTGAGGATTGCCCCTTACCATGCTTGACAGAACCCTGTCTGACCTATCATCTCACCCATTCTCCCTCCTGCCTGAACTGCAATAGGGTTCTACATGTCCTTACCTTCACCCACCAGTCTCTACATTCAAAGAATTATCCTCTTCCGTTAACACCACCTCTAGCAGGTTGCGATGAGCAAAAACATATTCTCTTCCCATTTTCCTTGTTGGAATTCTGCAGGGACTGTTCCGCCTGGGCTGTTTTGGTCCACTCCTCCAGCACTCCTAAAACCTCTTCACCTGCCCATGGCACAATTGCACAAAGTGTAATATTTGCCCCTTTACTTCCTCTCTCATTAATGTCCAAGGCTCCAAACAAACCGTTCAGGTACAGCTGTATTTCAGTCGTACTTCTTTCAGTCTAGTCTATTGCATTCACTGCACATAATGTGGTCTCCTTT
The DNA here is from genome assembly GCF_004010195.1 of Chiloscyllium plagiosum. Lineage (NCBI taxonomy): Eukaryota > Metazoa > Chordata > Chondrichthyes > Orectolobiformes > Hemiscylliidae > Chiloscyllium > Chiloscyllium plagiosum. Next base: position 73,522,840 of record NC_057724.1, on the reverse strand, counting down.
ACATTGATAAGAACAAACGTATAACTGAGGGACCGCACTGCGAACTCGTCCACTCTGTGCACAATGATGGCCCTCACCTTCCAGTCATTAGTCATTTTGATACACAATCGTGGTCTCATGCTTGTATTTCTCTTCTCAATCTGCTGTAATCTTCCAATAAAGTGTAACGCAACCAGGAGGGAAAATGCCCAAGTTTTCCATTTTAGCACTTCACAAGCTTCAGGGTGCAACATTGAATTCAACAGGTTCATAGTCCCTTGAAAGTGGAGTCACGAGGAGGCAGGGTAGTGAAGAAGGCGTTTGGTATGCTTGCCTTTATTGGTCAGTGCATTGAGTATAGGAGTTGGGAGGTCATGTTGTAGTTGTACAGGACATTGGTCAGGCCACTTCTGAAATATTGCGTTCAATTCTGGTCTCTCTGCTGTAGGAAATATTTTGTGAAGCTTGAAAGCATTAAGAAAAGATTTTAAAGGATGTTGTCAGGGTTGAAATGTTTGAGCTATAGGGAGAGGTTGAATAGGCTGGGGCTGTTTTCCCTGGGGCATTAGAGGTTGAAAGGTGACCTTTTAGAGGTTTATAAAATCATGAAGGGCATGGATAAGTTAAACAGCCAAGGTCCTTCCCCTGGGGTGAGGGAGTCCAAAACTAGAGGGCATAGTTTTAAGATGAGAAGGGAAGGATCTAAAAATAACCTGAGGGGCTACTTTTTCATGAGAGGATGGTACATGTATGGAATGAGTGGCTCGAGGAAGTAGTGGAGGCTGGTACAATGGCAACATTTAAAAGGCCATTTGAATAGGAAGAGTTTAGAGGGATATGGGCCAAGTGTTGGCAAGTAGGACTAGATTAATTTAGGATATCTGGTTGGCATGGATGACATGGACCGAAAGGTCTGTTGCCATACTGTCCTGTTCTATAACTAACTTCAGAAAATGAACACTGTCCAAATTTTGGTTGCATTGCCTCCACACATGTGCTCCCCCTACCTATGTCTTGGTTGCATGGATTAAGTTCAGCAAGGCTCAGCTACTTTCTATTATTCACACCTACCTTTAACACCTATTCTGTATTCTACCTGTATATGTCTCCTCTACTATCATTAGCACTCATTTGTTTTTTGCCCTACATTCCCTAATCATCAGTTCTGCTTATTCCCTTCCCACCTTGTCAAGAGCATAAAAACATAATTTTCCAGCTCTCTTCAGTTCTGAGGAAGAGATTTATCAGACTCAAAATGTTATTGTTTTTTTCTCTCACCACAGATTAGATTAGATTACTTACAGTGTGGAAACAGGCCCTTCGGCCCAACAAGTCCACACCGACCCTCCAAAGAGCAACCGACTCGTACCCATTGCCTACATTTACCCCTTCACCTTACACTACGGGCAATTTAGCATGGCCAATTCACCTAACCTGCACATCTTTAGACTGTGGGAAGAAACCGGAGCACCCGGAGGAAACCCACGCAGACACGGGGAGAATGTGCAAACTCCACACAGACAGTTGCCTGAGGCGGGAATTGAACCCGGGTCTGTGGCTCTGTGAGACAGCAGTGCTAACCACTGATGGTGCCAGAACAATGGATTTTCCCCAACATGTTGAAAAGAAAATGTAGGTTCATCTAGAAAACACCTTTTTATCATGTCAAAAAGTACTTGCGACTAAATGAGTTATGAACTGTGGTCATTCTTGTCTCATGGTCATACATAAATGTCAACCTCCAGTCAAAGCACATGACCAGCCAACTGGGGTTTAATTGAGAGAGGAATGTTGGGTAGGACTTCAAGAAAATTCACTTTCCATTTTCAACATATTCAGGTGGCATCTTTACAGGGTCCTACTTGCTAATGAAAGCTTCTCTTGAACTTGCAGCATGCCCATCTGACTGACTTCACTTGTCAGCCCTTACTGAGGAACATGAGCCTTCAACCTTCAAACTTACAGCCATTAGTGATAACATTTCAACCAATTTGAAATTTAATAGCAAATTTTGTCAATATTTATTCTTTTTGAAGATGTACTGCTCCTTGATTGGTCATTTGAGGTGTAAACTAAAACATGCATGGAAACAAAGCTGTGGGCGTGGTTTATCCTTGTGTTGTAACAATCTCTTTGAATCTTATAAACATTCTTTTTTTCTCTCTAATGAATGAATATAATCTGGCTGTGGAAAAGTACTATGTGCTGTCTCATTGTCTTATAACGATGAAATGGAATACTGAAGGAGAAATGTTACACTGATGAAAGAATTACATTGTGGGTACGACAACAGGTAGGATGAGAAAATATTGTTCAAAAGATAGGTTTTTCTCAAGTCCGTATGGCAGAGAGAAAATTGGACACTAACACACAAAGATGATAGAAATTGATGGAGAAACTGAGTAGGTCTGGTAGCATCTGTGGGGAGAAAGCAAAGTTAACATTTCGAGTCTGGTGACTCTTCATCAGAGCTCTGCATGCCCAGATCTTTGTTTTATTTACACAGTTTACTCCTCGATAACCTAACTATAGTTAGAGCCTAGTATATCTATGAAGTAATGGCAGTGTTTAGTATAATGTATAATCCTGGAAATCTGGGTTTACATCCCATCTGCTCCAGAGGCAAGTAATAATATCTCTAAACAAGTTGATTGGAAAATATCTGCAATAAACAACATTACTTTGAACTCTAACTCCAAAGACAATTCTTGACTTTGCCTTCTCTTTGATTAGAGTCAAAAATAATGGTGCTGGTAAAGCACAGCAGGTCAGGCAGCATCCAAGGAGGAGGAGAGTCGAGGTTCCGGGCAGAAGTCTTATGTCTGAAACGTCATCTCTCCTGCTCCTCAGTTGCTGCCTGACCTGCTGTGCTTTTCCAGTGCCACACTTTTCGACTGTGATTCTCCAGCATCTGCAGTCATCACATTCTCCTTCTCCTTGATCAGTCTGTCTTGAACCTAAACACATATCATGACATCAAAGCACTTGATAAAATGCAATGGAAGCTATGGGATTCCCGGCTTCAAAAGTTGTCACTATAGTGAAGATTAGGAAACAGCCCTGAGATTATTTGGAGAAGAAAAGAATTCAAATAATGTCTTTTTTAAAGAAATCATAAGAACAACCTTAAAACCTTCTTGCAGCCAGAATAGTCTTAGTGTGAACAATTGTTGTAAAGGAAACATCTCTGAAAAGAAAATTTCTCTGGAGACACCACCAGAATATTATAAGTCACAAAAGGCCTATACATTCAGTAATAGAGGAAACAGGCCTTCGAACAAAGAAATGAAGAAAGCAGTAAAAGCCCATCAGTAGTGAAACCAAATGCTGAACAGGTTAACATGTAATACTGTGACATGGGGAGAACATAAGAAATGTGTTCATCAGGCAGCAGATCATTGTATCTGGCAACCTTCTAACAGATTCTGATAAATTCTTCACTTCATGAACAAATAAGACACTGGCAAGATTATGCTTCAATAGGAGATGTTAAGTTCAAGGAGAGACTGTAGATAGCATCATAATGACCCGTATGAACTAAATGTAGCTGTGTGAACCTCAAACAAGAACTCATTAACAACAGAATTGTCATCAGTCTCCTCATTAATAGTCGCCAAATGTCTTCAATCAAAAGAGGATTTAATTCGAAAACAAGGATCCAAAATAACATTAAAAACAATACCCTGAAACAACCTTGTGATGATGTCTTGGAGCTGCACATCACTGAGCATAATAGCACAGTACAGGTGGAGTGAGAACAGACTAGAATGATTAAAAGGGCACATTGGTGTGAACACACAAAGAAAATTTTGCTCTTAAGAGTAACTATAAATTATAGCCTATAGCTGTTTTTAGTATTAATGGATAATAAATTGTGTTACTTTGAAGTCTTATACTGAATGCAGTTCTTGACTTTGCCTTCACCTTGATCAATCTGTCATGAATTCAAAGTCCATAGTGTAGCAACAAACCACATGATAAATGCTAGGAAACTACTGGATTGTTGCAAAAACTCACCTGGTTTATTAATATCCTTCGGGGGAGAAAGTCTCCTATCTTGATCATGGGTGGCAAGTTCCTAGGAATGATGATCACCAACAACCTGTTCTGGATTATGCACAGGGAGGAGGCACAGCAATATCTCTTCTTCCTCTGGAGGCTAAGGAAATTCGGCATGTCCATAAAGACACTCACCACCTTTTATAGATGCCCCATCAAAAGCATTTTGTCTCGATTCATTATGGCTTGGCAGAGCAACTGCTCTTCCCAGGGCCATAAGAAATTACAGAGAGTAGGGAACACAGCCCAGTTCATCATCTAACTGATGTTCCATCTATTGAGTACATCTGCACTGCTTGTTACCACAGAAAGGCAGCCAACATAAACAAAGACTCCTCCCTCCCCAGGTATTATCTTGTAATCTCTTCTGTCAGGCAGAAGATACTAAAGCTTAAACACACATACCAACAGATTCAAGAACAGCTTCTTCCCCATGTTTACTAGACTTCTGAATGGGCCTCTCAAATTTCAAATCTAATGTTGATCTCACCTTTTGAACACCTCCTGTACAGCCGTAACTCAGTATGCCTCACTCTATTCAATCACCCTATGATCTGTATGTCCTTGTAAAACAAAATTTCTCATTGGACTTAGGTATGTGACAACAATAAATCAAATCAAACTTGATTGGCCTATACTGACTTCAGTATGTGTTCTGACATGTGAGTGCCCTCTGAAATGGTCTCACCAGCCACATTGTAACATTAAAGATCTACAGGAAAAGGGCACGGTAGATTCACTTACACCAGAGACACCATATAGTGCTTCAAGAAAGTCATCCAACAGCATCTTCAAGAACTTTTAGGAATGAGAAACAAATACTGATCTTGACCTCATGCAATCCACGAATAAGTAAAAAATAAGTAAACGGAAAATTGTGCCCTCCTCCATGACTTTACTTCCATCAATGAATGTATTAAAATCTTTTGACCATTCCTTTACTCAAATTGACATTTGTGCATTCATTTGTCAGTACCTACCCTTTAAACCACTAAGTAAATTCACTTCCTTCTTTCATTCTTAATATTAAAATTTAGAGCAGGTTAAGATTTAGAGCAGTAAAATTGTGGGGGAGTAGAGGCTATGATAGTGGGGTTATTAGGAGCAAGTCAGGTGAGCATTGGAAATTTTCAGCCTGGAGATGTCAAAGACACAGATAAAGGTCAATTAGTAGATGGACTAATCCTGCCAGGAACAGAAGTATGGAAGGAGATTCATGGGATGGAAGTGGTGATGCTCAAGTGGTGAAGCAGATATGTGTGTGGGATAGCTGTGTTTGGAACTCAGTTTGGGATTGAGTCAGATATTGATGATGTGATCAGAAGCCACTGAAGAAAATGGAATGAGCGATGAGTGTTGTCACTGTTTTATTTTCAACTCATTGCCCATTCTTTATTGCTCAGGGGAAAGTTAAGAAACAATCACATCGCTATGGACATGGAGTTACCTATAAAGACAGCACTTTCCTTCCCCAAAGGGCATTAGTGAACCAAGTGTTTTGCTTATGACAATTTACACTGGAGTGTTTTCCTTATTCTTTCTAAAATTCAATTTGAAGTTCACTAAATTAAAAACAAAAGAACTGCGCGATGCTGTAAATCAGAGACAAAAACAGAAATTGCTGGAAAATCAGAGAAATCAGAGTTAACTATTTGAGTTGATCCCAAACATTAACTCTGATTTCTCTCCACAATACTGCCAGATCTGCTGAGCTTTTCCAGCAATTTCTCTTTTTTTTGTCTCAAAGTTCATTACCCATTTTTGTTTGGATTTAAATCCATAATCCCAGAATGTTGGCCCAGGATTCCAGGTTACTTGTCTAGTGCCATTGTTACTTTGCCCCCACCTCCCACAGTGCAGCTGATAGATTTTGGTTTTATCAATTGCTGGAGGCAATTGTAGTGTATCCAAGACTGGGTGTCGGTGAAGTGTTCTGACAGTACACAGGAAAAGGTGCGGTCAAGACTAATAGTAGACAGATGGAGCTATTTGTCATAATATATGTTGATAGAACCTTACTCCAAGACTAATCACAAACTTATTAAATGTCTCCTGAAAGTCAATAAGCACATGTTGGCTCCTAACTTCTTGAATAAACTAACCACAAAGTTAATCAATGCTTGATTTGTGATTGATTATTAAACGATCATCATTCATATGACAGCTGAAAGCAGTGGAAATTTTCATTCTGATGAAGTCAATCATGCTTGAACAGGCAGCAGGCAAGTTAAAAGACAGCTGGAACATGTGGCTGACATCCTTAAATCGTGCTGAGTTGCACAGAGAATCCTCAATGTCTTTGTATCTTTCAACATCAGAGGATGTTTAATGCACAGCTTGTTGGTAAGTGGACAAATACTTATTGATAAGATAGCTTAACTCACTTTTGAAAGGCAAGTGAGCAGTACATGTGCGAAAGCGATAGCAAGCAAAGTTAAGTCAAAGGTATATTGTCAGAGTGGCCACATATTGCCTGGTTTAAATTGTAGTAGAGAGGTCTCCTATCAGAATAGAAAATGTTTGAATATCACCAGGAAAGCAAGACATTACAATTTGTTTCACAATTGGGAACAAAGATCTGCACAGAAGCAGCATGTCAAACGCAATAACCAAGAATTAAAGCATCCCCAAAAAATACGAACCACATTATAGGACCAATTCAGAGTCAGGTTAGCTTCAGTATCCATCAACGAGAATTGATGTTCCTTAGGCAGAAGCATACAGAATCCTTCGAATACTTCATTAGCAGATGCAGAGAGAAAGACTTATTATGTAATCTTTCAGATAGAGGGCAAACAGAATTGTTGAGTTGGTGATCATACCGTCCATTGAAGCAGTCCAGAAGGAGTTGTTCGAGAAACTGAAAACTTATATCAGTGAAGAGAAACTGAAAATTGAATGTAAATATGACATCATCCTTGCAGATTGATGAAGCTGACAGGACCTGAGTATGAACTCAATGATTAACACAATTACTTGAACACTTAAACTTGGCAAGACATATGAAAGTGTGGACCTTTGCATGCGTCAAGGAAGTGCCCAACTTTCATTCAATTTTTAGTTATGTGACAGAGAAAGAACACAGGCAGTGACACTGCACTAGAGCAAAGGCTGATGTAGCTACAAAAGATAGATATATAGGAACATGTAGGATTTTTAAAGGGCTTGATATAGTAAATGCTGAGCAGACATTTCCCATATGGGAGAGTCTAGGACCAGACAGCATAGCCTCAGAATTTAAGGGCACCAAATTAAAAACTAAGACAAGGAGGAATTTCTTCTTTCAGAAGAAATTTTAGCATATATTTAATCAAATTTGTTTTTCAGTTTCTATATTTGTGTCGCTTCAAATGAAGAATCAATGTTAGAGAGTCATATAGCATGGAATCAGACCCTTCAGTCCAACTTGCCCATGCCAAACAAGTTTCCCAATCTAAATTACTTCCACTTGCTTCTGTTTGGCCTATATCCTGGTAAATTTTTCCTATTCATGTACCTGTCCAAATACTTTTTAAATGTTGTAACTACACCTGCATCTATCACTTCCTCTGGCACCCTTCACATATGAACCACGCTGTGTGTGCAGAGTTGCCCTTCAGGTCCCTTTTAAATTTTTCTCCCCTCACCTTAAAGTTATGTCCTCTAGTTTTGAACCCCTCCCCCCACACCAATCCCAGGGAAAGGCCATTGTTATTCACCCTGTCTATGCCCCACATGATTTCATCTAAGGACACCCCTGAACCTCCTACACTCCAGTGAAAAACGTCCCAGACTATCTAGCCTCTCCTGATAACTCAAACCCTCCAGTCCCAGTAATATCCTTATCAATCTTTGTGCATCCCACTCCAATTTAATAATATCCTTCCTATTGTAGGGCGACCAGAACTGCACAGAATACTCCAACCGTGCCTGACCCACCATGATTTCCAGCATTTTTTGTTTTCGTTTGACATGGCTGATATGTTTCTTGACCCCAGCCTTCTCCCTTCTCCCAATAACTTACCAATCAAGAATCTATCCATCTTTATCTTAAATGCAATCAATGACTTGGTGTCTGCAGTAATGAGTTCCACAGAATAACCACCCTCTGGCTGAACAAATTCCTCCTCATCTCAGTACTAAAGGGTTGTCCCTTTACTCTGAGGATGTGCCTTTGGGTCCTAGTCCCTCCAACTCATGGACACATCCACTTCCAGGAAATGGAAAATGTTCTCAAAAGGAATATAACAGTCAAAACATATTATTCCAATTTTCAAGAAGATCACAATTGCTGCATCAAAGGATTAGTGAAAACTCTTGACAAATTTATACTTCTATCTTCAAAGTGGCATTCAATTTAACTGTAGAGCTCATACAGTCAAGTCCTGCCATTTACTTGTCTGCATTTTGAGAATTTGCTTAGCCAGACAGAACTATCGATATATGTTTTTTTACCTACTGTGAATCTAGTTTTTGCTTTTCTGTGGTTTTAAAGAAAAAGGGGAAAATATACTACATGGAGTATTAAGCATGCACTGTGCATGTTTTTCTATGTATACAGCCATATACAGTCTACTAAGTCTGCTGTTGCAAAAATGAATGTTTCCAGAGTTTTGACTTTATTGTACATCAACCTGCTCACACTGAGGTATTAAATTGTGTTTTTATGATCTATGAATGCCATTTTTATAAAGCAGTACAGTGGCCAATTCCATTGTCTCATGGAAGTTCTTACAGTCATAAACATGAGGATGAACTACTACAGAAACTTGACCTGTAATTTGGAAAAACAGCAGAATTTCAATGCGATTGAAGATTGATAACTATGTCCAGAGTGAAAGGTCTACCCAAAGTTCAACCAACAAATTTGCCGTGTCTGAGATCAGGATACTTACCACAGATGGCTTTCCACTGATTGTGTTGGTATAGGAGGTTCTTCAATGTTCCTCTCTCACAGTTACACCAATACAACCATTGAAAACATTTATACATATGAAAATACTGAACAATTGGGGTACAGACTAACATACATAAATGTCCCTGTTTTACGATATTGTTTAGGCATTTGACAGTAATTACAAGTGACTTAAAATCAGATTACTCGTAGATGGAGGATAAGATACTCAAGAGAAACTATTATTATTGTGTGATAATCCTATTTTTAGCTATGTGAATGAAGTTGTGCCAGATTATGACTTTAAGATTTCCAAATTCCCTCTGTCCGGCCATTCTGGGTCTACCTATAGCACAGCAGTTCAACAGGCAGCTGGAAACCACCTTCTCAAGGGCAGCTTGGATGGGCAATAAATACCAGACGCTGACAGTGAAGCCCATGTCCCACCACCTGAATTTTTAAAACGGTTACGTTTGATTATGATGGTTGATTGCATTGCCTCTGCATAGATGTTACATATGCAATGAATGATATTAAGCATTCATACGACATCTGTGTTGATCCTGTGAACTTCAACAGGGAGCTTTCCATATTCTGCCCAGTCTAGAACTAGCTGCCAGTTCTCCTTTCCACCTGAATTGTGATCGATGGTATTAAAAGTCCTCATTGCACCTGTGAAAACCAATTTGGTTACACCCTGTCAATCACAGATGGCCCTGATCCCTTTGTGAAATACAGACTGTTTCTCTCAGTCCATGGTCTCCAGCAGAGCACTGCTGTGACCAAATGGCTTTTTCTCAATTAATTTCATTTTCAAAAAGAAATATTTTCTGATGTGACTGTCAATGGTTGTGTCCGAGGATATAGTATTGGTTACTTTTTGAATTGCTGGTTGTAGTTTAATTGAGGCCACTCATACCTTCAAAAACTTATTCAAACATTTGTAGAAATTGCCTTAAATGAAATATATGTAAACGCATTTCACATGGAGAGGTACTTGGCAAAATGGTTAAAGTGTACTGGATATGTATCAAATAAAGTAAAACACTACAATCATAGGGTCTAACAACAAAGACTATTCAGTATCACATTAACTGTTGAAAAATGATGTTACACACACCTGGATTCACAATTGGCTATATGTGCATTCTGATGAATGTATTTTTAATATGGTTTTGAGGTGTGTAAGTGTCTTCATGAATTGAATTGAATTAGAATTATTGTCACATGTACTCAAAACTGTATAGTGAAAAGTTTATATGTCCCCACTTACAGTACCATCCTATGTACAAAGGTAGCGAGGTACAACTTCTTCAGTTGTATTCAATATCTTAGAATACAGAGAAATAAAATGTCCAGCGTTGCAGAAATAAAAATTCAGAACAGTGGTCTTCCAACCCTGACTATGCTGACATCAAGTCTCCAGGCCGCAGCAGGCCCTGGCTCAGACTGTGCCAGGCTTCAGCTTGAGGATTGTGAGGCTGAGAGATTGATCTAGCATCGTCTCAAGACCAGGAGACCATGCTGAGGCCATGTCAGGAGGGGGACTCATACCACTCCGGGAAGTTGTCATGTAAGGCTGGGAGGCCACATTGCTAGGCCGGGAGGCCACTGCACCACACGAGGAGGACCCTTGTCATGTCCGTACTGAGGCTGGGAATTGTTGAAAGCTGGGAGACAAGAAGGAAAAACACAAAGAGGAGATAAAAAAGGAGAACGGGCGAAGTGGTTAATCTCAGGCTGAAGTGTCTTACTCTGTCACCATCCTGGACCTTGTTGGCTTTGCTGGTTATGCCAGCATTATTTCTCTTCTCTAATTGAAGGTCAAGTCCAAGGTGGACAGGACAGTGAAGAAGGTGTTTGGTACGCTTGCATTTATTGGTCAGTGCATTGAGTATAGGAGTTAGGAGGTAATGTTGCAGCTGCACAAGACATTGGTTAGGCTATGTTTGGAATATTGCATTCAGTTCTGGTCCTCCTGCTATATGAAAGATGTTTTTAAACTTGAAAAAGTTCAGAAAAGATCAACAAGGATTTTGCCGGAGTTGGAGGATTTGAGACACAGGAAGAGGCTGAATTGGCTGGGACTATTTTCCCTGTAGTGTCAGAGGCTGAGGGGTGATCTTACACATGTTCATAAAATCATGAGAGGCATGGATAGGTTGAACAATCAAGTTTCTTTTTTTCCCAGTGTAGGGGAGTCCAAACATAGGTTTAAGGTGAAAGGGGAAAAATATAAGGGGGCAATATTTCTACCTAGATGGTGGTGCATGTATGGAATGAGCTACCAGAGAAAGTGCTGGAGGTTGGTACGATTACAACGTTTAGCATTTTTGGATTACTTGTTACTTTGGTTAGACCCTGGCATGTGGCTCTTATACCTATCATATTATTCCAGCCATTTGATTTGTCCTCTGCACCACCTTATGTTTAATTTTTTGCAATTATCTCTTTAGCCTTAATTAATCAGATTCTAGGTAATTTCTTCACTTGTTATGTCATTGTTAACACTTTACTCACACCATCTGACACTCTTGATCACCTGAAGAGACTTATTATTTGGCTTGTTGACACTTCACTTGCACCATTTATGATTTTATGATCTCTTTGACCAATAAAGGCAAGTATACCAAAGTCTGTCTTCACTATCCTGTCCACCTGGGACTCCACCTTCAATTAGAGAAGGGAAATAATGCTGGCATAACCAGCAAAGCCAACAAGATCCAAGATAGAGTAGGTTGCTTCAGCCAGAGATTGACTGCTCCCCCTGTTCTCTTTGTTTTTCCTCCCTTTTTGTGTTTTTCCTTCTTCTCTCCCATGTGTGTCATCTCTTCACTTCACCTCAAAAAGGGACAGCAGTTAGAAAGCTAGTGATTTCAAATGAGCCTGATGCATGGTCCACAAGCTCCAGACTCAACATTGAGTTCAAAACTTTTAGGGCCTGAACTCTCCCATGTCCTAGCCCCCTACCCCACACTCCAGAACTTGTTATCACATGATCTGCCATTACACACTACCTATTGTTAGCCACTAACAGTCTCCATTAACAGCTAGTCACCCTCCCAGCCAGATTGTTATCCACTCCTATATCAATCCAACTGTTCTACTCTTCTTTTGGGCCCTGTCCCCACCTATCATTTCCTCCTTATCTCCTCCCCCCACTCTAGCTTCGGCATATAAACCAACATTTTCCTAGTTAGGTGAGGAAGGGTCACCAGACCCGAAACATTAACTGTGATTTCTCTTCACAGATGCTGCCAGACCTGCGGAGCTTTTCCAGGAACTTCTGTTTCTGTTTCTCTTTCAGAACATTAATCGGATTGTCTTAATTGACTAGTTAAATGACATGACGCACCACTATGACACAGCCACCCCCACATGACAGATGATTCAAATGCATTTACTTTAAATTTTTAAAATGTTATTTGGTCCTTTTTCAAGACACAGCCCAACCGAATTGTGGAATCCAATCCTCTCAGAATCTTTTCCTTTCATTTAGTCAACTTTCCTAAAATAAACACATGCTTTAATTCACTCGTCAGTGCTTAAGCTCAGCAAGAGTAGCATTTACTGTTAATCATGTGACCACATAATTGCTGAACATACTTATTCTACATCACTATTTCCAATATTTTGAAAGCAAAGAAAAGAAGATTTATGATTATAATACTGTAAGATATGAGAGCAGAATTAGGCCATTTGGCCCATCGCCTCCAGAATTTGATCATGGCTTATTTGAGGACTCCATTCCAGATCTCAGGATCCCAAAGTACTGCACAGTTAATAAGCATTTTTAAAGTAAAGTCACACTTACAATATAGGAAATGTGGCAGCAAATTTGCAGACAGATATTCCCATGAGCTGTGATGTTATAATGAACAGATGATCTGTTTTGGTCATGGCCATACCTTTTGATTGCATCACTCTCTCACCTCTGATTCAGGAGGTTATAGGTTCAAGTCCCACTCCAGGACTTGAGTCCAAATGCCAAAGCTGACACGCCCTGAACAAGAGCAAGAGGTTGCTTTGCAGCATTGTGATTAATTTTTATCACTCAAAGTGATTACCTGTTCAACATTTCATTGTGGTTCATTGGGTCTTGCGGCGAGCAAATTGGCTGCCCTGTTCATGTACTGTAATAGTACAGAGTGGCATTAACTTCAAGGATGTCAACACACAGATATACATTTCTGCCATTGATCTTCCCATGACTGACTCAGCTGATACTGACTTGCAGATGGCTGTTGGGGCAGGACCCATGAGGTACGGGATCCAAAGTAACAGGATTTGTTTCATTTCCTTTCCTTCTCTGTTGCCATTCAGCCTTATCATTACAATAGGGAACGACACTTCCATAGTGTTTAATTTTCTCGATAGCTTTAGGACATATCGAGGCTGTGAAAGCCATGGTACAAATGCAAGTCTTTCTTTATCACTTCTCCTGTTGTGAGATGAGAAATAAATATTGACTGGGGCATTACGGTTCCAAGCTCTTCTTTGAGAAAGTGCTTTGAAATCTATTAGGATCTTAAGACAGGGCCTTTGGTTTATTGGTTTAACATCTCATCCAAATGACACTTCCTCCAATAGTACAATGTTCCCTCAGCACTGCACTGAACAGGTTAGACTGACTTTTTGTACCTATTCAAGTAAATAGCTCAGTGCCTCAGTTACAAAGTAGACAGGGGAAAGTGATACCATTGCCTTAGACAGTGATACTATAAGTGTGATAGTTACAGTTGCTAATATTTAGAAAGTATATTGCACTCTGTACAAGTGACATTCCACTTCTGCCATCGGGTTGTTAACCTGTTTATTACGTATGGGTTAAACTGATGGATTTAGGAATGCATGTAACTGATTTGTATTTGTCCACTATCAACATGAGTAGCAATCTGCAAGCTCCAACAGTGATACATAAAATACACTCATTTGTTTCATGTAGGTCTCTGCATTCTGACAAAACGTTGATCTATCTATTGACTTTGCAGCTAGTGCAGAAGGCTGTAAGATTGCCTGTACAAAATCAGGCAGTTTACCGCTCCTTGTTATGAAATGTTTGCATTTTCTACAACATGTGGAGTAACTGCAGACTTAAGGTACAAAGGGTGAAGTAGTCACAAAGCCACTTGAAATATTCTCTCTTTGAATTAATTTTGTCCGAATAGATTTTGTAAGTTTTCCTCCAAGGACTGAGTTCGAAGTGGAAATCAAGTCCTGAGTCATCTCACATGGAACCAAAACTCCACAGTGGTTTCTGTTAAACCTTTTTTTTACTTCATAATCCTTTTTTTAAAATCAATACCATTATTTTCTTCATTCAGTTAGAACAAGGAAGCACCATCATTATTAAAAATATTTCCTGTGTAAGTTTCCCATCATGCATTTTCAACGTGCCATGTGATTTTGAATGTGATTAGTTAGTGTCATTTTTATGAATATGTAATTTCATAATTCATTTGTTATAGGGTATAGCTTTCAGATTTGCTTTTTTAAAAAAAATACAAGATAAATGAAGACATTTAGAAACTTGTAAATCGATTTTAAAAATTCAAATTGGAACAATGTGCTGGGACCATTGCTGTCGGTCATCTAAATCAATGATTTGGATGACAATGTACAAGGCATGGGTTGTAAGTGTGCTCACTGAGCCTGGTAGGTTTGTTATCAGATGTTTCGTCACCATGCTAGGTAACATCATCAGTGAGCCTCCGTTGAGTGTTCTGTCCCACTTTCTTGGTCTGTTGAGGTGGGTGATGTCTCTTCCGGTACTTTTTCTCAGAGGTTGGTAAATGGAGTCCAAATTGATGTGTTTATTGATGGAGTCCCGGTTTGAGTGCCAGGCCTCTAGGAATTCCTGTGTGTGTGTCTCTGTTTAACCCGTCCTCGGAAGGATGTGTTGCCCCATTCGAAGTGGTGTCCTTCTTCGTTCGTGAGTAAGGATACTTGTGATAGTGGGTCATGTCTTTTGATGACTAGGTGATGTTCGTGTATTCTGGTGGCTAATTTCCTGCCAGTCTGTCCGACGTAGTGTTTGTTACAGTCCTTGCAGGCTATTTTGTTTAAGACATTTGTTTTGCTGCTTGTTGGTATAGGGTCCTTTAGGTTCATCAGTAGCTGTTTCAGTGAGTTGTAGGTTTGTGGGCTACCATGATGCCAAGGGGTCAGAGTAACCTGTTTGTCATCGCAGGGATGTCCTTGATCTACGGTAGTGTGGCTAGAGTCTCTGGGCGTGTTGCGTCTTCTTGTTTGGCTTTGTTGTTTAAGAATTGGTACACCATGTTTATTGGATACTCATTGTTCATGAATGTGCTGTTTAAGTATTTTTCTTCTGCTGCTCATATTTCCTGGGTGCTGCCATGTGTTGTGGCCCAGTTAAATAATGTCCTGATGCATGATGGGTGTTGGGGTACTTGCTCCTATAGCTGAGTATCTGGTCTGTGTGTGTTGCTTTCCTGTCGACGCTGGTCTGCAGTTCTCCATTGACTGCTCGTTCCACTGTGACATCTTGGAAGGGGAGTCTGTTATTTTTCTCCTCTTCTTTGGTGAAATTTATGCCATTAAAGATGTTGTTAATGATCTTGTAGGTCTCCTCTAATTTGTTCCATTTCATGATGACAAAGGTGTCATCCACATAGCAGACCCGAAGTTAGGGGTGGATTGTGGGGAGGGCTGTTCATTCTATCTCTGTCTAATTGCTTCTGCTAAGAAGCCTGATATTGGTGATCCCATGGGTGTCCCATTGATTTGTTTGTAGGCCTTGTCGTTGAAGGTGGAGCAGGTAGTGAGGCACAGCTTTACCATCTTGAAGATGCTGTCCTTGCTGATGGAGTTGATGCTGTCTGGTGTTTGTGTCCTTGGTTTGTATAGCAGTGAGGCCAGTGTTTCTTTGGCTAAGGTGATGTTTATTGATATGAATAGGGCCATCATGTCAAAAGAGACCAAGACTTTGTGCTCTTCTATCTTGGTGTCTTTGATGTTCAGGAATTATTGAATGGAGTGGATGGATGGTGTGAATCTTCAACTGGGTATTTCAGTTTACAGTGAAGTTCCTACCTTACATCAAAGACAACTCGGAGATGACTACTAGACTACTCTAACCCCTTGGCATCATGGTAGCCCACATACCCGGCAACTCACTGAATGAGCTACTGATGAACCTAATGGACCCTGTGCCAACAACCAGCAAAATAAATGTCTTAAACAAAATACCCTGCAAGGACTGCAACAAACACTGCATTGGACAGACAGGCAGGAAACACAAGCACCACCTAGCCACCAAAAGACATGACCAAGCATCACTAGTATCCTTACACACAGATGAAGAATGACACCACTTGGACTGCGACAACACATCCATCCTAGGACAGGCTAAACCGAGACATGCATGGGAATTCCTAGAGGCCTGGCATTCAAACCAGATCTTCATCAATAAACAGATCGATTTGGACCCCATTTGCCAATGTCTGAGAAAAAAGAACCAGAAATGATATCATCCACCCACCCTAACAGACCCAGACTCATAAATAGAAGTTGGGACAGCACACCAACGTTTCACCGGAGCCTCACTGGTGATGTTACCTCGCATGGTGACAAAACATCTGAAAACTAACCCAGCAGCGTCAGTGACCAACCTACAACCTGAACCTCCACCTGAGCTACAAATCTTCTCAAACGTCACATACACGGCATGATTAAAAGGTTTGCTGATGACACTAAAATAGCAGATATCATGGACAATGAGGAAGGTTGTCAGAAATTGCAGCAGGACTGGGAAAGTGGGCAGAGAAATAGTAAATGGAATTTATAAGTGTGAGGTGTTGCATTTTGGAAACTCCAATCAAGGAAGGAGTTTAAGGAAGGGCCTTCAGGAATGTAATGGGACAGAGGGATTTTGGAGTTCAGGTACACGGTTCTCTGAAAGTGGAGTCACAGGTAGACATTGAAGAGAAGAGGGCTTTTGGTACACTCACCCTTCATCAATCAGGGCATTGGGTATAGAAGCTGGGAAGTTATATTGCAGTTATGCACGACATTGGTGAAGCTGCACTTGGAGAATCTTGTTCAGTTTTCGTTACCTTGCTATAGGACGGGTGGTATTACACTAGAAAGAGTGACGAAGAAATTCACAAGGATGCTGCCAGGACACAGGGGACTGAATTATAGGGAGAGGTTGGACAATCTGGGACTTTTTCTTCAGACTGTAGGAGACTGAAGGGGGGATTCTTATAGAAATAAAGAAGATCATGAGAGGCATGGATAGGGTGAATGAGCTCTGTCTTTTTCCCTTAATTGGAGAATTGAGGACTAGAGGGCATCAGTTTAAGGTTAGAGGGGAAAGAATTAAAGGGAACTTGGAGGGTGGGGGGCAACCTGTTTGCACAAAGGGTAGTACGCATATGGAATAAGCTACTAGTGGAAGTGGTTGAGGCAGACATATTCACAACATTTGAAAGGCATTTGAACAAATACATGAATAGGAAAGGTTGAGAAGGATATGAGCCAAGTGCAGGGAAATAGGGTTAGTGTGAATGGACATTTTAAAAGACATAGACCAGTTTGGGCTGAGAGGTCTGTTTCCACGCTGTAGGACTCTGACTCTGTGATTGTGCATGTTGTCAGTGATGATAAATACAGACCCCTTTAAGGGTAATGCAGATCATCGTCTGTGTTGATTGAGAGCAGGTTCTTTGCAATTTGATTATTCAGTAATTTGATAAATTGGCTATGGGTTATAAATATTACAAAAGAAATTTCTGTAAACGCTCGGTTTTTACTGCACCTGGCAGTCAGCGCTTGCAATTTGGATGATTGGGTAATTGTTAGTGGAATATTAAAAAGTTAAATCAGAGCCACCCCTGGTGAGCTTGTAAGTGGCTTCTTTTTTACATTGTTTACTGTTCTTATTTAAGAAAAGTACCACTAAAGATGAGGGATCTGGGGAATGGAGTGCATTCTTTTCCCAACCAAGGATATTTTGACATGGTACATTTCTCCTTTCTTTTAAATAGTTAAAAATCACACAACACCAGGTTATAGTCCAATAGGTTTATTTGGAAACACTAGCTTTCACAGCACCGCTCCTTCATCAGGTGATTGACAACCAACTGATGAAAGAGCAGCTCTCCGAAAGCTAGTGCTTCCACATAAACCTGTTTGACTATAACCTAGTGCTGTGATTTTTAACTTAAAAATATTGTTATATTGATATCCTGTGAATTGTCCTGTTTTCCATAAACCTGAAATGGAGAGAATGGAGAAAGTGCAAACAAGATTTACAAGAACCAAGAGGTAATCTGAGTACACCCCAGTCCAACACTGGCACCTCCAAATCATTCTTGTAAATAAATTAAGTTGTAGTTCTTTGTTTTATTTCCTTTGAGTAATTTGGTTTGATTTACTTATTTGGTTTTACTTAAAAAAAATCTATCTCCTTCCATATTGGCCTTTGTACAGGGAAAGGATCCATAAGGAAAATGTGGTAACTGGGTTTTGTGCGAAACTGTAGATTTACAATTAAATCCTGGTGAATCTCTGGATGTGTTTTGTTGTCTCATTCAGCATATGAATATCAATCTGTTAAACTCCTGCCTCCTTCAAGACTTTACAGTTAATGATCCGAAGGCACTGAACTGTGGAATTCATTGCCCAGGGAAGTAGCTGATGGTACTTCAGTAAACGCTTTTCAAGGGAAGGAAGATACCTTATGAAAAATAAAGGAATTAAGGGGTATGGTGAAAACACAGGTAAGTGGAGCTGAGTCCACGAAAGGATCAGCCATGGTCTTATTGAATGGTAGAGCAGGCTCGAAGGGTCGGACAGTCTACGCCTGCTCCTAGTTCTTATGTTCTTCTGAACAATAATTTGTCCCCTCTTCACTTTGTAACAGAGCCAATTAGTTTGTTAACTATCAGTTGTCCTTATGAAAGACAAGAATGATTCATCACATCCCAAATGAATAATTTCAAAGGTAAAATTATTTAATTGACATTTTGATCTGAAACATCCCAAACATACCGCTTTGCCATGGTAAAAGGTTATTAAGGGAGCTACTATTTTGTTTTGGGATCGTCCATGTGATTCCTGATAGAAAGGAAACTGAGATCATCCTCCACAGCAGCTCTGAGAAAAGCAGCAAGTGATGATATACCTGGAGCCATTGACGATTAACAAAGGGGTATCAGAAGCCCAGGATATTTTCAGATGTAAATTCTATAATCGTGATGAACTTAATGAGAGTTCCAGGGTCACCAGGCCACATGCCTAAGACATCCCATGCCTGAGAGAACAGTGGAAACATCAAGAAAATGAAAGTGGATGCCAAAACACTGAGGCCCATCTTGGTTAGGACTCAGGAGGAGTGGAAGAAAACCCAAGATCCTGCAAAGTATCAGGAAACAAGAGGGTAAAGAGCACTGTAGAATCAGCATTATTGTGTAAAGATTTTCTATCGTCTTTCCAAGATGTTGTAAGTTTCTTTAACTCATACAGTAAATGTGTTTGCTTAAAATGTTAAATCTATTTGTCCAGTCTTTATAGTTATCATATAGATGAGCCACATACATACTGTGGCTACGAGAGAAGGTCAGAGGCTAGGAATGCTGCAGCGAGTAACTCCCCTCCTAACTCCCCAGAGCTTATCCATCATCTACAGGGCACAAGACAAGAGGGTAATGGAATACTGTCTAGATTAGAGTGGTGCTGGAAAAGCACAGCAGGTCAGGCAGCATCTGAGGAGCAGGAAAATCGATGTTTTGGGCAAAAGCCCCGAAACATCGATTTTTTTCCTGCTCCTCGGATGCTGCCTTACCTGCTGTGCTTTTCCAGCACCACTTTAATCTAGACTCTGATCTGCGGCATCTGCAGTCCTCACTTTCGCCTGTAATGGAATACTCCCCACTTGCCTGGTTAGGTGCAACTCCAATGGCACTCCAGAAGCTCAACACCATCCAGGACAAAGCTGACTACTGGATTGGCACCACATCCATGAGCATACACTCCTTTCACCTTTGGTGTTCAGTTGCAACATCGACAAGATGCATTGCACAAATTCTCCTCAGCTTCTGAGACAGAATGCTCTAACCCCATGGTCACTACCATCTAGAAGAACGAGGGCAGCAGATACATGGGAACGTCAACATTTGCAAATTCCTGTCAAGTTTCAGACCGTCCTGACTTAGAAATATATCATTGTTCTTTCAATGTTACTGTTTCAAATTTCTGGAACTTCCTCCCTTAACAGCATTGGGTGTGTGGGAGAAAGTGAAGACTGCAGATGCTGGAGATCAGAGTTGGAAAATACCGCTCATCAGGCAGCATCCGAGGAGCAGGAGAATTGATGTTTCGGGCATAAGCTCTTCATCAGAAATGGTGGGTGTACCGACAGCAGGTGAACTGCTGTGGTTCAAGGAGGCAGCTCACCACCAAGTTTTCAAGTGATAAGCAATACATACTCCCCAGGCAGCGATGCCTACATTTCATGAGTGAATAAGAAAGAAATGCTCAAATTTTGCTTTTGAAATTACTAGTTTCCAGTGAGATGGTAACACTTAACAATTGTCTCACGGTTCCATAACAAATATGAATTTGCTGATCATCAAGTATGTGTTTTACTTTTTAAAAAAAAAAATTGTACATCTATTATTATGGTTATGTCTAAAAGGTGAATTTGCTTTCTCAATGAAGGATATGCCAGTCTAATAAAAATGTTATATTGCTTAGTTTGCCCCATATATGATTTGGAGGTGGCACCAGGTGAAAGGTTTTAAACATCTTTGCAGGTATCTAAATATACAGGGTTACGTTTCATTTATCACAAACACTGGCAGAATCATTGTATCTAGCTCTATCACTTCTCTCAACTCCTTCCGGATTGCTTATTCAACATCCAGTTCAGGGAGAGTCAAACTTCCTTCCAGTTCAATAGTGGGAAGACTCAAACCTTTGTATTTAATATGCAGGACAAAGTCTTCTAAAATCCTCCCAATCCTCAGATTTATTATTATTTCTGACAACGTTATAGTCCTTCATTATTAATTTTGTACAACACTTAAATTCCTTTGATACTTATAGTTGACCGACCTTTATTTGGGATTTTTTTTGTGCCATGGAGGAATGTATCATTGCTATAACGCTCTTTGTAATTATGGAATATGCCTATAATCTAGGAAATACAGACTCTAACCGATGCTATAAAGAAAGGTTGGATAGACTGGGTTTGTTTTCACTGGAACACAGGAGGTTGAAGGGTGACTTGAAAGCAATTTATCAGATTGTGAATGGCATTCATAGTGCGGAAAGTATGAGGCCTTTTTACCAGGATGGAAGGGTCAATTACAAGGGGACGCAGGTTCAAGGTGTGGATGAGGGGGCAATGTTTAAAATAAATATGCGAGACACATTTTTTACAGTGTCTGAAATGTGCTGTCAGAGGAGAAGGTGGAAGAAGACATAATAGCAGCATTCCAGAAGCACCTGGATGAATACATAAATAAGAAGGGAATCGAAAGATATGAATCCTGTAAGTGAAGACAGTTTGTGTATGGAAGGGCAAAATGTGTCCGTGCAGGTTTGGAGGGTCGAAGGGCATGCTCCTGTGCTGTATTGTTCTTTGTTCTAACTTCTGAATTCCTTTCCAAAAACTGTATACAGCTCTACCTTGTTTAAAGATGGTCTTTAAAATTCCTCTTTTCATCAAGTTTTCACCCAGCTGCCTGATATTGCTTTCTGTGACTGACTGGAAGTTTTGCCTTATGCCACTTCTGTGAAATACCTTGGGATATTTTATTAGGTTCAAGGTGCTATATAAACTCCAACTGTCATCACTGAATGTGGCTTCCTGTTACATCTCTCAAAATCAATCTTGGACCCATAAATTAATTCAAAGAGTGCAACATAATGATTGTGTAGATCAAGCTGTTTAACATTTTGCATATAGGGGGACACTCCAAATGCCAATTTTCTGAGAATTTCTTGACTGATTTTTTTATGATGGTTTAGTTGCATATTAGACATAAGCGTATATTCATCAAAGACTCTTCTCCTCCTATTCTCATTCCATTCACCCTTCACCTATTGTGCTTGCAGATTATATCGACTATTGGCCAGTAAATAAAATTGCCATGAAGGAGCATCACTGGACCCGAAACATTAGCTCTGTTTCTCTCCACAGCTGCTGCCAGACCTTCTGAGCTTTTCCAGCATCTGTAGTTTTTTGGGTTTTTTAAATGAAATTGTCATACTTGTTTTCAAGTCTCCTCATGGTCTCACCACCACACATCCACTTTCAACCACACACGCATGCACACGTACAGACATGCTGACACACGCTCATACAGACAAATACAGATATACATGCACACACAGAGACACACACACAAACACAGACACACACACAAAAGCCTATTTCTGTAACCTTCTTCTATTTCTGAGATGTCTCCAAGCCACAGATTCTGTTCTCTTGATTCTGAAAATCCAATTTTTAATTGCTCGCTTTTGGTCCTGTCTTCAGTAGGTTAGTCCTTAAGCTCAGTAATTCCTTCCTTACATCTCTCTTCTCATTTCTAATGCTCTGTAAAACCTATTTCTGTCATTCATCCCTGACATCTTTTCTGGTTCAGTGTCAGCTTTTGTTCATAAAGCTTCTGCAAGTGACTTTGGGATGTTTTCCAATGTCAGACCAGTATTTAGATGCAAGTTGTAAATTTTTATCATGTGTGTTTAAGGGTTTATGAACCAACTCTCCAAAAATATATTATATCGGAAAGTTTAATTCCAGCAGAGAGGTAAGATATTTCTCTAGTTTAGTTAATTAAGTCTGTGACCTACTTTTAGCCTCATATTTAAAAAAAGAGTCTAGTTTCCCATTTTCCTGTGAAAGATGATGCAGTTATTCCTTCAATACAGGTTCTAACTGTAATTTCAGACTGGAAAGATGTAGTTCTTTTTGTTTATTGACCTGCTGTATCTATGTTTGTACAGAGGCCAATGGATTAGTTGGTAACAGGAGAATACATTTTGCTGCTACTCTCCAATAGATTGTCAAAGTTAATAGAGGCGGTGCAGTTGCAAACTTTTCCAAAATCCTATTTTTAAAGTTTGTTGTTGATATTGGAGTCAGGAGATAAACTACAATTCGTTTGGGGGGGGAGACAATGCGTTTGCCTTGTCAGTGATTGCTTAGGGAGAGCAAGCTGAAGTAACATACCTCACCCTTCCAGCCTTAACATGAATTCAACAACTTCCAGTCATAGCCAATACTCCTATTTACTCTAACAGCAGAGCTGTTAGTTCCCCTGCTGCTTCTTCATCCACAGATGCTGCCTGTCCATAATGCAGCTCCTCTTGACCCATCTTTTGCTTCTTCGCTTGCCTAATCAAGCCACCCCGCATCATCCTTTTGCCAGTTAAGCTCCCTGCCCTACACTCCATCAACAGACCATCCCTTTTGTTCTTTCCTCTATCTTCCTGATTCAGAATTTATTTGAAAATCGAACATTTTCGAGTTCTGACAAAAAGATAGTTGATCCAGAATGTTGGACTGGATTTCAACTTCCTGATCCTTTTGCGGAGGACTTAGGTGGATGTGTCGGGAACTCAAAAGGTGCCAGCATCACATTCTTTATTTTTTTTTAATGCATCTACCACGTTTGAATTTAATTTCTGAGTTTCTCAACCAATTCGAGCAAACGGATGGGATGGTGACCAGAGGCAGTCTCTTTCAGCTCATTAATTTGACAGGGCTTTGAGAGTGTGCACCCTGAAGCGTTTAGACTGAACAGCACTGGCATTGTCACACTGACAGATACAGAGCAGAAGTTGTAGAGGTATGAACATACGGTTAAGGAGCAAGATTAGGTCACATGGCCCATTGAGCCTGCTTTATCATTCAATAAAATGAAGGCTGATCTGATATTAACCTCAACTCTACATTGTTGCATACTCCTGCCAATAACATTTCATCCCCTTGGTATTCAAGAATCTCTCTACCTCTGTATTAAAAATATTTAAAAAGGTTCTGCATCCGCTGCATTTTGAGAAAGGGAAGTCCAAAAACACTCAACTTGCAGAGAAGAAAATATTTCCTCAACTTTGTTTGAAATCGGTGTTCTCTTATTTTTAAAGTATGACTCATTGTTCTGGATTCTCACAAGAGAATAAGCATTGCTTCAACATCCACCCAGCCAAGACTCCTCAGGACCTTATATGTTTCAATTAGCTCACCTCTAACTCAATCAACAATGAACTAAGTGAACAAGGCCATTGGCTTTTACATTCAGTAGGTCAATGTTCATTGAGAGTTATAATGTAACCAGGTCACCAAGGCAGCCCTTCAGCCCTCCTTCAAAACATTGCCTCATCCACCTGGAAGGGCAAATAGTTTCCTCAGTGCTTTCTGAATAGTGACACTAATGAGACACACTCCTCTTCAAGCTCACCCTGGGAGAATAGGCCCAGATTGTGTGGCCAGGTCGATTCAGTGGGACTTGAATACCTTCTGTCTCAAAAGTGACTACTGTTACCTGCTGAGCTACAGCTGACTCTTCACAGCCTCTTTCTCTTTGAATTTTCATATTATTTCACTGCAGTTAGTGTTTTAAGTTAAATAGAAGAACTGAAAGACAGCAGGTTAGTGCTTAAAGAAAATAACCAGTTGTGCACTGCATGCAGATTGTGACAATAATCCAATTGAAGTGGACACCCAATGAGGTAGATCTGAACTTTGTGCATTAGTGTAAAATGAGAAACAGCAAGTCAGCAGACCATTTGACATCTCTCTCCAATGTGATCCATGGGCATAAAATTGGGAAGAGATATAAACCAAACTGCAGACTCACTATCACACTTTTTACATAATCATGCAAAGTCAAGAATCAGCACCCTCCATCTTGTATTTGGCACTACTTTATAACTTGGCAGCTTGCCTGTCAGGCACATATCTACAGAGGCATTAATCTTTAGATCTAGGCATCTTTCCCTGACACATGCAAAGTTTTCATCTGCTTCAACTGTAGGAGGGAGGTAGACTTACATCAGTGTGGTTTGGATGGTGTCATGTTCCCTTTGAATTCTGTGTATTTCCTGCACTCCATTAATGGAAGTAACAGAGACGAGCACATTGAGATTTGCAGTTCCATGTATCTTTTCCCTTCAAACAAACAGTTCTCCTCAATGTCAGTGACAATCCCTGTAGCTGCACATGTAACAAATGCTGCACAACCCAGTCTACTCCACATGCCAGAGACCAAATGCAGGTGAGGTCATCACTTTACAGGTTACCTCTTGAATTAACTGCACAGAGACTAGTATCCTGTCACCAAATTGCTCTTTAGCACAGTACAGCAGCTGTGGCCAGCCAGCTCAGAGTCAGTCCCTAAACTGTGGATATTCTAAATCTCCTCGTTTTACATATTTCTAAATTCACAGTTATATAAAATACAATACAACAGTAACAATATACAAGAGAAACAGGGACACAACCATAAGGCACCCAAAATCTGAAAACAACAACACTGCATAAAACATATTGAGTTTTCACACAGGTCACTGCACTTTTAAAAGGTATCACAATGACAAAGGTCCAGAGAAGAGCCCATTTCAGTCCCTAAGAGTAAAGTTTACAGCAGGCAAAGCCCAAAATATGTAAATTCAAACACTTTACATATTGCCCACATCCAGGCACAAGAGGAAGTAGTCTACAAAAGACAACATAGCCGAAAACAGCATGCAACAATGAAAAACACTGGTTACACAACTCAACTCCCAATGAGACTCTCCAGTCACCGGCCACCCTACACACCTCCTGGCACTGGTCCACACTGCGTACTGATCAGACCCTCCTTGGCTAGCTCTCCTGCAGGACTGCCATTGGCGACCCGGTCTCCAGCCGCCCTCCCCAGGCCTGCTATCCTCCAGATTGATCATCAATCCTCCAGCTCGTGGCCCCCCATGTACTGACCTGCCCACTCTGGTCCGTGTTCCTCCAGGTCAAATATCAGCCACACAGCCTCCGGCTGCCCAGTGCATTAACTGGCCCATAGCCCCATGAGCAGGCCAAGGACCATCGAGCCTCCAACACTTCATAACCCCCAGCCAACCTCCTAACCTCGAGCTACCCAACTACACACATAAACCGCAAGCATAATCAATTCCTAGGGCCACATACAGTAAAAGAGTTCACAAAATCCTCAGACAATAGAGATTCCTAACACCCACGCAGAGTCCAAGCCCAAGAGCAGGCTCCCCACACAAAAGCAAATCCACACACAGAAGCAATGTTCACTCACAAGAATAGATTCCACCTGAGGAAGTTTGGTCCACACATAGGAGATGGGCCTACCAGCAAGGGCACAACCCACAAATCAACAACACGAGGCCGGGTCGCATTAATGAGTCATCCTAGTACTCCCAGGTCTCTCCAAAAGTACCACTGGGCACTTAGCTAGCCATCTCAGGAACCAGTTCTAACAAACAGCAGTACGTACTGGCTGCAACTCAGACAGCACTGAAATCAGTTCTCCTCACAGAAGCATACTGGCTATGTGGCCAGCTAGCTCAGAGTCAGTCCATACACTGAGAAGATTGTAATCTCCTGGTTATATTTTATCAAATGGTACAAAAAAAATGAACAAATAGTTAACAAGGAGCAACGGTGTGCAAGGACAGCAATTTACAGTGGAAAGGGATGGCAAGGCTGAACCCCAAACCCCACCATACATCCAGTTTGCAGGGAAGTGAGGACAAACCTCAAATCCCTGTCATGGTTATATTTTACTAAACAGTACAGTTTACAAACAATTAACATTAACAGCCATATACAGAGAAACAGCAATTTACAAGGGAGAAGGAAGCCAGGCCCCAAACCCCACCATTCAGCCAGTTTCCAGGGAAATGAGGACAAATCTCAAATCCCTCTCCTGGTTATAATTAATTTTAATTTTTAAACTGAGGAGATCCGAAATCACCTGTTAATTTTATTTTTATTTTTATTTCCCATAGAGTGGGAGGAAACTATCGTAATTTTCTCTTGGTTATATTTTTTTCTCCTGGTTACATATGTTTTCCTAACCCCCACACTACCGCCTAACTGCGGCAATACTTATTTTTCTCCTAGTTATATGTTTTCTCCCGTCTCCCGTCCCCCGTTCCCCGTTCCCCGTTCCCCCCGTTCCCACCTTGCTCTATCACTGATCTCACCATCTCTGTTTTCCAGAAATATTCCAATGAAACTCCACATGTGTTTGAGAATCAGAGTCTCATCTTTTGATTGAGTAATCTAAACCTCAGCATTGAGGTCAACAATTTTAAGTCATTATCTGTTTTCATTATCTTTGCAAGTTTCAGTTTTACTGTCACTTCTTCTTTTGTTTTCTATGTGAGTTGTTTATTGTGATTGGTTCCTCCTCATAAAAGAATGAGAAGGCATTAATTTAAAGTGACGAGAATGTTCACACAGTGAATACTCGGGGCAATGCCTGGAAATACAGTGGGGAGGCAGGTTCAACTGAGACATTCAAGAGGGCATTGGGCGGTCATTTGGAAAGTTATGATCTGCAGGGATACAGGGAAAAGGTCATTGTCATTAGGTAATAGAATACGTACGGGCTTGACAGGCTGAATGGCCTCCTTCTGTGCTATAACAATTCCATGATCATTTTGCCATTCATAATTCTTTGAGATGCATCTTTCGTTCTTTTCTCATTCCATTTCCTTAGACCTCATCACCAATCTCTCTGTCATATACCTTCCACCCTTGTGGACATTTTCTTCTGTTCTTTTTACACTGTCACCGTGTTTTACTTCCTGAGAACCAGCCTGTTAGAGAATCAAGGGAATAGGTGCGGAATTAAAGGTAAGGTCAGTGAACGAGAAACTCTATCGCCTACACCTTTGCCATATTCTTCTTATTTTAGCCACAACCTTTGGAATCAGTGGTGAGAACGCAATCATAGCTCTGTGAATAGTATTCTTAGGGCTTCATACAACAGTAAAAATGAAAGATGTGCCCTTGATTTAAAAAAAAAAGGAACAGGCAATAAACAAACTGTTAGAAATCCATAAAGGAGAGTCTAACCTTATATACCAATACCATCAGTGCTGCCAAATCTCTGAATATATTCAAGAAAGAGTAGGTATCTTTTTAGATTTAAAAGAATCAAGGGATTTGGGGAGAAAATTGGAATGTGGCATTGAAATAAACGATCTGCCATGATCATATTGAATTACAGTGGCGTGGTGGCTCAGTGGTTAGTACTGCTGCCTCACAGTGCCAGGGACCCAGGTTCGATTCTGACCTTGAACAACTGTCTGTCTGCTTCATGCGTGAATGTGCAAACTCCACTCACCCAAAGGCCAGAAACCCATGTCTGCGTGGATTTCCTCCAGGTGCTCCAGTTTCCTCCCACAGTCCAAAGATGTCCAGGTTAGGTGGAACAGCCATGCTATATTATCCCGTTGTGTCCAGGATTGTGCACGTTAGGTGGGCTGGCTATGTTAAAGGTAGGGGAGTGGGTTTGGGTGGGATGATCTTCAGAGGGTCAGTTGGACTTGATGGGTCTAATGGTCTCTTTCAGTGCTGGAGAGATTCTACAAATGGCAGAGCAGGCTTGAAGGATACATTCATGGAACAAAATAAAAGACAATCTTACTTTGTTGAAGAATCAGATAATTTAAAACGAAGCTACCTGCCACATATCTGCTGATCCCATAGGATTCCTCATCTGAATAGAATTCTGTGTACCACCACTAAGCTTCTGGGTTTGCTAGAATCTGTCTGGATTTTTAACTTTCTGCTGCTAGAAATCTTGGCATTAGAGTGGAACTGTCACAGAATCAGACAGAAAAGAAGGGGGTCACTTGATCCATTGTGTTGGTTCTGGCTCTTTAAAAGAGATATCCAATTAAACTCACTCCCTTGATCCTCGACCTAACCCTTCAATACTTTAACTGTAAAGTATTTATCCAGTTCTCTTCTTTCCATTTCCCCTTTGCCCAATATTCTCTTATCTCCAAACGGGACTGCTCTGAGTTCAACTTTTCCATGAAGGTTACAACTAATGTTGCTTTCACCACCATTCCCAGCAGTGGATTTGATACTGAACTAC
The DNA here is from genome assembly GCF_004010195.1 of Chiloscyllium plagiosum. Classification (NCBI taxonomy): domain Eukaryota; kingdom Metazoa; phylum Chordata; class Chondrichthyes; order Orectolobiformes; family Hemiscylliidae; genus Chiloscyllium; species Chiloscyllium plagiosum. The sequence goes on along the minus strand of NC_057724.1, from coordinate 73,493,827 downwards.
ATAAAAAAAATTATCCCCCTGACATTTTTTGCCAATTATCTTAAATCTATGCCCTCTGGTTACCAGCAGAAATGGTTTATCATTATCTATCCTCCCAAGGGCACTAATTTAAATAATTTGAGATGCGAAGAAAGTGAATCCCTCACTCTCTAATTATTCAACTTAAGTGAAAGCAAAGAGAGACACATCATCCTTGGGTTACAACAGAACCTAAGTTCACTTTCAAATTAGATCTTGCACAGCACAACAAAACTTTATATTGCTACAGTGTTTTGAAGATAGGAAACGACTCTAAAGTGCTTCACTGGCAAATCATTATACACAATTTTGCATTCGTGTCATCTGTGGTCAGCAAGGTTTTGGAAAGAATTCTGAGGGATAGGATTTATGACTATTTGGAAAAGCATAGCATGATTAAAAGAAGCCAGCATGGCTTTGTGAGGGGCAGGTCATGCCTCACAAATCTTAATGAGTTCTTTGAGGAGATTACGAGTCAGGTTGATGAAGGTCAGGCAGTGGATGTGATGTCTATGGACATCAGCAAGGCATTTGATAAGGTTCCCCATGATAGGCTCATTCATAAAGTCAGGAAGTATGGGATACAGGGAGATTTGGATCTCTCGATTCAGAATTGGTTGGCTGGCAGAAGGCAGAGAGTGGTTGTAGCTGAAAAGTATTCTGCCTGGAGGTCAGTGGTCGGTGGTGTCCTGCAGGGCCTCTGCTTTTTGTAGTTTGATAAATCACTTGGATGATGAGGTTGATGGTTGGGTTAGTAAATTTGCCGATGACACAAAGGTTGGAGGTACCGTTGATAGCACCAAGGGCTATTGTAGGCTGCAGCGCAACATTGTCAGGATGCAGAGCTAGGCTGAGGAATGGCAGATGGAGTTAACCTGGATAAATGCGAAGTGATGCATTTTGGAAGGTCGAACTCGAATGCTGAATATAGGATTAAAGACAGGATTCTTGGCAGTGTGAAGAACAGTGGGATCTTTCTCAAAGTTGCCACCCTAGTGGATAGGGATGTTAAGAAAGCATATGGTGTTTTGGCTTTCATTAACAGGGGGATCGAGTTTAAGAGCCGTGAGGTTTTGCTGCAGCTCTGCAAAACCCTGGTGAGATCACACTTGGACTATTGTGTCCAGTTCTGGTCGCCCTACTATAGGAAAGATGTGGAAGCTTTAGAGAGGGTGCAAAGAAAGGTTTACCAGGATGCTGCCTCGACTGGAGGGCTTGTCTTCCGAAGACAGGTTGACTAAGCTCGGACTTTTCTCTCTGGAGAAAGGAGGAAGAGAGGTGACCTGATAGAGGTGTATAAGGTAATGAGAGGCATGGATAGGGTTGATAGCCAGAGACCTTTCCCCAGGCAGGTTTGACCGGTACGAGAAGTCATACTTTGAAGATATTAGGAGGAAGGTATAGACGAGAAGTCAGAGGTAGGTTCTTTACGCAGAGAGTTGTGAATGCATGGAATGCATTCCCAGCGGTGGTGGTGGAAGCAGAGTCATTTGGGACACTTAAGCAAATTCTGGACATGCACAAGGATAGCAGTGAGTTGAGGACTGCGTAAGTTAGGGTATTTTATTTTAGTTAGGAATAATCCATGGCACAACTTCATAGGCTGAAGGCCCTGTTCTATGCTGTACTTTACTATGTTCTATATTCTATTAGAACACATCCAATTTAGGCTTGGTCAAAGAGGTCAGTTTTAAGGAAAACCTTGAAAGAAAAGAGAGAGTAGAAGAGGCAAAGAGCTTTAAAGAGAGACTTCCAGAGCTAAGGGTACAGGTTGGTGACATGGCTCCAAATGATGAAGTAGGAGATTAGTTAGGAAAATTAAAGCTCATGGTATCAAAGATCCACACTGATGTGGACAGAGAACTGGTTGGCAGGCAGGAAGCAGAGAGTTGGAATAAATGAGTCGTTTTTAGTGATGATTGAGATACCGCAGGGTTCAGTGCTGGGACCTCAGTTGTTTACAATGTATGTTAATGATTTGGATGATGGAATTGAATGCAATATCTCCACATTTGCAGACGGCACTAAGCTGGGTGGCAGTGTGTAATGTGAGGAAGATGCTAAAAGGCTGCAGGGTGACTTGGACAGGCGGGCTGAGTGGGCAAATACTTGGCAAATGCAACATAATATGGATAAATGTGAGGTTATCTACTTTGGTCGGAAAAACAGGAAGATAGATTATTATCTCAATGGGAGCAGTTTAGGAAAAGGTGAGGTACAACAAGACCTGGGTGTCATGGTGGAATAGTCGCTGAAGGTTGGCATGTAGGTACAGCAGGCAGTGAGGAAAGCTAACAGTTGGCTGGCCCTGGGTGCTGCCTGGCCTGCTGTGCTGTTCCAGCAATAAAGTTTCAACTTTGATCTCCAGCATCTGCAGACCTCACTTTCTCCTCCACAGCAGGCAGTGAGGAAAGCTAACAGTTGGCTGGCCTTCATAGTGAGAGGAATTGAGTATCGGAGTAAAGATGTCTTGCTGCAGTATACAGGGCCTTGGTGAGGTCACACCTTGAGAATTGTGTGCAGTGTTGGTCTCCTAGTCTGAGGAAGGACCTTCTTTCTAATGAGGGAGTCCAGCGAAGGTTCACCAGACTAATTCACAGGATGGCAGACTGACAAGTGAGCAAAGGCTGGAATTGTACTTGCTGAAGTTTAGAATAAGGAGGTTGGGGGGGATTTCATTGAAACATATAAAATCCTAATAGGACAGGAAGAATGATCCCACTGATGAAGAAGCCCAGAACGAGGGGTTACAGTCTAAGAATAAGGGGTAAGCCATTCAGGACTGAGATGAGGAAGAGTTTCTTCACTCAGAGAGTTGTGAACCTGTGGAATTCTCTCCCACAGGAAGCTGTTGGGGGCAGTTCATTAGATAATTCAAGAGGGAGCTGGGTGTGGCCCTTGCAGATAAAGGGATCAAGGGGTACGGGGAGAGGGATACTGAAATTGCATAATCAGTGAAAAAAGTTTATAAATCCCAAGTGTGGAAACAAGCCGTTTAACCCAACAAGGCCACACCGACTCTCTGAACACCATCCCACCCAGACCTACCTCCCTGACACCCTAATGTAATGGATAATCCACCTAGCCTGCAACTGAAGAAGGATTAATACCCAAAACGTTGACTTCTCCATCTCCTGATGCTGCCTAGCTTGCTGTGTTCTTCCAGCCACCTGTTTGTCTACTGTCCTCCTGACTTGGTCTGGCATATGGTATATGTGGCTTCAGTGTCACAGCAATGTGATTGAGTCAACTGCCCTCTGAGCAATTACGGTTGGACAATAAATGTGATCCAGCCAATGACATCTACATTCCCTGAATGAATTAACAAAAACAAATCATAGATTGTACTTCCTAAATCTGCTTTGGTTTCCAGAATTACATTGTGATCAACTGAAATTACTTCACGTTCATGCAACATGAAAGCACTGAGTAGCATCAAATAATTCCTTGCATTCAATTAATTACTTTATTTTCCTGCTATTCTAGAGCCAACTATAATACTTGTGCATGTTAATATTCTGTTAATTATATTGCTAAAGTTAGGGATAAACAGGCGGAGAGAAATGATGAATTAAGTATCTTGAAGAGGGACTGCTTATTAGCCATCCAGACATACCATGGCATTCCATTCTACCATTGAAAGGAGATAGTGGCTCCGAGTGACGTGCTCTCCACATGGAAGTACCCCTCTGTCCTGTTAGGGAACTGCTACGAAGTGCTGTATGCAACAATCCCGTAAAACAGGGTGATGAAGATGGTTTCAGCATTTCATGGCCACCTGATATTTTTATGGCCTTTGTTAGAACCCTGACTCTATTTTCATTATGTTTTTATTTTTATTGTTTTGGCAATTTCGATTTGGAGCTGTAGACTGGGAATTGTGAGCTGAAGGTGGGCTTTGGGATAAAATGAGACCAAATGGGCTTTGGGATAAAACGAGACCAAATGAGATTTTGTTTGTTTGTGAGTCCAGACCTGGAGGTTATTTGCAGGATATTCTTGATAGAAGAAGACATTCCTCTAGCCACAGGGACCCTGGGAGGAGTATTGTATTTAAACAGATAGCAACAGTTGGCTATAAGCAAGGTCAGTACCTGGGAATTGGTTCAGTCAAGTCTGGAAAAGACCTTACATTCAAGCAGATGGCTAATGTTGAATGGAAATGGAGGCCTAAGAAAGAGACAGTTTATCTACGAGGACAGGCCCATAGTTGAAGATGATTTTTTTTAACTGTGTCTTCTGTCAAGATGAGTTTGGTGTTGGTGACACAACATAAAGATTTGAAAACTCCCTGTCTCGTCTCCCACATCAGCTTCCAGAAGCCCAGAAATTAGAAAGATGAGTTGGAAGTATTACTGAAGAGGTGACCTTGTTCAATGTTTCCAGAAAAGCAACCATATCTATGCCTATGAAAAAGTGCATCATGAAAATCATTTAAGTAATCTGACCAGGAGATAACAAGTTCTGTGGATGCTGGAAGTCAGAGTTGACAAAATGTGGAGCTGGAAAAGGGGGACTTCATCCCAGTTGTATTGAAGGGTCCTGACCTGAAATGTTGACTTTCCTGTCCTGTGCTGCTGTCCGGCCTGCTGTGCCTTTCGAGCTCCACATTTTATCGACAAAGTAATATGAACAGTTTTGTTATTTTAATTATCCCAGATCAAACCACCACCTTCTCATGAGAGAGCAGCCCTCTCATCTGGCAGGATTATAATGACTTAACCCTTTTGTAGCATTTGTGCTTTGGTTCAATCTTTAAGGCTAATACATTAGTTAACTATATTTATTTTTAGTTCATTCAAAAAAACGTGAACAGTGGGTGTGCTGAGTGTGCCACTTCTACTGAGCCAAAAGATCAAGCTTCAAGCTCTACCTACCCCAGAGGCATGTTCTGGTATTTCGGAAGAGGTTAATCAAAATAACAATGGAGGAAGCACTGGTACCCAAGGGGTCGGTTGGTCAGAGACAGAGATCAGTACTGTTAAGCAAACCTACAATCAAGAAAATAATCTATGCCTTGTTTCACATTTCATCATCCTTAATGATTGCTCAGCTGTTGAAGTAATGGGAAAATCCATCATCATCATCTCTATTTGGCTTGAATCCAATTAACAATGCATGGAGTTCCTTCACACCCACTGAGGCTTTATTTTGTTTTTTTTTAAATTAGGCCTCTTTAGAGAATAATTGAAAGTCAGCTGCATTCATTTTTTTTTAAAATATCATTCCCTACTGACCTTTTATGAAGTCTTTAAATGGGCCTTAAAAATGTGGTGCCATGAAAAGTTAAAAATGGTTGAGGTATATAAATGTCGAACAAACAAGTCAATAATTCTTGGACTCCAATCTAAATGCGTAACCATATGGATTGTTTGGTCACAGTGCTGGGAGTGCACTTAGAGCTGAAGATGGGAATCAGCAACAATGCTTCATATCCCCTCCCATCCAGATTACTGATTGTAACCTGGATAATGGTGCAATCTGGAATTGCATATGTAGCATAGAGTCGTAGAGTCATACAGCATGGAACCAGAGCCTTCAGTCCAACTCATCCATGCCAACCAAGTTTCCCAAACTAAATTAGTCTCACTTTCCTGTTTTTGGCCCATATCCCTCTATACCATTCCTACGCATGTACCTATGTCAATGTCATTTATATGTTGCAGCTGTATCTGCGTCTATCACTTCCTCTGGCAGACCATTCCACGTACAAACCACTTTCTGCATGAAAAGGTCACATGTCAGGTCCCTTTTAAATCTTTCCTGTCTTACCATAAAAATATGCCCTCTCATTTTCAATTCCCCTGCTCTAGGGTAAAGACCATGACTATTCACCTTACCTATGCTCCTCATGATTATGTAAACCTCGATAAAATCAACTCTGAACTTCCTAGATTCCAGTGAAAAAAGCTCCAGCCTATCCAGCATCTCCTTATCACTCAAACCTTCGATTCCCAGTAATATCCTTGTAAATGTTTCTGCACCCTCTTTAATTTAATAATATAATTTCTATAGTAGGGCGACCAGAACTGTATGCAGTACTCCAAAAGTGACCTCACCAACATTTTGCGCAACCTCAGCTGGATGTCCCAATTCCTATACTCAATTCAAACAGAGATTTAAAAGACATGTTCTGTTCCAAAGAACAACATTGGTTCTAGCCAGGAATCCAACAGCTCACTGGGTCCAAACCAAAAATATGACACAAAACAGAAGTTAAATGGTACATTAGTCATGAAATTAATGGCTGGGTAAGGGTCATATCACATTGGCTGTTCACAGTTAAAGTCACTGTCAGATCAACCACAATCTTATCAAATGGCAGAGCAGGTTCAATGGGCCAATTTAATTTCTAAGTTCTTATGTATATTCATATGGGAGATAAAGATCAATGACTGCGCCATTTACAATAAGGTGTTCATCTTGATCTGTGCAGGATTCTGAGCATAGAGATGAAACAAAGCCAGCTGTGAATCAGATATGATTATATTTGGTGAGTCAGAAGTCTGACATCCCACTTCTACATTTAATATTAGTGAACAACTGATAAAGGCATTTGTGCTGACACTTCTTAACATTTATAAAAAATAGGGCATTGAGTCATAAAAATCAGTATCTCTGACCTTGACAATGTGTCCTTTAATTTTTGATTTGGTTATTCAGAATGCTGAAATCTGAGTCTAAACACACAAATGATTCAAACCTTCTAGGGTTATTAAAGCTAATTTTACTCACTGGAAGAGAGGACATTAGAACGTGGATGTGATAACTCTAGGTCTCAGCACTTTAGATCACAGGGAAGGTTGGAAAATAAGATGTGAGTGAGGCATTTAACCAGACCTGCATCTCCGCAAAACGAAATGGAAGATTAATTGGCCACAAAGACGATCAATTTGGAAGATTTCGTTCTCCTTCACAATTTAGACTGCTCTAGAGACACAAATAGTGGTTAACTGCTAGAAAATGAGTTCTTAGAATTATTTGTTCGAGGTAAAGATTGAAAGTTAAATTGGTAGGAAAGGACAGAGATGAATGGATATCAGACAGAACAAAGCATCCATGGAACACTATTCATGGAAATTTTTGTTAGGTAATTCTGTTAAAATTTTGCCATTAGAGAGAAATGTCTCACAACAATATGTAGTTCGAAGTTTTATCTGCAATTAATTGCTCTCCTCAGGCAACAGGAGAGGACTGAGCAGTCAAACTTGTCGATTTCTGTTGAGAGAACAAGCTCACAGTATGTGACAACATTATTTGAGAGGAATCCTGTTCCACTAATGCAAAGGGATATTGAAGATATAGACTGTAGGGACATAGATGGTGACATCTTGCAAAATGTCTAGATTACAGAGGAGGAAGTGCTGGATGTCTTGAAACGGTTAAAAGTGGATAAATCCCCAGGATCTGATTAGGTGTACCCGAGAACTCTGTGGGAAGCTAGAGAAGTGATTGCTGGGCTTCTTGCTGAGATATTTGTATCATCGATAGTCACAGGTGAGGTGCCAGAAGACTGGAGGTTGGCAAACGTGGTGCCACTGTTTAAGAAGGGCGGTAAAGACAATCCAGGGAATTATAGACCGGTGAGCCTGACCTCGGTGGTGGGCAACTTGTTGGAGGGAATCCTGAGGGACAGGATGTACATGTATTTGGAAAGGCAAGGATTGATCAGGGATCGTCAAAATGGCTTTGTGTGTGGGAAATCATGTCTCACAAACTTGATTGAGTTTTTTGAAGAAGCAACAAAGAGGATTGATGAGGGCAGAGCAGTAGATGTGATCTATATGGACTTCAGTAAGGCATTCGACAAAGTTCCCCATGGGAGA
>NC_057724.1:73468039-73481719 GCF_004010195.1 Chiloscyllium plagiosum | reverse complement strand
ACAGGGGGCTAACACTTTCAACATATTGTCTAGCTATCACCATTGTTAACAGCTAACCTGAGAATGCAATTTTTAAAAAAAGGGTTTTGTGATTTACACATTAAAGAAGTGAAACTATCACTGTATTCTAACAGATGAAAGGCTTAACAGACAATCAATTCTTCAATGTATAATTTCAGTTACATCACACTGCAAATTTTTGCTATAAATGCTGTGTTACGATCGAGCCCTCCACAATCACCTGATGAAGGAGCGTCGCTCCGAAAGCTAGTGTGTTTCCAATTAAACCTGTTGGACTATAACCTGGTGTTGTGTGATTTTTAACATTTAAGAGGCATTTGGATGGGTATATGAATAGGAAGGGTTTGGAGGGATATGGGCCAGGTGCTAGCAGGTGGGACTAGATTGGGTTGGGATATCTGGTCAGCATGGACAGGTTGGACCGAAGGGTCTGTTTCCATGCTGTACATCTCTATGACTCTAAAAGATAACTCCTATTTTGTTGTATTCTAATACTGCATTTGTGTTTTATTGGTGTTTGTATGCTAAGACACATGTGCATGTGTATACCTGTTTGCCCATATGTGTGCTTGTGTGTGTGTGTGTCTGTGTGTGTGTTTGGTGTGTACCTGTCTGAGAGAATCTTTTCTGCACTGTCTCCAGTATCATCACATCCTTCCTAAATTACAGTGCCCAGGTAGGATGCAATACTCCAGCCTTGGCTGAACTAGACGAGGGTAACATGGTATTGAATGATTCAACAGACATATATTACAGCTCCTGATATCTACAGAACCTCCTCGCTCTTACACTCTATATCTTGATCAATGAAGCCTTGGTTATGACATATTTTAATAGCAGATTTCTCAACAGATTTTTCTGCCTTCAATAATCTATACAACCTTTGAATAGCTGTACCCTTTACTCCAAGATTTTCCCACTGTTATAAACCAGACCAAACCCCTCAAAACATGGAGAAAGTCGGGGAAAGTGAGCACTGCAGATGCTGGAGAGTCAGGGTCAAAAAGTATGATGCTGGAAAAGCAGCTCAGGCAGCAGCAGAGTCAGTATTTCAGGCATAAGTCAAGGAGATACCCCAGATCCTAGCATTTTCTTATTTTAAAGGCTCGTATCAGGCATTGCATCCTGAAGAAGGGTTACACCCAAAACATAGACTTGTCCACCTCCTGATGCTGCCTGGCTTGCTGTACTTTTGCCTGTCTACCTTGCATTCTGGATGCAATTTAATTTGTCAAATTACCAGGCTTGAAGCAAAACACACTTCATTCATATACTATGGTTAAAATGCCAAGAAACAAAGATAAAAGAATTGGTTTAATTGTAACTCAATGGAAATACTTAGCAAAATAATAAATTACTCAATAACTGTTTCAGTATAGTAACTTCCCATGCGCACACCCTTGCCAAAAGCAAATTCACTAAGGTAGATTGTCTCACATGCAATTGTGGAAGCAGGGAGACCACCCCAGCTTTTAGCTGTAGCAAAGCGAAAGAGAGGGAGAGAGATAAATGTAACAGATTTCACAATCTCAACAGCTACTAAAAGCTACAACTAAAAGTCCCAGTTCTATGGGAGCTTGACCCCACCCATTCAGGCTGCTTTTTTTGTTCCAACTTTTAAAAACAAAATCCAAAGCCTCACAAGCTGCTTACTTTGTTGGCTTGAAGCAGGCCACTTGGTATCTCTGCCTCAACCTCTCTTCATTAAAAAGGACAAATATATCTCTTAAAGCCATTGCATCTTCAAACCCAATCAAAATGAATCAATCCCCAATTCTCTGTGATTGAATTTCATCTGCCACCAGCCACTCATTCCAATTTGTCAATTCTGTTTTAAGATCTACATTATCTTCCTTATTCTCAACAGGTTTGTATCAGCCACACACTTTGAAAAAATGCCTTGCACATTCAGATTTAGGGTATTCATACATATCAGGAAAAGGAAAAGACGCTGACAATGACTCTGAGGGAACTCCATTCACGTTTTCCTTCAGATTGAAATAAATATCCATTTCCTAATTCCCTGCTTCCTGTCACTCAGACAATTCCATATCAATCTTACTAATGTCCTTATTTACTCCAGGAAATGAATACAAGCAATGATTGTCTAGATATTGGGGGAGAGGGATGGGGGGGGGGGGGGGGGGCATCCATTCAAATGATGGGCCTGGCTTTATGTCTGGTCAGACTGCATTTGGAGTATTGGGAGCTGGAAAGACATGCTGGTCTTGAAGGGGGTCCAGAGGAGGTTTGCAATAATGATCTCAGGGATAAAGGGCTTGTCAAATGAGCAGCAGTTGAAGACCCTGGGTGTGTATTTGATGGAGTTTGGAAGGATGAGGGAGGATCCAATAGAATACTGAGAGGCCTGGATTGAGTGGATGTGGAGAAGATGTTTCCACTAACATGACAGACTAAGATATGAGCATTAGAGTGACTGGATGACCCTTTGTGGTTACAATGGGTTTGTGGAATTCTTATGTAGTAGATTACAGGTTCTGACACTCCGACAGCCGCAGGTAACTCATCCAATTTCTAAAAACCCTGGTACTTAGCTTGCCCTGCCTCCTACTTCTCTCTCCCTCTCTTCAGCTACTGTTTCAGGGAGGTGATGGTATGGTGGTAATATCAGTAGACCAGAATGTCAGGCTCCTGTTCTGGAGATATGGGCTTGAAACCTGTCACAGCCAAGGGTGAAATGTTAGCCTAATATTTAGACATGGACTTGCAATGGCAATTGCTGGCAAATGGGATTTAAAAAGTTAATGATTGTTCCTGAAGGGTGCAGATTCAATGGGCTGAAGGGCTTTTTCTGTGCTGTAGGTCTCTATGGCTCTACGATTCCCCATGAAACCCTGATGCAGCCAGTTTCTCCACACTTTTCACCTCCTGCTGTGCCAAGTATTGGTGATCCTGAGCCCTAATACCTTTTGTCTGCACCTCTCTCCCACTGCCTGGGGATCCAAGTGGATTGAGTGGGTGATTCCCATCTTTCGATGACACTCCCTTGATGACCCTAGCTGCTGCTCTTGGACAGTGTGTCCAGATTTCACCTCTGAGTCCACCTACTCAAATCCTTTCTCTTTCCTTCTCATGAATGTTTCCACTCTAAGACTTTTCCCTCCAAAGCTGAGACATCAGCAATGCTTCCACCTTGGAATGTTTGGCAATCCGATGGTCTGTGCGCACAATGTGCCACATGTTATATCCGGACAGCAACACTTAATTCCATTCACAAATATGTGATTTCGGGTTAACAACCTTTTGAAGCAATCTCGGGTACTGAGTCAGTTGACACCTGTGTGTGGCATCATTGCCAGGCAGCCTCCTCACTACCAACATTCATCAGCCCTTGCTTCTTGATATTCAACCAGCTGACAGAAATCCACTTTGCCCACTCCACATTCCACAGCACACCCACCACAGTTCCCATTCCCGAGGCTGTATTCGATATCCCGTGTGTGTATGTTTGTGTGTGCATGAGTTCTGTATGTGTCGATCTGCCTTCAGACACTGTGTATTTGTGTGTTTGTGTATCATTGTGTGTTTGTCTCTGTGTGGGTGAGTTTGTGAGTTTGTGTTTGTCCATGAGTCTTTGTGTGTTTGTCTGCCTGTGTATTTCTATGTGTCTGTGCCCGTCTGTGTCTCTGTGTTTTTGTATGTTTGTGGATTTTTGTGAGTTTATGTCTGCCTGAATGTTTGTGTCCATCTGTATGACTTTGTGTGCTCGTGTCTGTCTGTCTCTGTGTTAGTGACAGTGTCACAGTGTGTTTTTTGTCTGTCTGTGTATTTCTGTATTTTTGCGTCTGCCTATGAGTCTCCACGTGTTTGTCTCTGTGTGTCTTTGTGTTTGTGTCTCTCTATGTCTCAGTGTATTTGTGTTTGTTTGTGAGTTTTTGTGTGTTTATTGTGGGTTTTTGTGTATTTATGTTGTCTGTGTGACTTTGTGTCTGCCTGTATATCTCCATGTATTTGTGTCTGTTTGGGAGTTTTGTGAATTTACATTTGTCTGTGTGTCTCTCTGTTTTTTGTTGTCTGTGTGTCTCTGTGTGTTTGAGTCTATCTGTGTGCTTCTGTATCTGTCCGTGTGTCTCTGTGTGTTTGTATGCATTTGTCTCTCTCCCTGTGTGTGTGTGTGTGTATGTACCTGTCTGCGTCTCTGTATATCTGTGCTTGTTTGTGTATCTGTTTGCGTGTCTGCAAATGTCTGACTGTCTGCATACATGTCTTCAAAACATACATACGGAAGGTAAATGGAAATTAGAAGAGTGTGCATGAGTTAAAAAGTTGTGTGACATGGTGGCACAATGGTTAGCATTGCCACCCCAGAGTTTCAGGGACCCAGGTTCAATTCCAACCTTGGGTGAATGTCTGCTTGAAGTTTATGTGCTCTTATATGTGTCTGTGTGAGTTTCCTTCTACAGTCTTAAGGTGTGCAGGTTAGGTGGATTGGCCATGGGAAATTGCCCCATACTGTCCAGGGATATGCAGGCTGGATAGGTCAGCTGTGCTAAATGCGGGATAACCCGGTGGGGCAGTCAATGCCGACTTGATGGACCAAATGGCCTCTTTCTCACCATAGGAATTGTGCGAGAGAGAGATGCAAATGTGGCACACATTGAGCTACTTAGGGCCTGCCAATTACATTTCAATTTAGATCTGCATTTGGTTTAATAGATAGCTTCTCCTGAAGATTGGAATGCTATGTTAAAAGCAACAGCCTAAGGAATTCCAGGCTAAAACCAATAATACAAAATCTCACCCAAAGACCTCTGCATTTACTCAGAGAGCTGAGCTGTTTATTGCTTTGAACACTTTGGGACCCCTAAGTTTCTGGCTTAATTAGATATCACAAATTCATTCTTATTTGTTGGTTGGAAATGTTTGCCCACAGGAAAAAATATACACGTCATTTTAAAATTCCTCTAGGTTCAGCTGATGCTTTATTGAGTGCAGCGAGCATTAGACTGAATTCCGAAGGTTGTTAAGGGTCACAGTTAAGCCCCAAAAGACATAATTCAACAGCAAAATACTGTTTGATTCAGCACATTTAATTCTCCTTTCATACAGCAACCTCCAAGTAGAAACAAAACACAATAATCCAGCCGTTAACTTGTCATCTGCATTGAAACATTGAGTCTTGCAGTACAGAAGCTGTTCAATATATCAGGTCTCTGAAAGAACTGTCCAATTATTTCTGACACCAATCCCCAACACTCCTCTGTACTTTTCCTATTCCCCTGCCATTATTTTCCTTTTCAAGTGAGTACACAAATCCCTATTGCAAGTTCTTATTGAGTCTTCCTCCACTGCCATTTCCATGCAGTGCATTCTGAATCACAACAAATCTCTGTGTAAAAAAGAAGATACTTCCTCCTCTTCCCTCTCCTTTACCCCAACCCCAGTTTGTTTTTTGAGTACAATTTTAACTTTAAACTTTCCTGGTTACACATATGAGTTTACACCCAACAAGATATTTCACCTGATGTTCTCATATGTAACATAAAAAACTGAACATGCTTACCACGGTCTGGAAGATTCTAACAATGCTTATTACAGCTAACTATTATGTACAAATATTATAATCCTTGGGCACTTAAGGGCGTGGGCTAATATTAAACTATTCATTTACATCAGAGGAGCTTTACACCAACAGAGTGTCCTGCTTCTGAGGGAATATGGAGTCTGAGATCTTCATACCCTCAGGCCACATGCTATGAAGCAGTGATGATTTGGTGAAATTGTCTCTTAAAGGTATCCTGATGCACTGTCTGATGTACAAAAGATGCTCACTCTATTCCACTCATAATAGCTTATCCTGGTTTATTAAGATTTTGTGAAATTTTGGATAAAGTTCCTATATCCTTACCTGTGTCAAAAAGAAGAATCTCAGCTTTTCAAATCTTTCCCCATTACAGAAGCCTGCTCACTACTAGATCATTCTCATAAATCTCCTCTGCACTATCTCCAAGGGTTTGATATCTTTCTCAAAGTGTGCTTCCCAGGATTGAACAAACTCTTCAGCTAAGGGTGAACCAGTTTCAATAATGATTTATTTACTTCCTTATTCTTGAACTCTTGCCTTTGCTTAAGATTAGATTACTTACAGTGTGGAAACAGGCCCTTCAGCCCAACAAGTCCACACCAACCCTCCGAAGAGTAACCCACCCAGACCCATTTCCCTCTGACTAATGCACCTAACACTATGGGCAATCTAGCATGGCCAATTCACCTAACCTGCACATCTTTGGACTGTGGGAGGAAACCGGAGCATCCAGAGGAAACCCATGCAGACACAGGGAGAATGTGCAAATTCCACACAGACAGTCGCCCAAGGCTGGAATCGAACGCAGGTCCCTGGTGCTGTGAGGCAGCAGTGCTACCCACTGAACCACCATACCACCCCTTAAAGTACCTAAGGATTCCAGAAATTGCCTTGCTTCCAACTCAATTACAGGAGGTGCATTTATCGTGATGTGCAAGACCTCCCATTAAAAGATGATAATTTGATACGGTCATAAGTTGTAGGAGCAGAATTAGGCCTTTCAGCCCATCGAACCTGCTCCATCATTCGATCATGGCTGATATGTTCATCACCCCCATTTTCCTGCCTTCTCCCCATAACCCTTCAACTCATTACCAATTAAAAATCTGTCTAACTCCCCCTTAAATTTACTCACTGTCCCAGCATCCTCTGCACTTTGGAGGTAGTAAATGCCACAGATTCACACCCCTTTGGGAGAAGTAGTTCCTCCTGAACTCTGGTTTAAATTTGCTGCCCCTTATCCTAAGACTATAACCTCTTATCCTAGAATGCCCCACAAGAGGAAGCATCTGTTCCACGGCTATTTTACCCACACCTTCTATTATCTTGAATGCCTCAATTTGATTTCCTCTCATTTGTCTAAATTCCAGAGAGTAAAGGGCTAAACCGTTCAATCTTTCTTCATACGACAAACCCCTCATCTCTGGGATCAATCTAGTGAACCTCGTCTGAACTGCCTACAATGCCACAACATCTTTCCTCAAATAAGGGGACTAAAACTGTGCACAATACTCCAGGTGACGTCTTGCATTTCAAAGCAAAAGCATATGCTCCGTGGTCTGATTTCAATTAGATACATGGGACCAAGTTACAAAATGATTGAATCACTGACGGACCAACCACAGGGTTAATGGGACAGCAAGGGGAGCGGAGGACAGTGCAAACGACAGGGAGGGGAGTGAAGGGTGGAGACAATGGGGAGTATGTTGCTGAGGGGAGCAGAGAGCAGTGAGAACGATGCTGTGGGGAGTGAGGATACTGGAGAATGGAGCAGTGATTAAGGTAGCGAAGGGTGCAGAAAAAATTGGGTGTGGGTTGGCGAGGAGAGCAGAGAGCAGTGTGTGGAGACAGTGGAGAACGTGGTGAAAAAGGGAGCAAAGAATTGGAGTTGGCAAGCAATGCTTGATCGTAGCAAAGGAGAATTAGTCATGGGGGGAGTTCTGACATCTCTTTCCAATATGCTGTAGATGCTCAATGAAAGCATCAAGAGCACTGACTTCCCATTTAACTACATTCACAGGAGATACACTAATATTATATAACAGTCTAAGCCTGTTAAATTGTTCTGCCACCTTCAAAACATTGTGTAAATACCCTGGGTAGTTTCTAACTCTTCAAACTTGAAGAATTTGATTTTAACTTGTGGGACATAGGTAACTCTGGTTGGGTCAGAATTCATTGCCCATCCCTAATTGCTTTTGATTGACTTTGAATAGCAGCTTTTACCAAAATGTATTACTTAGTCCTTCATTGATATTTACTGATTAATGTTTAATCTTTAAAAAGTTAGTTGGTATAATTATTCAAAACACTGCAACTGTTAAGATTTTTAAAAATCATTTTTGTGATAATAGGGGTCACCTGGAAGTGATTTTTAACATTCATTCACAGGATTTGGATCTTACTGTCTCGGCTAGCATTTATTGTGTTACAGCAGAGGGTAAACCCCTCAGTTAATTTGATCCAGCAACACAGAAAAGATTCACCCTGTGCTGCAATCTGTTAACATTCGAGAGGCAAAGAACTATCCCAAAAGTCACTATTTAAAGTAAAAGTTAACAACATTTTTCTTTAAGTCTCACCGAGAATATTAAAACTATTTACAACTGCTTTCTCTTAAACCTATCTTTTACCTTCCACTCAACAACCACTAGTCTGATTAAAAAAAAATCCTGATTACAATTTATGAAGAAAAGTCCCATTTCAAAACTCATCAGCTTTGCCAAATCATCTATGAGGATTCTCTCCAGGTTGCTTGCGATGTTTTGCTGTGCAAACTTCTTCCATAGACACATACCTCTCAGAGAGCTCTTAAACTAGCAGCCTACATCTGTTAGTCTTTTGGCAGTTCTCCCTCAACTGTTCAAAACTGTCCGGTTTTATTCCCCAAAACACTGGGTAGTTTCATTGGTTTTAATATTATCAAATTGCTAAATTCAAACTTGATTGGAGTTTGGCATCTTGTGGCATAATTTAAATTAATTGGCTGAATTTGAATTTGTTTTTTGTCTCATGGCAACCCAACACTGCTAGCTGTTTTGACGAAATGTTACATTGTTACATTGTTCAGAACACATTGTGCTGTGTCCGGCAGGGCTTGCTCGCTTGTCAACTCTCTTAAAGGTACAAGACCTTTACACCTTCATATCAACTCCCCCTGAAGAAAAAAATGAACCATCATAATGAAACGAAGACTTCATTTTTTTCCCCTCTATTCCTTATCTGAATACCATGACATACAGATGACTTTAATCTAAGTTCATTTAACTTCTCCAATGTAAATTTAAAATATTGAATAGATATCAATCTTATCTTTATCAGTTAAAACCACGATAACACATCTGTGATTGCATTCTTACAACCTGCAACATGTACAATATGTAAATTAAAAGTCTGTAACATATGACTCCAATGAAATAGTCGCATATTTTTGTCATTAAAGTGTTCCAAGAATGTAAGAAATCTGCAATTGATGTACACAACCATGTACAATCTCCGACGCATTGTTCATGGCATACACATTAAAGTGCTGTAATGCCAATATTAAACTCAATAGTCCTTTTTCTATCATGGAGTATTTCCTCTGCTGGATGTTGAGTTTCTTTGAAAGGTAACCAACTGACAATTCAATCCCATTCTCATCATCCTGTAGCAGTATAGCATCAATTCCAATGTCACGAGCATCGATGGCAACTTTAAAAGGTTTTGAAAAGTTTTGGAAGCTAAAACTGGTGCGGTAGTTAATATTGACTTCAAATGGTCGAATGCCTCCTGGCATTGTTCTGTCCACCAAAACTTTGCGTTCTTCTTCAGCAAATCGGTTAACACTGCCACTACACTGCTGAAGTTTGGAACAAACTTCCAATAGAATCCACTGAGTCCCAAAAATTGAAGCATCTCTTTCTTTGAGATTGGTCAGGGAAATTCCTTGATGACCTTTGTCTTTGCGTTCTGTGGGGTCAACCTTCCATGACTGATGTTATGTTCCAAAAATGTCACCTTTGCTTTTGTTTAAGTTCATCACCAGTTTTGCTTTTCATAGTCATTCAAAAAGCACTGCTAACTGTATCATGTGATCTTTCCAGGACTTATGAAAGATCATACATTATTCAAGTAGACTGTACAGTTTGTTAACCCAGCCACAACTCTGTTCATGAGTCTTTGGAATGTGGCTGGTGCATCCTTCATTCCAAATGGCATCACTTTAAACTGACATAACCCATTTGGGGTTACAAACGCAGAAATTTCTTTCACCATCTCTGATAAATGTACCTGCCAGGAACCACACAGTCAGTCGAACTTGGTGATGTAACTGGCTTGTCAAACTTTCTCGATATAGTCCTCCAATCTCGGTATTGGATATGAGTCCGATTTTGTAACTGTCTTCACATAGAACATAGAAAATAGAACTTTACAGCGTAGTACAGGCCCTTTGGCTCTCGATGTTGTGCTGATCTGCAGAATTAATCTGATAACCATTTACCCATATGTATGTCCAATGCCATTTAAATGCCCTTAACATCGGCGAGTCTACTACTATCGCAGGCAGGCTGTTCCAAGCCCCTACTGCTCTCTGAGTAAAGAAACTACCCCTAATATCTGTCATAAAGCTATCAACCCTCAATTTAAAGCTATCTCCCCTCGTCTTAGCTTTCATCAACCGAGGTAAAAGGTTTTCACTGTCTACCTGATCTAACCCTCTGATTATCTTATGCATCTCAATTAAGTCCCCTCTCAACCTCGTTCTCTCCAATGAAAACAGTCTCAGTTTCCTCAGCGTTTCCTCGTAAGACCTTCCCTCCATACCAGGCAACATCCTAGTAAATCTCCTCTGAACCCTTTCCAAAGCTTCCACATCCTTCCTGTAATGTGGTGACCAGAACTGCACACAATATTCCAGAAGCAGCCTTACCAGTGTCTTGTACAGCTGGAGCATGATCTTGTGGCGTTGAAACTCAATGCCCCTCCCAATAAACGCCAACGCAACATATGCCTTCTTAACAACCCTATCAACCTGGGTAGCAACGTTTGGGGATTTATGCAGCCGGACATTGAGATCTCTCTGTTCATCTGCGCTGTCGAGAATTTTACCATCTGATATTACCTTCCAATAACCCACACAAAATTGTTGAGTCTTGTTTGGTTTGGGAACTGACATGATTGACAAACTTCACTCTCTCCGGCTCAGTTCGATGATAGCCTTGTTGATCATGGCCTCCACCTTGTTCTAGACCTGTCTGGCTTTGAAAAGATTAAGCCGATAGGGGTGTTGTTTTATCAGAGCAGTATTCTCTGCGTCTAGTTCATGTACAATAGTATTAGTCCTCTCCAACTGATTGTTACCTATGTCCTTATACTGAAGTAACAAACCCTTCAACTGTGTTCTATGCTCCTGAGACAGATAGCTCACTGACCTATCTCTCTCCTCAAGGGCTTCTTCATTTTTAAATCTATTTTGAGACACATCAACATCCACATCATCTGGATTTGATTCCTCACTCTGCAGGACAGTAACTAACACCTGTTTATCCAGTTCTTTCTCTCTAGTATAATACGGTTTCACGTGGTATACCCTATGTTGTCTTTTTCTATCTGGCATCTGTACTAAATAGTTCACCTGACTCAACTTTTTCTCAATTTGATAGGGATCACTAAACCTGGTTTTGAAGGGATCTCTATCACTGGAAATGGGAAAATGTCCGAGTCTCAGAGCTTTTATCTGACCTGCTTCATTCTACACTCTGCCCTCTTTAGGTGCTATTGAGCTAACTCACCTACTCTATTTCATCTCCTCCTCACCTCCGATACATAATCTCAGTGTGAGAGCTCCGACTTTGGTCCTGTCAATTTTTCTTTAATTAATTTCGAAGGGCCTTTCACTTCATGACCAAATATTAACTGGAAAAGAGTGAACTGAGTAGATTAATTGGGGGCATCAGTATTATGGCAAACAGTATGAATGGGATACCTTTATCCCAATCATTCAGGTAATCCTGACAGTATGCTGTCAACATGGTCTTATGGTCTGATGCCACCTTTCTAAAGCTCCCTGGGATTCAGGATGATATGCACTAGATTTAAAGTGCTGTATACCTAAGCTATCCATAACCTCCTTAAACAGCCTAGCAGTAAAATTTGACCCTTGGTCTGACTGAATCTCTCTAGGTAGCCCATACCGTGTGAAGAAAGCTTCACTCCTCCACCACCCTTTTTGCCTTGATACTCCGGAATGGAATTGCCTCCGGAGTCTGGTAGACACATCCATTATGGTTAACAAGTACTAGTTCCCACTCTTGCTTCTTGGGACAGGAACTACACAATCAATTATAACCCATGTGAAAGGTTCACCAAATACTGGAATTGGCAACAAAGGTGCTGGTTTTATTACCGCCTGTGGCTTACCTACCATTTGGCATGTATGACACATTTGGCAAAAGTTAACCACATCCTTGTGCATTCCAGGCCAACAAAAATGTTTTTGTACCTTAACCTGAGTCTTCGTACCCCTTGGTGACCTCCTACAGGTAGTTTATATTCTACCCGTAACATCTCCTGTCTGGATGTTACCAGCAACACAATCCAATGTATTTCAGTCCATTTCTCCTTGGCACTAACCTGCGATGATCTCTATTTCCATCTTTGGATTTTATCTTTCAGATAATAACCCTCAGGATTATCCTCTGCCTCCTTTTTGGAGTACGCATTCACATACATATCTTTATTGACTTGTCTTGCTGTTGCAAGTCACTGAGCCTTTCAGGACTAAACACTTCTGTCTGACCTTCTGCCTGTTCAGGTTTTTCCTGCACCATTACGTCAAACAGTGTCTGCTAACTGAACCTCAACTCCTTCATCTTTCTCTTTAGTTTTCACTCTGTGCTGTGACTCATGATAGTGGGATCTGGTTACCACACAGTTGGGGAAAATACCAGGATATTTCTCTTTTAACTCCTCAGTTTCTTGGTCTTCCTTGGGCTTCTCCATAACAAGGGATGCCATTCTGACATTGGAACCTACCAAATTATTCCCAAGAAGAAACTGAGTTCCTGGAACTGACACTCTGTCAATCACTCCCTCACTTACTTCCCCAGTGTTGAGTTGACACTCCAATCAGATCTTACATATGGGAACACTAAATTTCTGTCCATCTATCCCACAAATTACCACACTCTAGGGTAACAGATCAGAAAGAGTACAAATTCGCTCATCTTTAACTATCAGTGACTGGTTAGATACTGTATCTCTCAAAATTATAACTTCTTGTCCTTCTTCCCCTGTTCTTTCTGAATAAACTTTACCCACAGAGGCAAATTCTTTTTAAAGATCAGGTACTAAGTCCATACCCAGCCTTTGCCTTGGCTGCACACTCTGCTGCAGCTTGTCAGCTCTTCTTGGGGTCTCCTTTACTACCTTCTCTAATGCCACTGATTTAGCTTCTTTTACCATATCTTTTCCCACAGTGCCTTTCTTTAACAGCCAACATTGTGGCTTTATGTGTTCCCTTTACCACTGTGGAAACACCTGAGGCCTTTTGCATCCTTGCCACTCTCTTGGGCTTCTTTTTTATCCTGTGGTAACCACTTACCAGTGTTCTCTATTCTTTGTTTTGTAATGTAGGATCTCCCCTTCTCCCAATTTCTATCTCTCTCACAGGACAAAATTCTGGCCGGAAGGTTGTCTTATGCACCAACATCTGCTAGTTCTGCTGCCCTTCTCACTTCCTGAACTTTCTATTCATCCACGTGAATTCTTATAATTTCTTCCAGCAGAATAATCTCTCTTAGAGCCTCATAGGTCCTATCTATCTTTAAAGCAAGCACCCATCTGTCAAAATGACTATCTTTAATTCTTTCAAAGTCAACATAAGTCTGACCTGGTTGCTTCTTTATATTTCTAAACTGCTGCCTATACGCTTCTGATATCAATTCATGAGCACTTATAGAGTCATAGAGTCATAGAGATGTACAGCGTGGAAACAGACCCTTCGGTCCACCCCGTCCATGCCGACCAGATATCCCAACCCAATCTAGTCCCACCTGCCAGCACCCGACCCATGTCCCTCCAAACTCTTCCTATTCATATACCCATCCAAATGCCTCTTAAATGTTGCAATT
>NC_057724.1:73459306-73468002 GCF_004010195.1 Chiloscyllium plagiosum | reverse complement strand
CCCTGCTAAATCATTCCCAAGAACAAACTGAATTCCTGGAACTGACACTCTGTCAATCACTCCCTCACTTACTTCCCCAGTGTTGAGTTGACACTCCAATCAGATCTTACATATGGGAACACTAAATTTCTGTCCATCTATCCCACAAATTACCACACTCTAGGGTAACAGATCAGAAAGAGTACAAATTCGCTCATCTTTAACTATCAGTGACTGGTTAGATACTGTATCTCTCAAAATTATAACTTCTTGTCCTTCTTCCCCTGTTCTTTCTGAATAAACTTTACCCATAGTGAGACAAATACCTCACTAGCTCTGCCAACCAGTTTAGTTTGAACTAGCATTACCTATAAATCCTTGGACTACTCCATCTGCCTCGCCAATGTTTCAAATGAAATAAAGAAGGCTTCAACATCTTTCTCATCTAGATCTGGCAGAGTTTTGACATATTTGTATATATCACTACTTTCTCTTTTAATCTCCATCCTGGTGACTTGACTTTGCTGACTACATCGCAACTTCTCAAGTACATATTATGTCTCTTTTTGTCTCTCCCCTTCTTCTCTCTCTTTTTATGTCCCTATTTTCTCTCTCTCTTTGCTCAGCTAAGACCTTCCTCTCTTTTTCCTCTCTCTCTCTTTTACCTCTCTCTCTCCCCCCTTCTTTATCTTCTAACTCCATTTTCCTCAATTGTAATTTAGATTTTTCTATCTCTACTGCACTTGCCTGTTTCTCTGATACACCGAAGTGTTTGAGTAATTCCCTTACAATTTCCACTTTATTTTTGTCCTTGGTTTAACCTAAAACTAATTTCTTTGCTAATTCTGAAGGTATGGCATTTTTCTTTGCTTCTAAACTTTCTTTGAAAATTTGGGAATCATCGACAAACCCTAGAACCGCTTTAGTAATTTTAAGAGCCATTTCTCTCAATTATAATTTCATCAAATACAAGTCACCAAAATTAAACAAATTGTCTCATCTACATTTTTATTAAAGGTCTAGGACACTAACCTGCAAGTGTTTAAATCTACTGGGCATTTTTTTACCCTAAATCTGTTTAAATCTGTCCAAATCTTAAACTGGATCTATCTAAGTCTGTTCAAACTATGAATCCAAAACCCAAACCATTCAAATCCTGGTATTAAGCTCCCAAACTGTTATTTCACGGGGTAAGCCCCTCGGCCAGTTTAAACCAGCAACACAGAAAAGCTTCACCCTGTGCTGTAATCTGTTAAAAGTCTAGAGGCAAAGAACTTATCCAAAAAGTCACTATTTAATGTAAAAATTAATAACTTTATACTTTAAGACTCACAGAGAATATTAGAACTAATAACTATTTACAACGCCTTTCTCTTAAACCTATCTTTGACCTTCCACTCTGCAATACTAGTCCAATAAAAATCCCGATTATGATTTACGAAAATAAAATTATATTTCAAAACCAGTCAGCTTTGCCAAATCTCCTTTATAGGTTGTCTCCAGGTCGGTTGCAATGTTTTGCTGTGCAAACTTCTTCCACAGACAGTTACCTCTAAGAGAGCTCTTAAACTCCCAGCCTACATCTGTTGGTCTTTTGGAAGTTCTCCTTCAATTGTTCAAAACTGTCTGGTTTTATACCCCCAAAATATTGGAATGTTTCATTGGTTTTAGTATTATCAAAATACTAAATTCAAACTTGATTAGAGTTTGGTATCTTGGGGCATAATTTAAACTGGTTGGCCAATTTTGAATTTGTTTTTGTCTCATGATAACCCATCTACTGCTAATTGTTTTGACCAAATGTTACATTATTACCTTGTTCAGAACACTTTGTGCTGTGTCCGGTCATCTTAACTCTCTTAAAGGTACAGGACCTTCACAGCTCCATAACAATTGTCCATCCTCAGTTTCCCATGAACTGTGTGACTTATTAGACCATTTCAGAGGACAGTTAGGCATCAACAACATCATAGTGATCTGGAATCACATGTCAGCCATACTGGATAAGGATGGCAGATTTCCTTCCCTAAAAGACTTTAGTGAACCAGATACTTCAGCAACTATTCCCACCCAAAAGTTGCCAGAGAAGGTGGTGGTGAGCTATCTTATTAAACCGCCGCAGTCCTTGTGCTGTAGACAGATCCAAAATGCTGGAATGGCTTTCTAGGATTTTGACCCAACCAAGTGAAGACCAATTTTAAGTCTGTAATAATTTGAAATTTAAAACGAACAGTTAAAACTTGTCAGAGGAAATTTTGGATCAGGACTAAAAGTGGGAACTGGGATTGTGATGCGTGGTTCACCCATTCCCAGGTTTGTTACACAAGGAATGGACATCACAAAGGTTCCAATTCAGTCGGAGAACATAATCTTGAGGGGTTAGTGTGATTCACAATACAACAGTATTTAAAGCCAGCCTGCCTCTGTTAAACGAATGGATCAGCAGATCCTGAAATTCTTTGCAGCAACAGCATAGACTTGGGAAATGCTCAGAAACAGTCCAATATGGCACGGAGCACAATTCAATGTTCTCCAATGACATACAATGAAGCCTTGGTGCAGGAGGCTGATAAGAGAAAAGCGAGAGAGAGAGAGAGAGGTCAATTATTATCAACAGTGGTCAGAAGGCCATCAAGTCAAAAAATGTGACACTGGAAAAGCACAGCTGGTCAGGCAGTGTCCGTGGAGCACGAGACTTGACATTTCAGGCATAAGCCCTTCATCAGGAATGCCCATGCCCGAAACATCGACTCCCCTGCTCCTTGGATGCTGCCTGATTTGCTGTGCTTTTCTAGCGTCACACCTTTTGAGTCTGATCTCCAGCATCTGCAGTCCTCACTTTCTCCTCGAAGGCCATGGAGGTCAATGTCAAAACTCCAGGCTCATGGACTGGAGTAATGGAAGACGTTCAATGACCATTATGAGATTATGAGTAGCCATGGTCAGTGAATGCACCTTCCAAACGTCATATCCCACCAAATGTACCATCAGGCTCAGGTGCTGCTTAATCTACTCTAACTCCACCACTCACCCAGTTACAATCTCTATCAACCATAGGTCTGGCTTAAAGTTTGTAACTTTACCAAAGTATGTGCAAACTACAGGATACACTGCAGAAGTTCCTCCTGAGGGTGGGCTCAAGACGTGTACACTGAAGGCCTGATCTGATCATCCTTCTCCCATTCCAGCTTCTCCATCAGGAAGCAGTTGGTCCCACTCTGCACCATCTCGGTTTGATCACCCAAGCAAGCTTTTTAATTAATTACTCGTGGCACACATGAAATGGGTGGCCAATATTTATTACCCATTCCTAGTTGCCCTTGCAAAGATGGTAGTGTCCTGTCTTCTTGAACTGCTGCAGTCCATGTGCTGTTGATTGACCCTTGGAAAGGGAATTTCAGGATTTTGACCCAGCGAGTGATAAGGAGGGATAATATATTTCCAAGTCAGGATGGTGAATGATGTAAAGGAGAGCCTTGCAGATGGTTCTGCTGGCATCTCCGTTATCTGTGAGTCTGACCATGTCAGGCTATTGTTCGACTAGTCTGTAAGACAGCTCTCCCAGTGTTGGCACTAGTGGTCAGTCCAGAATCATTGATGTCAGAAGGAAGACAAGACTCCTACCAACTGCAGCACTACTTGTTCTGGACATTAAGCAGTGTAAGAGTTTCAAAGTTTTATTGAATTTAAACAGCTCTGAAAAACTTAAGAATATTCTGTAAAACCAGGTAGACCCTGCAAATTATATTCAAGAGTAAAGCTGAGTGTGGTTGATGGTCCCTTTAAATCATTGGTGGGAGTTCTTCCTACTGTGAAGCACAGGTTTGCGACAAAACAACTACAAATGCTGGAATCCAAAGGCAGGAGGCTGGAAGAACTCATCAAACCAGGCAGCATCAGGATGTGGAGAAGTCAATGGTTCAGGTGCAACCTGAAGAAGGGTTACATTCGAAACGTCGACTTCTCTACCTCGGGAAGCACAGGATGTGTGCATTTGACAGAGATTAACAGGAGAGTTGAGCCATCGCTATAATCAATTTATCACTACAGTGACGAGATCCAAAGTCTTTTTTGTGCAGTATTATTACCCCTTCCTGTGGACCTCAATGGTCTCAGTTCAAGTCCTACCTGCTGTAAAAGTGTCTCACAATGCATCTGAACAGACTTTTAAAAGAAAATCTGGTCTACATGATTCCCAGGAATGAGAAAACATCAATTATGAGGATAGATAGAAGGAGGTTTTTCTTTTCAACCTTTTATTCATTCGCAGAGTGCAGACGTACCTGGCTAGGCCAGCACTTACTGCTAATCCCTAATTACCAAGAGGGCAGTTCACAATCAACCATGTTGCTGTGTGTCTAGAGTCACAAGTCAGCCAGGTCAAGTAAAGATGACAGATTTCCTTCCGAAAATGGGAATTGGATGAGGTTTTTATAAAGAATCGGTAGTGGTTTCACGGTTATAGTTTGACATTTATTGAATTCAAATTCCACCATCTGGCCTTGGCAGGATACAAATCCAAACCCCCAGAATATTAGCAGGGACCCTGGATTAACCATCTAATCATTACACCATGAGGCCATCTCCTTGGAATTGTCAATAAGTTAGAAGATTTCAAAATCATGAGTAGGCTGCATATAGTCTATAAGGAGAAGCTGTTCCCACTCATAAAGGAACAAGAATAAAATGGCAAAAATTTAAAGAGATGTGCAAATGAAGCAAGAGGGAAATGAGGGAAGAAAAAACTTTCTCACACAATGAGCAGTTCGGGCCTGGAATGCACTGCCTGGAAATGTGCTGGATGGGGGTTCAACTGAGGCATTGGAGAAGGCTTTGGATAGTTGTTTGGATAGAAGTCATGATCAGAGATATAGGAAAAAAGCAGGAGATTAGGATTAGGTCATAGAACTGGTTCAATCATGATGGGCCAAATGGCTTTCTACATTGCCATAACAAGTCTGTGATTCTGTGGTATCACAATCTAGCTGTTTTGTATTATTTCTGCACTAACACCCTCAACAGAATGGTGTCTAACATGCGCCAGAGTGTACTCAAGGGCTGTGGACACTATTTTGCACTTCCAGAACTGAAAATGAGACTCTACAATGCCATATTTTGTCACTAGCCTCTCCACATGTAGCACTGCTTCTGGAGTGAAGCCACCTTACACTGTGGTTCATTGATATACAGAGTCACAGTCACAGTTTAGAACAGCCAATCTATTGCTCATAACACAGTAGGCACTCTTTAGCTCAATGTCCCAACACGATAAAGACTGAGGCACTGTAGTTCTGTTCCCACACTAATCCTCAGGAACTATGTATACAAATTGTACAAAAATAAAGCTCTTTAATGCCATTCGGTATCCTGTAACCTATTCTTATCAGATGCAAATTGATTTGTGGAGTGAGAAACCCAGGAGGGCTCCAACCTGATGCCTTTTTTATCTTGACCATTCATATTGAGAAGAAATCTCCTTTGACAGTTTCTGAGTTCTCTCTGCCACCCATTCAAGTTTTGTTTTTGACTCAAAGATGTAGCAGCTTTAAGCATGTCACGACAGCTCTCTAGAGACGTTCTCTTCATCACACTCGCCTTATTCTAAACAAGCAGTTTGTGTTTCCAGCACATTCTTTATAACGTTCAAACAATTTCCTTCTTTTGTGTTCAAAAGAGGATTAGCAACTAATTTAAAGGGTTTTGAGGAAGCAGAGGGGGATGGGAATGTTGGAAACCCAGAGGCGGGGATTGGCTCTACGTTGTTTGGGATAAAGCCATCAGACAGTGTGGGGAGAAAACGGGAACAGGGGACTGAGTTGAATGATCAGCCATGATTGTATTGAATGATGGAGCAGGCTTGAAGGGCCGAATGGCCTACTCCTGCACCTATTTTTTATTTTTCTGTATCCAGCCTGACAGTTCATTGACTTTCAATGATTAGGGTGATTAAGAAATATTTTGAATGCTGCAGGGTAAAGGAATAGAAGAATTTAGGAGTTCAAGTAGAGAAAGGGAATGCAAGGATTCATGTGTGTGGAGGAGAATGTGATGCCCGAACATTGAGGAACCTGGGGGTCACTGTAATTTAGTGATTATGTCCAGACAGGAGTTTGTGTGGGAGAGGGCACAAAACAGAGCGATCAGAATTAAAAGAACATTTCGGCATGGGGGACCCAACAAGGTTTGGGAGTTGAGGATAGTGGGGTGTTGCAGTGTGACATCCAGATAATGGGAGTGGTAACTGGGTCTTGGAGTTGTACAGTACAGAACCCGACCCATCGGTCCAACACATCGATGCTGACCAGATATCCTTAATTAGTCAAGTCCTATTTGCCAGCACTGGCATCATGTCCCTCTAAATCCTTCCTATTCATGTACCCATCCAGATGTCTTTTAAATGTGATAACTGTCCCAGCAACCACCACTTCCTCTGGCAGCACTTTCTTTCCACACACAAATCGCTGCATGAAAAAGTTGTGTCTTAGGTCCCTTTTAAATCTTTCCCCTCTCACCCTACACCTATGTCCTCTAGTTATGGACTCTACTACCCTGGGAAAAAGTCCTTGGCTATTCACCCTATCCTTGCCCCTCAAGGCCACCCGACAGCCTCTGACGCTCCAGAAGAACTAACCCCAGCCTATTCAGCTTCTCCCTAAAGCTTAAACCCTCCAACCTGGCCAACCTCCTCATAAACCTTTTCTGCACCTTTTCAAGATTTACAACATCTTTCCTATTAGCAGGAAGAGCAGAATTGAAGGCAGTATTCCAAAGTGCCCTTATCAAAGTGACCTGTACAGCTGTAACATGGCATCCCAATATCATAAATTCTATGATACTCAATATACTGATTAATAAAGGCAAACGTACCAAACGCCTTCTTCACTACCCTGTCAACCTGCAATTCCACTTTCAAGAAACTATGAACTTGCACCCCGAAGTGTCTTTGTTCAGCAACATTCCCCAGGACCCAACGATTCAGTGTACATATCCTGCCCCGATTTGCCTTCTAAAATGCAGCACCTCACATTTATCTAATTTAAACTCCTAATTGGACCATCTGATCAAGGTCTCATTGTACTCTGAGATAGCCTTCTTTGCTGTTCACTACACCATCAAATACACTTCCTGCAAACAGAATCACCAGGAACATTGAAATTCTCCCTAATTTCCCACATCCCATAGAAAGAGCACATCACTCTACTGAAGGCAACCTCTGCACCTTAATCTACGGACCCAGAAAATAGCAACCTCACTGCTCTAAAATCACTGCTGTAGGATAATTTAATGCCATGTTTTATATATTTTTTAATCAAGAGACAGATCGCAGTAAAATGTAAAAAAAAACTCACTTATTATTACAGGTTTACAAAAGTAACAGGTTAAGATTTATAAGTTTTAAAAGTCTTATAAACAAACAGTTAGCTGCTTCAGGCTCTGAAACTTCCAGCTGTGAGCAGTTCCGATAATGAGGTCTCTCCAAGTTTTGCTGTGAAATTTCACTGTCTGTTTATCTTGGATCGAACTCCAATTTCCAGAGATGCTTATAGTTTCACAGTCAGTACAGCAGTTTGAAACATATAACTTTGTCTCTGGTGAGAATTAATATACATATTAAATCACATACTCCTCAAGTTCAGATGATCCTCATCAGATCTCTGCAGAAAATAAAAATCCTGAGTGTTCCAGGATTTTGACTCAGTGACAGTGAAGGAGCAGTGATGTATTTCCAAGTCAGGATGGAGAGCAGCTTGGAGGGGAAATTGCAGGTGGTGCTGTTCCTATGTAACTGCAGTTCTTATCCTTCCTAATGGAAGTCATCAGGGGTTTGGAAGGTGTTTCTAAGGGGCCTTGGTTAATTTCTGTAGTCTATCTTCTAGATGAAACACATTGCTGCTACTGAGTGTCAACGATGGAGGTCTGAATGTATTGTTTAATGCAGTGTTTACCATGGAAACAACATGACCTAACCCAAGTTTCAGAAGAGTATCA
Organism: Chiloscyllium plagiosum; assembly: GCF_004010195.1. Lineage (NCBI taxonomy): Eukaryota > Metazoa > Chordata > Chondrichthyes > Orectolobiformes > Hemiscylliidae > Chiloscyllium > Chiloscyllium plagiosum. The sequence continues at coordinate 73,460,034 of NC_057724.1, read as the reverse complement.
CTATCCATCAATAATTTCATACTCCAACCGATTTTATAGTTTATCTCAGAAGGCTGATTACTTCATGCTTTGAGAGTAATTAATTAAAGGAACTTTAATTTGCAATCCTTTTAGCACTCTGCACAACTTAGTACAGTACACTCACTGTGAGGAAAGATGTGCTACAATACGTAGATGTGAACAGATAATTAACTTGTACCTGTGTGACACCCAGCACTTGTTAACTGCTAACTATGAGCTTAACAACCGTCACATCTGCTTGTTATCCAGAGTGGCAAGTGTGCTTCAAATGTTTCCTTCCTCTGATAGATTTCACTTAAATGCTGAAGACTTATTTTCTTTGGAAAGATTTGCATTAGTTCATCAGCCTGAATGGTACAATACCAAAAAAAATGAAATCAAGCCATAAAAATAAGTGAGTCATGCAAACATCGAATTGATCGTCAACACAATCACCATCATTTTAGGTTGTATATGTAGAGTTATTTCACCTTTACTCACATAATAGCTAGCAGAAAGTGAGGACTGCAGATGCTGGAGATCAGAGCTGAAAAATGTGTTGCTGGAAAAGCGCAGCAGGTCAGGCAGCATCAAAGGAGCAGGAGAATCGACATTTCGGGCATAAGCCCTTCTTCAGGAATGAGGAGGGTGTGCCAAGCAGGCTAAGATAAAAGGTAGGGAGAAGGGACTTGGGGAGGGGCGTTGGGAATGCGATAGGTGGAAGGAGG
>NC_057724.1:73431422-73455807 GCF_004010195.1 Chiloscyllium plagiosum | reverse complement strand
CTTCCACCTATCGCATTCACAACGCCCCTCCCCCAAGTCCCTCCTCCCTACCTTTTATCTTAGCTTGCTTGGCACATCCTCCTCATTCCTGAAGAAGGGCTTATGCCCGAAACGTTGATTCTCCTGCTCCTTTGATGCTGCCTGACCTGCTGCGCTTTTCTAGCAACACATTTTTCAGCTCTCATAATAGCTACTGAGCGTGTGCGTACAGAGTTATGTCAGGATGACATTCAATCATTTGAATTGTAGCATTCGGGTGTTGTCCTCTCCTACCATCTCTGGTATATATTTCATATTTATTAAATGTTGGTATTGTTCACTGACAATGAGTTTGGATTGCCTTCTATCTATAAGCAGATCTCATCTGAATGCACAATGACTGAAAAATTTAAAAGGATCCTAAGGGGCAACTTTTTTCACGCAGAGGCTAGTCTGTTTGTATAGAATGAGTGGCCAGAGGACGTGGTAGAGGCTGGTATAATTACAACATTTAAAAGGCATCTGGATGGGTATATGAAGAGGAAGGCCTTAGAGGGATATGGGCCAAGTGTTGGCAAATGGGAGTAGATTAGTTTAGGATATCTGGTTGGCATGGACGAGTTGGACTGAAGGGTTTGTTTCTGTGCTGTCCATCTCTATGACACTATGACTCTATGCCTGGATCCACAGAACTAGTGGAAAATGGCAAAAGAGTGCCTGAAGAGAAGTCCAGCAGCAGTACAATACATTAGTTGAAGGATCGGTGACCACCATCATGTCCCATTCCGAATCTTAACTTGCTCTATTTTGTAAAGAATGCAAAAGAATGAAATTATTGCAAAGTCAGATAATCACTTGGAAGAGTTCCTGAATCCTGCTGTACTTTCTGCCTTCACTCAAGAACAGCATGAAGTCTTTCCTCTCTCGTTTCAGGAGAATCATGTTGTTTTTCGACCAAAGTGCAATCCTGAACCTTAAGACCATAAGACAGAGAAACTGAAGTAGGACATTTAGTCCATCGAGTCTGCTTCACCATTCAATGAAATTGTGGCCAATTCGGTAACCCTAAACTCCACTTTCCTTCCTTTTCCCCCAAATTCTTGATTCCCTTACTCATTAAAATCTACCTATCTCAACCTTGAATATACTTAATGACCCAGCCTCAACAGCCCTCGTGATAAAGAATTCCACAGATTAACCCATCAATGACATTTCTAACAGCCAATGAAAAGATATCGAAGAGAATTAGATGTTTAACTCCAAGTTGCAACAAGCCAAGAAAGAATGGTCAGAGATTATTAATCTGTTAAATCAGCTGCAGTATGCAAATGAATCTCATTAGCAAACCATGGAACTAAATTTTCTTTCAACTAAGCAACAAGGCCAAACTGCAAAGCTTCTACAGATGAGGTGTTTCTCAGGTTTAAAGAAAAACATCAAATAGACTTTAAAATGAAAAAGTGAAGGAACTAAAAGCTCAGTATGTGCATCTAGTTGCAAGGCACTATCAAGCCACATAGCAACTATCTGAAAAGCACCCATGCTCATTATTCATTCTACCTCTAATGATGTTCATGTACAGAAAATGTCTGAAGCTGGGGTTGACATTTCAAGTAGGTCTACTGAGCAGAGTGCTGGGCAGGAACATCTGATAGATCCTGGTCCACAAGTCTACTTCATTGTTGAAGATGTTGCAGTTCCACTTTCTGCAGAAGACCCAGAAGTTACAGTTCTGCAGCCTAAGTCAGAAGCAAGCGTAGTGATCTCATCACATACTGATAGAGAAACTGCGTGAAGATGAGAATGAGTGGAGACATAGGAATTGGATGAAAACTGTAACTACCTCATGAGGTGAACAAATTTTGGGAAGAGCAAGCATGTGGGGTAAAGGGTTAAAGCTATCAAAAAACAGCATGTCCGAATGGAACTATGTCGTACCAACATCAGATCAGATGGAACCAGGACCCAACATATACAGTTCTGGAGAGGTCCAATCATAGTTTATGCTTAATCAAGGTGGTGGTTATTTACTAGCAATAGTGTGGCCTGCTTTCCAGTTATAATCCAGATATGATGATATATACCTGTCTATTCTCAAGGCAAACTTCTGCAAGGTGAGTCAACAAATACTGGATGTTCCTTTAAAGTGATAAGCATTTCCATGTACAATCAGAGTTTCAGATTGTTGTAAATGGTTTTATAGCAGTTCTTGAAAAGAGAATGGGTGTCTTGTCAGCATTTAATCCTCAAAGACTATTAACAACATTCTAGGGGTTTGCGATTGACTAGAAATTGATGTGAACCAGCCGTAATGGGCATTGTGGCTACAATAGCAGATTAGAAACTGTAAATTCCAAAGTATGCACGAGACAAGAGAGTAATACGATATCTTCCAGTTGGTGGAAAAAGTGCAGCTCTGACAACACTCAGGAACATTGACACCATCCAATCCAAAGCAGCCCGCTTGATCAGTGAACATTCTACCAAGTTAAACATTTGGTTCTCCGCTACATGTGCAGATGGCAGCATCTACAATGTGGACCCCCAAGGTTCCTTCAGTAACACTTTTCAAACCCATGACCTGTACCATCTAAAAGGATAAGAGCAAAAGATACATTGGAAGACCACCACCTACCTGTAAGTTCCCCCTCTGAGCCACTTACCCACTGACCTGAAATATATATCATGCTCCTTCACTATCACTGTTTCCCCAAGGATTGCAGAAATTTAAAAGGGCCTACCTGTCCATCTTTTTCCCATCTATCCAGTCCACCCTCCCCACCGACCAATCACAATTACTCCTTACCTGCATCCACTTATTGCCTTCCCAGCTACCTCCTTCCAGCCCCACCCCTACCTCATTTATCTCTCATCCTTCTAGCACCAACCCACCCCACCCCCCACATTTCTGATGAAGGGCTTCTGTCCGAAACGTCAACTACACCAACTGTCCTGCTCATTGGATGCTGCCTGACTTGCTGCGCTTTTCCAGCACTGCACTTTTTGACTCTGGCTCATCATTACCCTCCCAACAATCATTAGGGATTGGTAATAAAAGCAGGCCCAGCCGAACACACCCACAACCCATGAATTAATTTTAAAAAATGACTAAAATCAGTTTAATTGCAAATTGGCATGTGCTTCCTCTATTACAATAGTAATAACAACATAACAGAGCAGTATAGTGGCTCAGTTTTTAACACTGCTGCCTCACAGTACAAAGGATCTGGGTTCAATTCCAGCCTTGGGCGACTGTCTGTATGGAGTTTGTACATTCTCCTCAAGTCTGTGTGGGTTTCTTCCCACAGTCCAAAGATGTGAAGGTTGGGCGGATTGGCCATGGGAAATGGAGGGTGGTAGGATGGGTCTGGGTGGAATGTTCTTCGAAGGGTCAGTATGGGCTTGATGGGTTAAAAAGTCATTTTCACACTGTAGGGGATTCTATGGTACTAATTGCTCTTCTTTGGGAAAGGTGTTGTGGTATGGTGGTCATGCCCGTTATTCTGGGCCAGGAGGCTTGCATTCAAGTCCTACCTATTCCAGAAGTGCGTCACAATATGTGTGAACAGCTAATTTGAAAAAAACATCCTTGTGATTCATGTGCTCGAGTGGGAGCTATCTTTGCCATTCGTCTATAAGTAAAGTTAGAAGATCCAAACCTTTAAATCAGGCAATTTGATCTGCCCATGGGACTGATCTACACACAGAAAAACATGTATCTCATTGGGATGGAAGGCTTGAAATCAGGAAGGAATCTGTAAAAGTGCTTTTTTTTCCCACATTAGCTCTGATGCACAGAAGCAGAGTTTTAAAAGCATTTTTAAAATGCTTGTTTTATTTGTCAAAAAGTTCAGAACTGCTTCACTTTGAAACATGCAGTTCTGATATTTCATAAATTGTTTGCAAATGGAAACACCATAAGGAGTGAATGCAATCAGCAATGGTGTGCTTCTTCCAATGTCTGAAAGGACGGCCCATTAAATGTATTATGTTTAATTTAATCAGTGATTGATGGTTCAGACATTCATTCACCCAACTATTGATAATGGAGCCTTTGGTGAAAAATCTTTTGATTCAACACATCAGAAAAAGTTGTTTTGAAAGTATTCATTCAATACTAGAAACCTCCTTTGCCCAAATCTTTGCTGACAGTCAGATGCAGATACATGTTCAAAGATGTACGTGTATCTCCATATACAGGCTACAAGAGCCTGTAGAGGCTGGAAAAAGTGACAGAGATGGAAAGGGGATGTAAGCATAGAGGACTCTGAACACAAAGATGAGAATTACTTTCCTCTCGGTAATTAAAGCATTCCCTGCCATGCACAGAAGCTGCAATATTTCCTTTGAGCAGTTGATATTGTCTTTCAAACATTAAGGTGGGGTCCTGAAGAGGGAAACGTTTGGGGGTGGGAATGGAATGAAGGGAGCACAATTGCTGGAAATCTGTGGGGGGTCTGCCATTATTACCAAGTGATACCAGATGGTTTTGTAAACTCATCATGAACATCATCAACGGTCCCTCACAGCTGAGGATGATTTTCTTCCACTCTCAGGAGGAGTCCGTAGGTGGCTACACGGCCTGATGTGGCTTTGCAACTTCTGTTACACTTGAACAGATGGTGGTCATGGGAAGGGGTAGGTGGGGCATTGGTGTGCCGGCACGCCCTTTACATTGTTACCACCCCGGCTTCCATTTCTTCCCAACAGCAAGTCTCAAGGACCTCGACGTCTTCCTGGATGTTCCTCCCCGACTTTGGACAATCTTGAGCCAGTGAATCCCAGGTGCCTGTGGGAATGCCGCACTTCCCCTGTGAGGCCTTGAGAGTGCCCCTGAAGCACTTTCTCTGTCCTACCTGGGGCTCGCCTGCCATTTCGGAGCTGGGAGTAAAGCACCCTCTTGGGAGTCTCATAACGGTCATGTGGCACTGCACAGTATATAGTAACATCACACGTTCCCATCAAGAGTGAGGATGGCTATCTACAATTTCCATCCATGCTGCCTGGTGACCAGTCTGTTATAAATGACAGAGATTGATTCTCAGTACAGAAAATTTGCAAATGCCATATACTCGTTTGACTCATTTTGTAGGTTTTTGAAGTGGAGTTTTAGTACGTTTATTTCCAAATATTGGTGTTTTTCTTTTGGACTTATTTTTCCTTCTATATTATATTCACATCATTTTTATTGTGTAACTATCTGCCACTCACTAGACTTGACTGGAGGAATAATCCTGCTATAACCAGGAAACTCTGCTGCTTTTTAGTCATGTGTTTGGAAAGTCTGTAAATAAAAACCACAAGTCTTCATTCACCTCCAACTTGCAGCATAATACAAGTAAGTGGGATGATGGCCCAGTGTTATTACGACAGGTCTATTATCTTGATGTACTCCAGCTAAACTGCTTAAAAACTGGCTTCAAATCCCTGCAATGGTGACTTTTGAATCCATTTTAAAAAAAACTGGACATAAAAGTCTAATAATAACTGTGAAACTAGTGCTGTATGCTAATCTCTAGAAGTGTCAATATTTTCACAGCTTCTAACCAAACTGAGCAGCTTCAAATTCCATGTTCTGAGCAATGGGATTTACGTTCACACCAAACTTAACATGAAGAGGTTAATAGGTATTTGATATTGACATGGGCCTGACTTTTAATACAAGTTTAGATGCTTTCATCCGGAATAAAGTTATTAATGGACTCTATTACAAAATAATGCATGATAAATTAGAGCAGCAAGGAGTCAGGAGCAGTTTTGAAATTCTATGATAACATTATAATGAAACTATGACAAGCAGGTTAGCTGTGCTGACTAAACAATGGGATTTGAAACAAAGAGTCCTACCTCCTCTGACTCTATGATTGAATACCATCCCAAAAGCACTGATACAGAGAGACACATGGACTGAGGTAGCATGCCAATGAGGCGCCTTGTTCTGACTAAATGAGATTCTGTTATGAGAGGTTAGAGGGATTCTGAAAAGTGATTTGCTTCCTTTAATACAAGAATTATTATTGATAACATGAAGATAGATGACTGTGGGCTGTTTTGGATCATTGCACTGAAACAATTAGCCAGAGGAGCAAGGGAAAGAAACTACTGCCTTGTGGGCGGTTTCTTGTTGTTCAAGAAAAGGCAGAGCTCATTGCAATTCAGGAAAGTACAGGGTGAAGTGTGGTCAGAAGTTGGGGAGACAGTGTGGATAGATTTTTAACAAACAAGGGAAGCAAGGATTATGGGGTAAAGGCAGGAAGGTGATTTTGGGGATTACAACATCAGCCACAGAATCTCTACAGTGTGGAGCAGGCCATTCAGCCCCTAGAGGCTACACTTGCCCTCTGAAGAACATCCTACTCAGACCCATCCCCTACCCTATCCTTAATCCTGCATTCCCCATGGCTAACCCACCTAGCCTGCACACCCCTGAACACGATGGGCAATTTCCCACAGCCAATTCAACTAACCTGCACATCTTTGGACTGTGGGAGGAAACAGGAGCACCCAGAGGAAAACCACACAGATGGGGAGAATGTGCAAACTCCAGACGGAATGAGGGGGCAATCAAGCCTGGGTCCCTGGAGCTGTGAGGCAGCAATGCTGCCCATGTCCTCATGGATTGGTAGAACAGACTCGATGAGCTGAATGGCCTGCTCTTGTCCCAACATCTTATGATCTTATCTGTAAGTGAGCAGATATGGCACATTCACGCTCACAAGGGAAGAGCTGAGAAAAGTTTGGAAGTTAGCTCTTGACTTCAGGTTATACAATCAACTCTGTTGTTCCTAACTCAGTGCTCCTCCCAACATTCCTGATAAAGGGCTTATGCCTGGAACGTCAACTCTCCTGCTCTTCGGATGCTGCCTGACCTGCTGCGCTTTTCCAACTCCACACTTTTTGACACTGACTCTCCAGCATCTGCAGTCCTCATTTTGCTCCTCCCAACTTGCCATTAACTGTTGGAAAGAAGAGATATATGCTGTCACTTAAATGAGTTTGCCTGCTTGCCTGGAGGGAATCAGCCTTCTCAAGCCCAAAGCTAGATCATGTTGAGGAGGCAGCACCTTGGGAATATAGAAGATGTTTCCCTTTGCTCAGGCTGATCCACAGTCTGCATGACTGATCCCATGATGGTGAGGTAGATGGCAGTTGTTTATAATTCGCCCAAATTCATTTGTGATCACATGTGACCTCCTGAATAGTAACTACACTTTCACATGGTCTTTTAGCTTTTCTTTTTATTTCTGAGCAATGGCATACAAGCTAAACAATGGTTTTGCAGATAAGTCTCCAGCTGTTACACTGAACAGCATACATGAATTGGATCTGCGTGGTAAAAGGATTCCTTTCCATTAGCTAATTTCCTGAACGTTGGGAGCTTTGTTCACCCTTCCTCTGACATGTGGTCATGAATGAGGGCTCTCCTGGCCCCACTAATGTGCACTCAGTAAATAAATGGCCTCCAACATTTTAGTATTAATTGAGAAAGAACACAGCATCTTCCGTTTAAGTGAAACTGTTCCCTAAGTGTAAACCTGTTGCCAGTCAATCCTATCAGGGTTGAATCAATGTGTTGATTTTCCATTGCTCAATGATTTTGCAGATTGTCATTACTGAGTTATTACACTGTGCACTGTCAAGGTAATTAACTAAGGTATAACCCAGAGAATGATCAAAACTTAGAATGGCAATGTCATCGTTAGTGCATTGCATTATGAACACAGAGAACGGCACTTTGCACTTCCATTCATCCCTAAAGATAGATTTAAATCTATTTTAGGGCAAGCTAATGAATAAATTAATCGTGTGCACGCCTAATCTCTTAAAAAATGCTGTAGCATAATTCAGGTGAGAACTGTAGGAGCAGGAGGTCCTTCTGACAGTTTCTTGTCAGTCCAACGTTACCCTTTGATCTGCATTATAAAAAAAAACAGCAAAGACTCTTAAAAACAATCTTCCGTGTGCATAGTTAGCTTACTGTCATGGCATCCAAAAAGCCATGGAGGGCTTTAAAGGTTTAGAATTCAGATAAAGAGGGCAAATGGATTAATCAAAAGGAGGAAAATAGGCTTTAGAAGCAAGCTTTCAGGGCCTAGGGAAATTGACTGTAACAGCTTTGATAAATATGTGAAGAGAAAAGGGTTAGCAAAAACAAATGGAGGTCACAATCAGAAATGGAGGAAATAATAACAGGGAACTAAGAAATTGCAGCTCAGTGGCTGGCACTGCCACCTCACAGCACCAGGGACCCGGATTTGATTCCACCCTCGAGCAACTGTCTGTCTGGAGTTTGCACATTCTCTCTGTGTGGGTTTCTTCCAGGTGTTCCGGCTTCCTCCACAGGATGTGCATTTTAGGTGGATTGTCCATACTGAATCGTCCATAATATCCAGAGATGTGCAGGCTAGGTTAATTAGCCATGGAAAATGCAGGGTGACAGGGATAGGGTCAGAATATGTCTGGGTGAGATGCTCTTTAGATGGTTGGTCCAGACTTGATGGGCCGAATGGCCCGCTTCCACACTGTAACGTTTCTATGATTCTCATTGAACACATACTTGTGTTCCGCCTTCACAAAACAGGGTACACATAACTTCCCAGAAATGTTAGGGAAGCAAGGGTCTTGTGAGAGGGAAGTATTGAAGAAAATCAGTGTTACTAAAACAGAAGATGTTTGAGAAATGAATGGGGTTAAAGGCTAACAAATCCCCAGTGTCTGATAATCTACATCCAGAGTACTAAAGAAAGTGGTACTAGAAATATTAGTGCTCCTCTTTCAAAATTATGCAGACTCTGGTGCAGTTCCTACAGATTGGAGGATGGCAAGTGTGATTTCACTATTTTAAAAAAAGAGGGAAAAATGAACAGAAATACAAAAAAAATATAAAAACATAGATGAGGTAGCCGATCGTAAGTCACAGGGAAATTGCTACAGTCAAGGGAAGACGAGATAACAATACAGTGAGAAAGCATTCGCAGGGATAAGACAAAGTCACAAAGCTTTATAAAAGGAAAATTATGTTTAATCTACTGGATTCCATTGAAGGTATAACTAGCACAATAGGTGAGAGGCCAGTGGGATTTGGTGTATTTTGATTTTCAGAAGGCTTTTGACAAGGTCCCACATTAAGAAGCAAGTGGAAAAATTAAAGCACATGGGTTTGGGCCTAATATATTGGCATGGAGCCAAAATAGCTCAGTTGGGTGATCTGAAGGTCCCTGGTCCAATTCTGGGTTTCTACAATAAGAGCATGTCCTGACCCTTCCAGTTTGTGTTTAGCAGGGGAGGTGATGGCCTAATGAGATTATCACTGGACGGTGAACATAGTAATGCACCAGGGACCTGGGTTTGAATCCCAGCCATGCAGGGATACAAATTCAATAAAAGACTGGAATTATGGATGACCATGAATCAATTTTTGGGTCAGACTAGTAGCGGAATGGAATTCAAAGCGCAAACACATCAGCCACGAAGTTATTAAATGAAGGAGCAGGTTCAAGTGGCTGAATGGTCTACTTTTACACTTAATCCGTATGCGTGTGTGTGAGTAACAGCCACAACAGGACTAAGGACGGGCAGGTGGGCTGCTTGGTACGTTTCTCACACAGAAAGGTTCTTGATTGGTCAGGGGATCAAAGGTTACAGGGAGAAGGCAGGAGAATGTGGATGAGAAATACTTCAACAATGATCGAATGGCGGAGCAGACTTGATGGGCTGAATAGCCTAATTCTGCTCTTAGGTCTTCTGGTCTCACAAAACAGGAGGTGTGAGACAGGTCGGGAGTTGATGGGTGGCAGTTTGAAGGCAAGGAATTTACTAAACAAATGCCTCCCCATCCTGCAAATATGCCAATGAGGCAATAAAATTCAGCATAAAGGAACCGAATATCATTTATTGCCTGCCCCTATGTTATGGACTAGGCCAGACCACTCAAAACATTCTTAAGCAGGCAGTCCCAGTGCATAACTTTGCAAATTGTTTCGCTAAGTGTACAGTCAAAATTATCCAGAGTGAGATAGCTAGGTTGACCAAGATTTTAAAACAGATAAAAATTTATTCACAAAATTACACAATGAAGCACAAAGAACAGAATAAAGAACCTCTACAGAACTCACCCGATCCAACTAGACTTAATGATGCTGTTCCGAATATACACAACAATCCCAATAAGCAAACTCCCTTTAAAAACCGGTATAAATGGAACACATGCTTACAGGTTGAAGTTGAAAGACAGAAAACAGAAAGAGTTTCCACACAGTTCCCTGTTGAACTTCCCAGTTCAAGACTGAACTAAAACTGCTCAGCTCAGCTCAGCTGCAGAGCTGACCACTCCCCTGTCTTTATACAGGTCACTTCTAAAACATGACCACTTTGGCCTGAAGTCTCATCTGTTTACATATAAACAAAAAGCCTCTCAACATCCTTTTCATCTCTGTACCAAACCAGACTGATCGGAGCCTGACCTGGTTTATTGCCCTTCTGACAAAAATCAAGGACAGAGTCTCCTTGAGCCAAGGAACAGCTTTCAGAAGAAAAAGTGATGAGCCTTGTGACACCTTGTTGCCCTTGAGAAGGTGGTGGTCAGCTGCCTCCTTAAACCACTGGAGTCCGTGTACTGTCGGTAGTCCTACAATACCATTAGGGAGGGAATTCCAGGATTTTGACCCAGCGACAGTGAAGGACTGGTGATATATTTTCAAGTCAGGTTGGTGAGTGGATTGAAGTGGAACTTGCAGGTGCTGGTGTTCCCATTTATCTATTTAATTTGTCCTTCCAGACGGATGTGGCTGTGGATTTGGAAAGGGTTGCCTAAGGAGCTTTGGTGAATTTCAGCAGTGCATCTTGTGGATGGCACAAACTGCTGCTACTGAGGTTCTGTCCTGGAGGGAATGATTGTAGCGCTAGTCAAGTGGACGGCTTTGTCCTGGATGGTGTAAGGTTTCTTGTGTGTTGTTGGAGTTGCACCCATCCAGGCAAGTGGGGAGCATTCCATCACACTCCTGATTTGCTACAGTGCATTTAGGACTTGGCACCAATTGCATCAATGGTGGGGCGGAATTGAATGTTTAAGGTGGTGGATGCATTGCAGGATGACTTTGTTGAATGTTGTTGGCGCTGTAGTCATCCAAGTAAGTGAGGATTATTTCATTATGATCTAGTCATGTGCTTTGTACATGATGGCTTATCTCTCCACCCTTCAGGCACTCTGCCTGTATTCCTGATGAAGGGCTTTTGCCCGAAAAATCGATTTTACTGCTCCTCGGATGCTCCCGAAACTGCTGTGCTTTTCCAGCACCAGTCTAATCTACCCCCATGCATTGGGACTCAGGGTTAGAGTAGTGCTGGAAAAACATAGCAGGTCAGACAGCATCTGAGGAACAGGAAAATTGACGTTTCGGGCAAAAACCCTTCATCAGGAATTCCTGTTGAAGGGCATTTGCCCAAAACATTGATTTTCCTGCTCCTCAGATGCTGGCTGACCTGCTGTGCTTTTCCAGCACCACTCCAATCTTGACTCTGATCTCCAGCCCCTGCAGTCCTTACTTTCGCCTTTGGAGAGTCAGGAGTTGAGTTAACTGCAACAAACTTTATAACCTCGAGGAGAAAGTGAGGTCTGCAGATGCTGGAGATCAAAGTTGAAACTTTATTGCTGGAACAGCACAGCAGGTCAGGCAGCATCCAGGGAACAGGAGATTCGACGTTTCGGGCACAGGCCCTTCTTCAGGAATTTTATAACCTTTATAACCTCCACTTGCAAACAAGAATATGCAGACTGGATCAATAAATTTCCAATCAATAGTATTAACATTTACTGTCAAGGGGTGATGGCTAAATTCCTGTTGTTGGAGATGGTCATTGCTTGGCATTTGTGAGGCATGAATGTTACTCACCACTTTCCAGCTGAAGCCTGCATTTTGTCCAGATTTTGGTGGATATGAACACAGTATGAAGAGCTGTGAATGATCCTGACAACTGTGCAATTGTTGAAGAAGTAGCTGAAGATAGTTGAGGCTAAGATGCCACTCTGCAGCACTGGGGTGGTAGCTTCCCTACCTCTGAGCCAGGATACCTGAGTTCAAGTCATACCTGCTCCAGAGGAATTTAATGATATCACTGATCAGGTTGGTTAGAAAATATTTACTCTGAGGAGCTGTGGGCTCTTGCAATGTATGGATAGTGAAGGTCTAGGTTCAAGTCCTATCTGGTCCAGAGATGTGTCATAACATGTCTTAAAAGTTTGATGTAAAAATATCTACCTCAAAGAGTTCATCCAAAAATGTCCTGGTGCTGAGATGATTGATCTCTAACAACCACCACCACCTTTTTTCTGGGCAGTGGGCAGCTATCTACCTGATTTCTATTGACATACACAATAAATGTTGCCTTAAAGTCAAGGGCAGTAACTGTCATCTAGGTTTCTCTCTGTCCCCTGGAGTTTCATTCTTTAGTTCAATTTTGGACCAAGGCTGTACTGAGGTCAGAAGCTGAATGGTCATGACAGAACCCAAACTGAGCAGTGAGCACATTGTTGCTGAACAAGGGCCACTTGCCAGCACAGATAATGATTCTTTCACTCACTCTGCTGATGATTAAGAGCAAACTGATACGTAATTGGCTGGATTGGATTTGTACTGTTTGTGGACAGAGCATACTTGAACAATTGTTTTATCCAGTTGTTGGACAGATACTAGTTCAATATCAAACCTACAGCTCTGCGAGCAAATCTACACCCTAAACCTCAACCTGAGCTACTAACCTTCACAAACCTTGCAAAAACCTATGGGCGCAACACGCTAAAACTTGCCCGAAGATGGGAAAGGAATGCCATCCGAGAGAGTTCCACCCGCGAACAACTGTGCTTACAGCATGAATGTTTGAGAATACAGGTACTGCCAAAATGTCTACAAACATATAAATAGAAAGCAGGAGACATCAGCTTCGCTTCACTTGGAGATCGCCACTGATGATGTTACCTAGCCAGGTAATGAAACATTTGGATATCAAACCTACAGCTCAGCAAGCAAACCTACACCCTTCAATAGCAGCACTAGATCTTTGCTCAATTTCCCTCGTTACACTTACTCCAATAAAAATCTATCAATATTGATCATACCACTTTCAATCGACTCAGTATTTGTAACCTCATGGAGACAGAGTTTCAATTTGTCCCAATGCTTTGTGTGAAAATGTGTTCTTGATTTTCCGCCTAAACAGACCAGCATGTCTAACATCATGCACTTGCCCTATCTAGTACAGATGCAACTGACCAAATGGCTTCCTCTCCACAGTATTATACAGTGATTCAGTGACTCATCTATTTTAATTGGCAACTCCAGTCAGCAGTGATAAATGCGCAACCTCACAATGCTCTCTCTGCAGCTTACATGCCTTCAGTCATTCCTTTGAATATGTTAATGTATATCATCAGTAACAGTCAAAAATATCCAAGAAAAAAATTCAAGGACTTTCATTTTGGTACTGACTGTAAACTCTGGAAGAATTCCCAACTGCACAGAAGTGAAAAAGTTATACAATTGCCATTCTGCATTAACTGACAGTGAAAGTGTAAGAGGAATCTTGGGTGAATCATTAGAGGCATTGTCACGAACTAGAAAAATGTGTCATCTTCTGCCGTGCTTTGAGTCAATCTGACAATCAATTTAATGACTCCCAATGCTGTTCCATCCAATGAGTAGGCTATAAAAGTGAAGAGGCTGCCTTCACACTGCAGTGTTTGAGAAGACTACCTGAGCAAAACATGTTCCAAATTGACACTGATAAAACATCCAATTTAAATTATTTAAATATAATGGTATGTTTCTATATATAAATGAATTTTTTTTTCAAACATTGATCCCTGTTGCACCAATTTTATGAATACTGTCCATTTGCTGCTTCAAGCAACTCACAAAACCATTGGAAGAATGACTGGGGGAAAATTAGATCAGAGTTCCACATCCATATCAACCATCTCAAGAGAGCACTTCATGGCAGTCTCAAAAAAAACCCATCAAGGGTAAAGAAGATAATATCGAGAGCAGTGATTGAAATCTTGGTAATAAGGTGGCTTTTGTCTTGACGTACAAAAAATCTGTGGATGGCATGATATGAGGAAACTCTCAGGCAGCGACAAAATCAGAGTAATTTGGATTCTGGTGGGTGGGAGGTAGGGTTAGATAATTGCAGAGAGCCAGGGTGAGTTCATGTCAAAACAAAAGTGAACTCAAATTGCTCAATGTTTAACTCTTACCACTTTCAAAACTTTCCTTAAAGTAACCTCTTTGACAACCTGTCATCCTGTCATGAAATTATCTCAATTTCTCTTCGCTGTTGCTGAGGCAATGTCTCAACTTCTTCTCTAACAGAGCTGTACTTGTCTCTGAACCATATGGATCACAGTGGTTCAAGAAGGGGGCTCATTAACACCATATTCAGGGTAACTAGGGGTGAAGTTTAAATTCTTGCCTTGCCAATAATGTTTAGATCTCATGACCAAATTGAAATTTACTTTTAACTGCATGTCTTAATCATATCCTAATACAGGAGGCAGTGACCCAGTGGTACTGTCACTGAACGTGTAACCCAGAGTCCCATGCTAATGCTCTGGGGTCAAGGGTTTTAATCCAAATATGATAGATAGTGAAATTCAAAGTTAAGGTTCTTTTATAAAGGTAACCCATTGGTGCCCACATAGAATTGTTGTTTGTTATAAAAGTCATCTGGTGCAAGAATAATATTTGGTAAAGGAAATCTGCTGTTCATACCTCTAGATCCACAGGGACATGACTGACACTTCCTTCTGATGTGACCTGGACAGCAAATCAGTGAAAGGGCGATGAGGAATAAGCAAGAAATGCCTTTGATGCCATACATCCTGTGTAACGATAACGAAAGATGTCTGAATGTAACTTGGTATCAAATTCTGTTTTCTTAGCCATTTTTAACCGTGAACAGAGGGGAGGCAAATAATTGAACAGCATCCTCAATGATGGAAGAGGCCAACACAACAATCCAACAGATAAAGCTGAAGATTTCACAGCAATCTTCAGCCAGAAGTGCCGAGTGAATGATATATTTCAGCTTCCTCCAGTGGTCCCCAGCATCACAGAGATCAGTGTTCAGCCAATTTTATTCTCTCCACATGATATCAAGTAATGGCTGGGGGCATTAGATACTGCAAAAACTATGGGCCCTGACAACATTCCAGCAATAAGACTTGTGTCCCAGAACTTGCTGTCCCCCTCGCCAAGCTGTTCCAGTACAGTTACAACACTGGCATCTACCCGACAATGTGAAAAATTGCCCAGGTATGTCCTGTATATAAAAAGCTGGATAAATCCAACAAGGCCAATTATCACCCCATCAGTCCACTCTCGATCATTAGTAAAGTGAGGGGAGGTGTAATCAACAGTGCTATCAAGCAGTACCCGCTCAGCAATAACCTGTTCAGAGATGCCCAGTTTGGGTTCTGCCTGGGCCACTCAGCTCCTGATCGCATTTACAGTCTTGGTTCAAACATGGACAAAAGAGCTGAATTCCAGAGGTGAGGAGAGAGTGACAGCCATAGAGTCATACAGTCATAGAGGTGTATAGCATGTAAACAGACCCTTCGGTCCAACCCATCCATGCCGACCAGATATCCCAACCCAATCTAGTTCCACCTGCCAACATCCGGCCCATATCACTCCAAACCCTTCCTATTCATATACCCATCCAAATGCCTCCTAAATGTTGCAATTGTACCATCGTCTGCGTGAAAAAAGTTATCCCTTAGGTCTCTTTTATATCTTTCCCCTTTCACCTTAAACCCATGCTCTCTAGTTCTGGACTCCCCCACCCCAGGGAAAAGACTTTGCCTATTTATCCTATCCATGCCCCTCATAATTTAGTAAACCTCTATAAGGTCACTCCTCAGCCTCCGACGGTCAAGGAATAACAACCCCAGCCTGTTCAGTCTCTCCCTATAACTCAAATACTCCAACCCTGGCAACATCCTTGTAAATATTTTCAGATCCCTTTCAAGTTTCACAACATCTTTCCGATAGGAAGGAAACCAGAATTGCACGTAATATTCCAACAGTGGCCTAATCAATGTCCTGCACAGCCGCAACATGACCTCCCAACTCCTGTACTCAATACTCTGACCAATAAAGGCAAGCGTACCAAACGCCTTCTTCACTATCCTATCTACCTGCGACTTCACTTTCAAGGAGCTATGAACCTGCACTCCAAGGTCTCTTTGTTCAGCAACACTCCCTAGGACCTTACCATTAAGTGTATAAGTCCTGCTAAGATTTGCTTTCCCAAAATGCAGCACCTCACATTTATCTGAATTAAGCCCCATCTGCCACTTCTAAGCCCATTGGCCCATCTGGTCCAGATCCTGTTGTAATCTGAGGTAACCCGCTTCACTATCTACTACACTTCCAGTTTTGGTGTCATCTGCAATCAAGGCCATATTTGACCAAGTGTGGCATCCAGGGGTCCTAGCAAAACTGGAATCAATGTAGATTGGGGACAAACTCACAGGATGGAGTCTTACCTGTCACAGAGATGATTGTGGTTATTGGAGGTCAATCATCTCAGCTCCAGGACATCGCTGCAGGAGTCCCTCAGGGCAGTGTCCTGGGCCCTATCATCTTCAATCACTTCAACAATGACCTTCCTGCCATCATAAGGTCAAAAGTGGGGATATTTGCTGATGATTGCACAGCAACATTCGCACTTCCTCAGATACTGAACAATATCCAGGCTTAGAATGAATAGTGGCAAGTAACAGTCACACCACACAGATGCCAGGCAGCGACTGTCAAGAGGAGATAATTTAATTCTCTCTGTTTGGAGATAGTCAATGGCGTAACTATCATTGAATCCCCCACTATCAACAACGTGGGGGTTACTATTGAGTGGAAACTAAACTGGGGGCTATAAATATAATGGTTACATGAGCAGCTCAGAGGCTTGGAATTCTGCAGTGAGTAACTCCCACCTTGCCATTTCTGCCTGATGATCAAGGCACATTGACTGTGGGGCCATCACGATGACAGTAGCTTTAAATTTTTTGAACATTTGTTGTTTCCAAGGATTCATTGGGAATCTGTATATGATCTCTCAATCTTCAAGGCACAAATGTATAAAAGCTGTTAGCAATGCAATCTGTGTCAGATCACACCATTTTGTCTTGTTTCCCCCTGATGATTTAGGCTATGCTTAGCATTAGAGAAAGAGTAACACTCCTTTGAACAGGATTCAAATGTGGCATGGTTAGGGTTAAGGTTAGAGTTGGTGTTAGAGTTAGGGTTAGGTTTAGGGTGAGGGAGAGGTTTAGGCTTAGGTTTAGGGTTCGAGTTAGGGTTGGTGTTATCTAAGAATGGGTAGCTTTTGTAGGTTGAGAGCTGGCATGGTGTATCATTGCGGTTTAAATATGGAGCAAGTGCTGGATATCCTAGTTCGGGGGGTCCTGACATTAACAAGCATTTTCACTAGAGCTGAGCACGTTACAAGGATGTTGTCAGGATTGAAGTGTTTGAGCTATAGGGAGAGGCTGAATAGGCTGGGACTGTTTTTCATGGAGCATCAGAGGCTGAAGGGTGACCTTATAGATGGGTATAAAATCATGAGGGGCATGGCCAGGATGAAAAGCAATGGTCTCTTCCCCATGATAGAGGTGTCCAAGACCAGAGGGCATAGGTTTTGGGTAAGAGGGGAAAGATTTAAAAAGGGCTTAAGCGCAACTTTTGCACACAGAAGGTAGGGTGTGTATGGAATGAGCTGCCAGAGGTAGTGGCAGGGGCATCTGGATTGGTATGTGAATAGGAAGGGTATAGAGGAATATGGGCCAAATGCTGGAAAATTGGACTAGATTAATTTAAGATATCTGGTCGGCATGGATGAGTTGGATCGAAGGATCTGTTTCCGTGCTGTAGATCTCTATGTCTCTATGTCAATGCAGCACCATAGAAGCATGGTAGTACGTACATAGTGACGGGGTTTGCAGAGAATTGTGCAAAAGAAATGATTACTATTCGTTGGAGGAAACCCTCCATGAAACTTCCTGAAATTGACGTGCGGTAAACAGTGGATGAAATTGAGCTCCAAACCTCCATCACTCTCTGGGAAAGTGGGCTCCACAGACTCAGAAACCTCTGAGAGAAATAATACCTCTTTATTAAACAAGGAACCCCTTTTTTAAATTGAATTGAGCCCTAATCTCTCCCATAAGGGCTAACATTATTTCAGCATCTACTCTATCAATTCCCCTCAGGATTTGAAATAAGATCATCTCTGATTCTTCTGAAGTCCAACAAGTACTGATCCAATCTTTTCTAAAAAAACTTCAATCTAGCTAGCACTCAAGTGAACGTTTTTGAACTGCTTCTAATAGTATAATGCCTTTCAACAGTTAATAAGGCCCAACAGGACACAGTACTCCAGATGTGTTCTCACCCATGCCCTGATGTGGTGTATATTGTACCCAACTCCAATGATACAAGTTTGAAGAAAAGCAGATGTGCTGATCAACATTTATCCCTCAACTAATATCTCTAAAACAAACCACCTGAATATTTACCTTATTGTTGTGTTTGGTATCTTAATTACCATTTACTTCCCATCCACCACAGCTTACTAAGCTTGACAATTTTCCTGCTCCTCGGATGCTGCTTGGCCTGCTGTGCTTTTCCAGCAACACACTCTCAACCATGGTCAGTGCGTTATTTTACCTTGGATGGACTGCAGTGAAAATTTACCAGAATGATACCGGCACATCAAGGTTTCATTAACAAGACGAGATTAGACAAACTAAAGTTGTATTCTCTGCAACTTTGAAATGTAAATGTTGATCTAATCAAGGGCTTCAAAGTATGAAGATGATATTACAAGTCAGTTGGGAGAAATAATCTCTTTCAGCTGAAGAATCTCGGACTAGGAGACATAGCCCAAAACTCCAATCCATAAGGTCATGAGTGAAATTAGGAAACACTTCTTTATCAAAAAGCAGTTGGGGGTGGGAGTTCTCTTCAAGAACCTTGAGCTAATGCTTGAACAATTGCAATTTTTAGTAGTGAGATTTTCGTTAGCCAGAGACATTAAGAGAGGTGTGGCAAAAGCAGGTAAATGGAGTTAGGTTGCAAATCAGCTCTGAAACAGTATTCCAACGCAAGTTATTTTCTCTCAAGAAAGTATAATGGGAAGAAAGAGCAAAGAATAGAAATTGCATTAATCACAACTTATTATATGCTCAGAACCTGCCAAAGCACTTCACAAAGGAATATAGCACGTTTGATGAAGGGTTTTATCAAGTAATTAGACTGCAATTGTGACTTAATTTTCTTATTGCCAGTATAGATCAAAGGTTTAACAATACATTTTTGATGCTGATGGTTTCATAATAGGTACTGCATAAGTGTTTAAATATAATTTTATAACTCCACTTATATGAAACATACTTCAGCAAATGTGACAGCAAGAACACAAAACCATTGAGCACTCTTGTATTTTCGTCCCTGCTATAATCAGCATCTTACATCAGCTTCATAGCCTCTTTGGCAAATGATTTACACTTCCATTAATATTAGGAAGGTCCTTCTGACCGTCTTCAAAGCTACAGAGTAGCTTAGGAATGGGAGGAATATGGGAGAGACTCTGAAATGCTTCCTGATCAAATTCCTTAATTTGTTATATTTACAAAATAATTAATGAGTTAACTCATCCACTGAAATATTGAGGCTTCATAACACTTATCCTAAAGCACCATTCATGGGAATTCCTAACATAGCAACATAGAAAATAAATGCAGGAGGAGGCTACTCGGCCCTTCAAGCCTGCACCATTCAATATGATCATGGCTGATCATGCAATTGCAGTATCTCGTTCCCACTTTCTCTCCTTGATCCCTTTATCTGCAAGGCCCACGTCCAGCTCCTTCTGAATATACCTTCCTGTGGGAGAGAATTCCACAGGTTCACAACTTTCTGAGTGAAGAAATTCTTCCTCATCTCAGTTCTGAATGGCTTACTCCTTAGTCTTAGACTGTGGCCCCTAGTTCTGGACTTCCCCAACATCGAGAACATTCTTCCCACATATAGCCTGTCCAGTCCCATCAGAATTTTATATGTTTCGATAAGATCTCCCCTCATTCTTCTAAATTCCAGAAAGTACAAGCCGAGTCAATCCAGTCTTTCCTCATATGTCAGTCCATCCCAGGAATCAATCTGGTGAACCTTCACTGGACTCCCTCAAGAATGTCTTTCCTCAGATTAGGTGACCAAAAACAGATTAGGGCAGCACGGTGGCACAGTGATTAGCACTGCTGCCTCACAGCGCCAGCGGCCAAGGTGCGATTCCAGCCTTGGGCGACTGTCTGTGTGGAGTTTACACGTTCTCCCCGTGTCTGCATGGGTTTCCTCCAGGGGCTCTAGTTTCCTCCCACAGTCCAAAGATGTGCAAGTCAGGTGAATTGGTTATGTTAAATTGCCCACAGTGTTAGGGAGATGTGTCTGGGTGGGTTGCTCTTCGGAGAGTTGGTGTGGACTGGTTGGGGCGAAGGGCCTGTTTCCACACTGTAGGAAATCTAAAAAAAAACTGTACACAGTACTCAGCTGTGGCCTCGCCAAGGCCCTATATAACTTCAGCAAGACATCCTTACTCCGATACTCAAATCCTCTCACTATGAAGGCCAGCACGCTGTTAGCTTTCCTCACCTCCTGCTGCACCTGCACGCTAACCTTCAGCAACGTTTCCACCATGACACCCAAGTCTCTTTTCCTAAACTGCCATCATTCAGATAAAAGTCTGCCTTCCTGCTTCTGTGCCCAAAATAGATAAAGAAATTATGTTAAATTTGTGGAACTTACACAGTTCATTTTGTCTAACCCTGTGTTGTAAAGAAGCATCTCTCACTGTACTGCATTTCATAGCTTTTGGTGCCTTTTTGCACGATGTGCTACCCAGCTTCCTCATGAATGAATATGTTACACCTTTTACCACACTTGGTCATCTTAGAAA
Source organism: Chiloscyllium plagiosum (assembly GCF_004010195.1). Classification (NCBI taxonomy): domain Eukaryota; kingdom Metazoa; phylum Chordata; class Chondrichthyes; order Orectolobiformes; family Hemiscylliidae; genus Chiloscyllium; species Chiloscyllium plagiosum. The sequence goes on along the minus strand of NC_057724.1, from coordinate 73,434,822 downwards.
TGAGTTACACATTCCCACTATGCTGAATAAAAATGTTCTATCTGAATTCTCTGGTGGATTTCTAATGACCTTTTGTTTTTTTATTTGATGTCTCCCATCTTTTTTCAAATACCCTACATCTTCTCAATGTCTATCTTGTCAATTCTCTTCATAGACTTAAAAAATATTATCTAACATCATTCTCTTTTCTAGAGGAAACTCTATTGCCTATCTGCCTCTTACTGGTGACTCCTTTTAATTCTTTCCTTTGACCCCTCCAGTCTTTTCAGCCATCCTGCTATCCAGTGCAGGAGCATTCTAGTAACCTGTGAGCTATTGGCACTGTAGCTGTGAATGTATCATATTTTGTCCAGTTGTTACTCTCTGATCCTGGTAGAGACAAGGAGTATAAGTTTTCTAAAGAAACCCTGAGCTTTGCTTCCAACTGGCTAGAAAGAGACTATTCAGTCCCTCAAGCCTATTCTACCTTTCAATTAATTGGTGGATGATCTGCATTTCAACTCCATCTACTTTTCTTGCTCTACCAGCCTTAAGACCCACTAATAAAATCTATCAATCCAAGCTTTGCAATTTTCATTTATCCCTGACACATTTTTCAGAGAATGAGTTCCAGATTACCATGACTATTTGAGTTGTGAAAACACATTTGGTTCACTAAAGTTCTTGAGGGAAGGAAGTCTTCGGTTCCTACCTGATCTGGTCTACATGTTACTGCAAACCTACAGAAATGTGATTGACTTTTAACTGACATCTGGACAATTCCGGATGTGCAATAATTGCCAGCCCAGCCAATGAGGTTTACGTTCCATAAACCACAAAAAAAAATGAGTGTGTCTCATGTCATCATTGAATGACATAAGCTCCAATATTCATGTTCTCCCTTTGTGGATGTCCAATACCAACTCCATCACCTCCTCCCCACAAACTTCCCAAACAGTTGTCTTCTTTCTCTCTGTTCAGCGTATCCAAACAACCCATGTTAAAATGTGTCACTTAAATAACCGCTTAATTGTTGACAGTCAAAGGAACACAAATCATGGCAGCTTCTCATGATTCAAACTTTACTTTTGTTATTCAGTCACAGAGTGTGTGCCTGTTGTTGAAACAGTCAGCATTTGTTATTCAGTCACAGAGGGTGCCTGTTGTTGAAACAGTCAGCATTTGTTATTCAATCACAGAGTGTGTACTTGTTGTTGAAACAGTCAGCATTTGATATTCAGTCACAGAGGGTCCCTGTTGTTGAAACAGTCAGCATTTGTTATTCAGTCACAGAGTGTGTAACTGTTGTTGAAACAGTCAGCATTTGATATTCAGTCACAGAGGGTCCCTGTTGTTGAAACAGTCAGCATTTGTTATTCAGTCACAGAGGGTGCATCTGTTGTTGAAACAGTCAGCATTTGTTATTCAGTCACAGAGGGTGTACCTGTTGTTGAAACAGACAGCATTTGTTATTCAGTCACAGAGGGTGCCTGTTGTTGAAACAGACAGCATTTGTTATTCAGTCACAGTGGGTCCCTGTTGTTGAAACAACCAGCATTTGTTATTCAGTCACAGAGTGTGTGCCTGTTGTTGAAAGAGCCAGTATTTGTTATTCAGTCACAGAGTGTGCCTGTTGTTGAAACAGTCAGCATTTGTTATTTAGTCACAGAGGGTGTGCCTGTTGTTGAAACAGTCAGCATTTGTTATTCAGTCACAGAGTGTGCATCTGTTGTTGAAACAGCCAGCATTTGTTATTCAGTCACAGAGTGTGCATCTGTTGTTGAAACAGTCAGCATTTGTTATTCAATCAGAGAGTGTGCCTGTTGTTGAAACAGTCAGCATTTGTTATTCAGTCACAGGGGGTCCCTGTTGTTGAAACAGTCAGCATTTGTTATTCAGTCACCGAGGGTGCATCTGTTGTTGAAACAGTCAGCATTTGTTATTCAGTCAAAGAGTGTGTACCTGTTGTTGAAACAACCAGCATTTGTTATTCAGTCACAGAGTGTGTGCCTGTTGTTGAAACAGTCAGCATTTGTTGTTCAATCAGAGAGTGTGCCTGTTGTTGAAACAGTCAGCATTTGTTATTCAGTCACAGAGTGTGTACCTGTTGTTGAAACAGTCAGCATTTGTTATTCAGTCACAGAGGGTGCCTGTTGTTGAAACAACGAGTATTTGTGATTCAGTCACAGAGTCTGCCTGTTGTTGAAACAGCCTGCATTTGTAATTCAATCGCAGAGTGTGCCTGTTGTTGAAACAGTCAGCATTTGTTATTCAGTCACAGAGGGTGCATATTGTTGAAACAGCCAGCACTTGTTATTCAGTCACAGAGGGTGCCTATTGTTGAAACAGACAGCATTTGCTATTCAGTCACAGAGGGTGCCTGTTGTTGAAACAGCCAGTATTTGTTATTCAGTCACAGAGAGTGCATCTGTTGTTGTTGAAACAGTCGGCATTTGTTTTTCAGGCACAGAGGGTGCCTGTTGTTGAAACAGTCAGCATTTGTTATTCAGTCACAGAGTGTGATTCACTTGTTGAAACAACCAGCATTTGTTATTCAGTCACAGAGTGTGTAAATGTTGTTGAAACAGCCAGTATATGATATTCAGTCACAGAGGGTGCCTGTTGTTGAAACAGCCAGCATTTGTTATTCAGTCACAGAGAGTGCCTGTTGTTGAAACAGTCAGCATTTGTTATTTAGTCACAGAGGGTGTGCCTGTTGTTGAAACAGCCAGCATTTGTTATTCAGTCACAGAGTGTGCATCTGTTGTTCAATCAGAGAGTGTGCCTGTTGTTGAAACAGTCAGCATTTGTTATTCGGTCACAGAGGGTCCCTGTTGTTGAAACAATCAGCATTTGTTATTCAATCACAGAGTGTGTACCTGTTGTTGAATCAGTCAGCATTTGTTATTTAGTCACAGAGAACAGTCAGCATTTGTTATTTAGTCACAGAGGGTGTGCCTGTTGTTGAAACAGACAGCATTTGTTATTCAGTCACAGAGTGTGCATCTGTTGTTCAATCAGAGAGTGTGCCTGTTGTTGAAACAGTCAGCATTTGTTATTCGGTCACAGAGGGTCCCTGTTGTTGAAACAGTCAGCATTTGTTATTCAGTCACCGAGGGTGCATCTGTTGTTGAAACAACCAGCATTTGTTATTCAGTCACAGAGTGTGTGCCTGTTGTTGAAACAGCCAGTATTTGGTATTCAGTCACAGGGGGTGCCTGTTGTTGAAACAGTCAGCATTTGTTATTCAGTCACAGAGTGTGTACCTGTTGTTGAAACAGTCAGCTTTTGTTATTCAGTCACTGAGTGTGTGCCTGTTGTTGAAACAGCCAGTATTTGGTATTCAGTCACAGAGGGTGCCTGTTGTTGAATCAGCCAGCATTTGTAATTCAGTCACAGAGGGTGCCTGTTGTTGAAACAG
>NC_057724.1:73378757-73430922 GCF_004010195.1 Chiloscyllium plagiosum | reverse complement strand
AGCCAGCATTTGTAATTCAATCACAGAGTGTGCATGTTGTTGAAACAGTCAGCATTTGTTATTCAGTCACAGAGGGTGCATATTGTTGAAACAGCCAGTATTTGTTATTCAGTCACAGAGTGTGTACCTGTTGTTGAATGAGCCAGCATTTGTTATTCAGTCACAGAGAGTGCCTGTTGTTGAAACAGCCAGCATTTGTTATTCAGTCACAGAGGGTGCATATTGTTGAAACAGCCAGTATTTGTTATTCAGTCACAGAGTGTGTGCCTGTTGTTGAATCAGCCAGCATTTGTTATTCAGTCACAGAGGGTTCCTGTTGTTGAAACATCCAGCATTTGTTATTCAGTCACAGAGTGTGTACCTGTTGTTGAAAAAGTCAGCATTTGTTATTCAGTCACAGAATGTGTACCTGTTGTTGTAACAGTCTGCATTTGTTATTCAGTCAGATTGTACATCTGTTGTTGAAACAGCCAGTATTTGTTATTCAGTCATAGAGGGTGCCTGTTGTTGAAACAGTCAGCATTTGTTATTCAGTCACATGGTGTACCAGTTGCTAAAGTGGTCATGATTTGTTGGTCTTCCCTACATCATTGTTTAGACAGCTCTTTGAGAAGTGTTTGGTTTGCATGACCCTTCAGAGGGTAGTTCAGAGTCTGAGTCAAGGAGATTGCAATTGGTTTGGAGTCATGTATCAGCCCGATCTGGTAAGCATGACAATCAGTTTCCTTCCCTAAGGATATTAATGAATCAGACAGGATTTTACCACAGTCCAGTAGCTCAATGGTCAGCCTTTTTTTTGTGTGTGTGGGATTGGCTAACTCACTTGGCTGGTTCACAGATTAAAGCAATACCAACAGTATAGGTTCAAGCCCTACGCTAGCTGAGGTCATCGCCAATGTGCTACCTTCTCAACCTTACCTCTTGCAGAAGGTGTGGGGACCCTCTGGTTAAATGCACCACCAGTCTTCTCTCCAGAGAAATGAGAGAGCTTCCCTATTGTTACAACATGGGTAAATCCCACCCTGCTAATTTAAACCTGCAACACAGAAATGATTTAACCCATGCTGTAACCTATTAAAATGTGAGAGGCAAGGAACTATTCCCAAAAGTCACTATTTAAAGTGACATTATTTTTTAAAGTCTAATAGAGAAAAATTAATTGACAACTATTTACAAGTCCTTTCTCTGACCTATTGTTCCCCCCCTCTCTCTTTGTTTATCTTCTAACTCCATTTTCCTCAATTGTAATTTAGGTTTTTCTACCACTACTGCACTTGTCTTTTTCTTTGATACAACTAAGTGTTTGAGTCACTCCCTTACAATTTCAGATTTACTTTTGCCCTGGTTAAACCTGAATCTAATTTCTTTGTTAATTAGATTAGATTAGATTAGATTAGATTAGATTAGATTAGATTACAGTGTGGAAACAGGCCCTTCGGCCCAACAAGTCCACACCGAGCCGCCGAAGCGAAACCTACCCATACCCCTACATTTACCCCTTACCTAACACTACGGGCAATTTAGTATGGCCAATTCACCTGACCCTGCACATCTTTGGACTGTGGGAGGAAACCGGAGCACCCGAAGGAAACCCACGCAGACACGGGGAGAACGTGCAAACTCCACACAGTAAGTCGCCTGAGGCGGAATTGAACCCGGGTCTCTGGTGCTGTGAGGCAGCAGTGCTAACCACTGTGCCACCGTGCCGCCCACAATTCTTAAAGTATAATCTTTTTCTTTCCTTCTAAACTTTCTTGGCAAATGTAAGAATCATTTTCAAATCCAAGAAACTCTTCAGCAATGTTAAGAGCCATTTCTTTCACTATTAATTTAGTCAACCACAAGTCACCAAAATTAAACAAATTGCCTCACCTATGTTTTATTTAAAGATATGGGACACTAACCTGAAAGTGTTGAAATCTACTAGGCTTTGTCGTACTTCAGGTCTATTCAAACCTGTCTAAACCTGTTCAAATCACGAATCCGAGACACCAACTGTTCAAATCCCAGACAAGCCCCCAAACTGTTACAACACGGAATAACCACAAACCCCTCCCTCCCTGCATCCCCCACCCCCACCCCCACTGGCTAATTTAAACCTGCAACACAAAAATGATTTAACCCCTGCTGTAATCGTTAAAATTTGAGAGGCAAAGAAATATTCCCAAAAGTCACAATTTTAAGTAAAAACTAACAACTTTTTTTTAGGTCCAACAGAGAATAAATAATTAACAACTATTTACAAGCCCTTTCCCTAACCTTCCTTTTACCTTCTGCTCTACAATGGAGTCATAAAGTCATAGAGATGTACAGCATGGAAACAGACGCTTCGGTCCAACCCGTCCATGCTGACCAGATATCCCAACCCCCTCTAGTCCCATCTGCCAGCACCCAGCCCATATCCCTCCAAACCCTTCCTATTCATATACCCATCCAAATGCCTTTTAAATGTTGCTGTTGTACCAGTCTCCACTACTTTCTCTGACAGCTCATTCCATACACCTACCACCCTCTGTGAGAAAAAATTGCCCCTTAAGTCTTTTTATATCTTTTCCCTCTCACCCTAAACCTATGCCCTCTAGTTCTGGACTCCCCCACCTCAGGGAAGAGACTTTGTCTGATAAAACCCCCCAATTGATATTTACCAAAAAATTTAAATATCAAAACCAGCCAGCTGCCAAATCTTCTCTTGGTATCTTCCTCCCAGTCAGTGTCAATGTTTTTCACTGTACAAATTCCTTGTCTCGACAGGTACCTCTCAGAGAGCCTGCACTGTTGGACTTTTGGCAGTTCTCCTCCAACTGTTCAATTTTCCCAGTCTTCTACCCCAAAGCATTGGATTGTTTCATTGGTTTTAATATTATCAAAATATGAAATTCAAACTTGATTGGAGTTTGGTATCTTGGGGTATGATTTAAACTGATGGGCTGAATTTGCTTTTGTTTTTTTGTATCCAGGCAACCCAGTTATTCTAGCTGTTCAACTAAATGCTACATTGTTATCTTGTTCAGAACACCTGGTGCTGTGTCAGGTAGTTGTGCTAGCTTTTAATTCTCTTAATTCTCTGGGGCAGCACGGTGGCACAGTGGTTAGCACTGATGCCTCACAGCGCCAGAGACCTGGGTTCAATTCCTGCCTCGGGGAACTGTCTGGGTGTAGTTTGCACATTCTCCCCGTGTCCGGGTGCACTGGTTTCCTCCCACAGTCCAAAAATGTGCAGGTTAGGTGAATTGGCCACGCTAAATTGCCCGTAGTGTTAGGTGAAGGGGTAAATGTAGGAGAATGGGTCTGGGTGGGTTGCTCTTCGGTGGGTTGGTGTGGACTTGTTGGGCCGAAGGGTCTGTTTTCACACTGTAAGTAATCTAATCTAATCTACCCCCAACACCTTTCTAACACTATAGACCTCCACAACTGTGGCAACTTTACCTTTAATTAGCTATTTATTTCATCAACTGAATTTATATTCCCCAGCAGTCAGGATGGGAATTAAATCCACGATCTCTGGATCATTACTGCAGGCCTTTGGACTGCAAGTCCAGTAATATAACAATTATGCTAACCTACATGTCATCATATTTGCTAGCTTCAGGAAAAGATTTTCAAATGTAATGACATATTTCAATTTGTCTTGTACCTAGTGAGGCCTGCACCTGATTTTTGACTGGCCATTAATTTCTCACCAGCCTGTATCCTTCTCCCACACACAATTTAATCAGTTCAGGAGCAGTCTTCTCCCAGGGGCATCGTCCTGACTCTTGTTATGGAGGAGGTTGAGGAGAAGCTGTGCTTGCCAGCAAGAATCAGGTCACTTGACAGAGAGCTACTGAATATTGCTCCTTTACTCTGAACTGCAGGGATGACAGGCTCGATCTGAGTTGTTCTGACTTAAGAGTTTTGTTGCTGCCTTTGTCTGAAATTCTGAAGATGTGCAGCCTCCCACACTGCTCTGTTACCCGTCCACTCTTCCAAAGCCACTGTGTGAATGACTTTGAAGGTCAATCACTGCCCTCAGCATTCACAGTCAGTTGTCCTCTCAGGCAGCAGCAGAGAACCTCTGGAATGCGAATGGAGCACTGAGTAAACCAGGGAATGGAGGAGGTAACAGTACCTTATCCAGTAAAGCACCATATAGCGCAGTGAGAAGGCAATGCAGAATTCAGTGGCCTTCTTGTCTTTCCAATATACAATATGTCATTTTATCACCCATGTCACTTAAAAGGCATCCATTGAGTATTTCCTCACATCCTTACTATTGAATAGTATTCACAATGCACAGAAGGCTAGTGCCATTTCATGACCTTACATCAAGTCATCAACTTTCCCATCCTTTCCCCCTCATGTGTTCCCTCTAATGCTTTTATATTTTCCATCTCTCCTACTCCCTGTGCATTCTGAATTCTAATCACTGTCTGGGTAAAGAGCTCTGACTTGAGTTTCCTTTTAGATTGATTGGTGACTTTCATACATCTGTATGAACAGGAAGACCTTATACCATCTGCATCTGCAGGAGATTTGTTCTCCTGCTCAGTGAATCCATCATGTCAATGCTCAGTGCATATGAAAATGTTGGGATGCCTTGATTCCCTGTATTCAACATTCTGCAGAAAAGAATACAACGTGAAAAGTTGAATACTGGACGTTCTCTGTGCTGTTATATCAGATGGTTCCTCTTCATCTAATCTGAAGACACATAAAAACACAGCAAGCTCAGTCTCGCGACCAAATGGGAGATTGAGACACTGATGGTGTGATCTTCATGATACTGAAGATGTTATTATCCCAGTTAATGTTATTACTGGACAAGTCATATCCCAGACTGAAATCTACCTTGATAGATCGGACATTAGAACATAGAACATAGAAGAATACAGCGCAGTACAGGCCCTTCGGTCCTCGATGTTGCGCCGATCCAAGCCCACCTAACCTACACTAGCCCACTATCCTCCATATGCCTATCCAATGCCCGCTTAAATGCCCATAATGAGGGAGAGTCCACCACGGCTACTGGCAGGGCATTCCATGAACTCACGACACGCTGAGTAAAGAACCTACCCCTAACATCTGCCCTATACCTACCCCCCCTTAATTTAAAGCTATGCCCCCTTGTAAGAACTCAATAAGGCTTGTGAGGCATGAACTACCCCTCGCAAAGCCATGCTTACTATCTTTAATAAAACTATCTTTTTCCCAATAGTCATAAATTCCATCCCTCAGGACCCTTTCCTTTACATTGCTTATCGCAGAAGTGCGACTGACTGGTCTGTAATTACCGGGGACTTTCGTATTCGCTTTCTTGGACAGAAAAATAACATCCGCCTTCCCTCGGTCATCTAGTACTACGCCCGTGGAGAGTGAGGATACAAAGATCATCGCCAGAAGTGCAACATTCTCATTATTTGCTTTCCTTAGTACCTTTGGTCCTGTCCTGGGGACTTATCTGCCTTGTTGCTTCCAAAAAAATCCAACATATCGAGTTAATTAACATTAACCTGTTCAAGCCTATTAAACTGGTCCATGGTGGTCTCACTCTGTCGAGTGAATACTGAAGCAAAACAAAAACCTCATTTAACACCTGCCCTAACTTTTCAATCTCCAGGCGCAAGTTCTCTCCACTATCCTTGTTCAACCCTACCCTCTGTCTGGTCATTCTGTTATTCCCCATGTATGCTTAGAACGCCTTTGGGTTTTCCATAACCCTTCCCCCCAAGTTTTTTTCGTTTCCCCTCCCAAATCTCCTCAGTCCATTTCTGAACTTTTCATTTTAGGGTAATTCATTACTGTTTTCCTCTTTTTCAAGTTGCTTTATTTTTAGTTGAATTTTGGCCGTCTCTAAAAATTCTGGTGACGCTTCCAGCAAATGTAATTGCTGGATTATTGCTATAATTAACTCACCTTTCCTCAGGGAAGAGGTCAGCTTCAACTCCAAATTGCCTGCTAATTCCAGCAGCTTGGCCTTAACCACTTTTTGCAAAACCCCCAAAGCCATTTTTTCCACACACAGAAACCTCTTGTTGATGAAAAGAGGCATTTTTATCCCAAAGACCATTTAAAGCAAATAAACTGAATACCAGGAACAGAACCTAACATTCGCAGCATTACAGTCTGACAAACCTAATCCGAAATTGGAATTATCGAAGATATCCCAACCTATTATAGGCCAAGCCAGAAACGCTGAAAACATTTCAAAAATGTAGCCCAGACTCTATGCATCATGCAGGTGTAACGAGGATATTCCAGGAGAGATGCAGTTGGACCAGCTATTTCGTTTAAAACAAAGCGGAATTTATTTACAAAATTACCAATCGAAACACAAACAATTGAGAACAGAATACAGAATAACGGAACCTATACGAAAACTCAGCAGAATGTCCCAAATTAATGATGGTGTTCCAAATACTTGCAAAAATCCCCATAAACAACGCTTAGCACTGCGAAAATCAAAATGAAACGTAGGGTCTAACATGAGTTAGGCCAGAGACAGAGCACCTTCTTGTTTAGAGTCCATCAGCTGTTTCAACTCTACTGTGCTAAAACAGAACAAAACTAGAGAAATGCTGAACTAAGAGAACTGGCCACTCACTTTTCTTTGTACAAGTGTTGTGTTCATTTAAACTTAAAAGCCTTTTTGCCTCAGGCAGTATCTGTTAGCTAAAATCAAATTGTCCCGAAAACTCTTCAACATAGACGTTTTGCAGTCTGCATCTTTTCTTACTTCTTTGTAAAAGAAACTAAGGACAACATAACCTTGTTAAAGGGCAACATTGTCACAGCATTCAGGGCCAGAATACTTGTGATTAGTTAAGTCATACCGACCTCAAACTGTTAGCCATGTTCCTCTTTCCAAAATTGCTGTCCAGGCGGAGGTTCTCAAAAGAGGACACATGAGGAAACATAAAGCAGGAAGGACGTTGCCAATGGACGATAGAGTTCAAAACCTGGCATGGCGGAGCGGGGTGCGAGGCGTCACAGTCTAAGATTATGATGTTGGATCGAGATGAAACGTGATCTCTATTTTTCTTTCCACCGATGTTGCCAGACCTGCTCTGTTTCTGCAAGGTTTGGTCTGAGGTTCTCTGAGTCAATGGCCGAAGAGGAACACACACTGAACCTCATCAAACATGTCATTGATAGCAATATGCCAACGCTTAATTGAAGATTGAAAATAGACTGACAGAAACAGAAATAAAAGTGTTAATGTTGTGCGGAAGCGGCACCACATTTGGTGCAGATAGTTCCTGCAGCCAATTAAACATCCCCAAAGCTAGAATAGATTTTGAGTGTTTATTATGTGGACTGCATGGAGGCCAAGGTGATGAGGCTATGAGACACCTCTGGCTGAAAAACCTGATAAATGATTCAAATGTGTTTTGCATCATGTGGAGAACTTTATAAGGTGGGAATATTTGTCCAGCCTAATCCCTCCGTTCCTGGTTTCATTTTCTGCCATCAGTTACAACTAGAACCATAGAATCTCTACGATGTGGAAACAGGTCATTCAGCACAGCAAGTCCACACCGACTCTCTGAAACATATCCCACATAGACCGTTTTCCCTATTACTCTACATTTACCCGTGACTAATGCATCTAACCTACATATCCCTTACTTTCACTCTTCTCTTGAATCATCCTCGCAATCCTTTCTTCTACGTTTCTAGGACTATTAGGAGGCCTGTAAAAAACTCCTAACAGGGTGACCTCACCTTTCCTATTCCTAACCTCAGCCCAAACTACCTCAGATGGCGAGTCTTCATCCATCGTCCTTTCCACAGCTGTAATACTATCTTTGACAAGCATTGAATCGGTTTTAGTGAGGTAATCTCTTACTGAGATACAAACAGGCAATGATGCAGAAATTGTTTCGACAATAGAAGTTTTTTTTAGCCAAAATAACTGAAAATAAAATAAACTAATCTATTGACATATAACATAAACTTAAAGATTTTTAAACACACAGTGTAAGTATAATCTCATTAATCGGAAAACACTTCTTGTACAGAATCCAAAATCATTGAACAGTATATAAACGAGAGAACTTCTTTCTAACACCTCAATGGATTTAAATTAACTGTGACTTTCATTCCTGGTCTGGAAATTTTGATAATTTCTTACTAGAGCTATCATGAGCATTAGTTTAAATATACTCTGGTCTGAAAGGGATATGGATCCTCAGAAACTAGGCAACAGGTTTAGATTGAGGAGAAAGTGAGGTCTGCAGATGCTGGAGATCAGAGATGGAATGTGTTGCTGGAAAAGCGCAGCAGGGCCTGCTGCGCTTTTCCAGCAACACATTTCCATAACAGGTTTAGATTGAAGATCTGGATTGGTGCAGACTTGGAGGGCTGAAGGGCCTGTTCCTGTAATTTTCTTTGTTCTTTGAAATGACATTTTCATGGGTACTTATACCCGCAACATTGACTCTCCTGCTCCTCGGATGCTGCCTAGCCATCCATGCTTTTCCAGCACCACACTCTCAACTCTAATCTCCAACACCTGCAGTCCTCACTCTCTCCTCTTCATGGTTTTCACAACCACTCTCTGTTCTGGAACGATTCCTAATTCCTGACTCTAAAGTAATTTAATGGTAATAAATCTAATCATCTTCTCCCTTTTGCAGCAACAAAGATTTCTATCCAAGGGTTTTTCAGAACTGCCCAGAGCTGAAAATAAATTGAAAAGGTCTCTATCCCCAAGTTATGAAGATTTTCCCTTAGCTCAAAAATAAAAAGACAAAATTTTTTTAACAGACTTGGAGAGGTCAAGTTACTGAATATATTCAACATACATATTGATTTTTTTAAGATATCAAAGGCAGGCAACAAAGAAGATGGCATTCAGATTGGATGTGTTATGATCATATTGACTGACGGATCAGATCTTGAAGGGCCGAATAGCCTACTTCTACCCCTAGTTTTTATGTTTCTATGTTTCCAGATCTTGATGCACAATCGTTTACCTTTCTTGATCATAAACACCTCGATTGTGCACAAAAAAATCATTGATTCTGAAGGCTGGCTCTCTCAAGCTATTTCAAAATTAATCACCATGGCTACAGAAATATTTTAAAGTTAATTAATAACTTCAGACACAGGTAAAATCCCATGTGTCTCTGATTCAAAATCAAAAAATTGAAACTTAGCATAAATGATATGAAAAGTAAATGTAAATCAGACAATCTACAACATAAAGTTCTGACTTTGTTGCCTGAATAAATTGGACTCACTTTGAAAGTATATAGTTGACAGGGTTGTTTGAACTATCATCCCATGTTCTTTCTGTTATAAAATCAGTGATGCTGCAAGACAGAAAAAAGTGGATCGTGTCCAATCCAAGGACGTCACACTGGCAGCTGCAAGTGGCAGCAGACAGAAGATATGGACACAGTCCCCTGATCCCCTCCCCAAGCTTTCTGACTACCTGAAGACAACTAACTGACTCCACCAACTTGACTCCTGATTCTTAAATCTGTGTCCAGCACAAGTATCTGCAGCTCTGAACTGTAGTGAATAGAATCATAGAATCCCTCCAATTTGGAAGTAAGCCAGGCCCACACTAATCCTCCAAAGAGCATCCCACCCAGACCTACCACATTCTTGTAACCCTGCATTTATTGGAAATTATTGGAAAATCTTTTCAGGGACAAGATCTATTAGCATTTAGGAACAAATGGACTGCTTAATGATAGACAACGGTTGGTACGGGAGAAGTTGTGCCACACTAACTTGATTGAGTTTTTTGATGAGGTGATGAAGATGATTGATGAGGGAAAAGCATTTGATGTTGTCTACATGGATATCGGTAAAGCCTTTGACAAGGTCCCTCATGGCAGAATGGTAAGAAAGGGGTAGTTAAATGGTATCGAGGTGAGCTGGTAAGATGGTGACTAGGGGTGTACCACAGGGATCAGTGCTGGGACATCTGCTGTTCGCGATCTACATAAATGATTTGGAGGAAAACATAGCTGGTCTAATTAGTAAGTTTGCAGACAATACAAAGATTGGTAGAGTTGCAGAGCGTGAGGAGGTTTGTCAGAGGATATAGCAAGATATAGATCAGTTGGAGGCATGGGCAAAAAAATGGCAGATAAATTTTAATCCAGACAAATGTGAGATGATACATTTTGGAAGATCAATCATGGGCCGAATGGCCTAACTGTACTCCTATATCTTATGAGCTTATGAAATTATATGTATAGCTATACATTGAAGCCTTAGGAGTATTGATGTGCAGAGAGATCTGAGTGTGCAGGTCCACAGATCACTGAAGGTGACATCATAGGCAGATTTGGTAGTAAAAAAGGCTTATGGGATGCTTGCCTTCATTGAAAGGGGCATTGAGTATAAGGACAGGCAAGTTATGCTGCAGTTTTATAGAACTTCAATTAGGCAACACTTGAAATATTGTACACACTTTTGGCCACATCATCATCAGAAGGATGTGGATGCTCTGGAGAGGGTACAGAAAAGGTTTGCCAGGATGTTGCCTGGTATGGGGGATTTTAGCTATGAAGAAAGGTTGGATAGTCCGGGTTTGTTTTCACTGGAACACAGGAGGTTGAGGGGTGACCTGATAGAAGTTTATAAGGTTGTGAACGGCATAGATAGAGTGGAAAGTAAGAAGCCTTTTCCCAGGATGAAGGGCTTAATTACTAGGGGAACAGGTTTAAGGTGCAGTGGAGGTGGGAGGTGGGGAACATTCAAAAGAGATGTGCGAGACAATTTTTTCACACAAAGGGTGATGAGTGCCTGGAACACGATGTCAGAGGAGGTGGTGGAAGCAGACACAATAACAGCATTTAAGAAACACCTGGATAGATACAGGAACAGGAAGAGAATAGAGGAATACAGATCCTGTAAGTGAAGCCAGTTTTAGTATGGAAGGGCAAAATGTATTGGCGCAGGCTTGGAGGGCTGAAGGGAGTGTTCCTGTCCTGTATTGTTACTTCTTTATTTCCTATGACCAATCCACCCAACCTGCATATCCCTGGACACTCTGGGCATTTTAGCATGTCCCAATCCACCCCTAACCTGCACATCTTTGGCTAGGGGACAAAACTGGAGCATGCGGAGAAAACCTACACAGACACAGGGAGAACAGGCAAACTCCAGGCAGACAGTCGTCAAAGGGTGGAATCAAACCCGGTCCCTGGTGCTGTAAGGCAGCAGTGCTAACCACTGAGCAACCATGCTGCCCAAAGCACCAATACTTCAATTTCCTGATACATTGCCCTTCTGTCTCATCACCATTGTCACAGGAATTCAGATGATTCACTCATAAATCCTCTTGAGGAAAGAGCTGGATCTAAACTACATCACACCTGATACATCTCTCTTGGTGCTCTCTCCAAGCGTCATTTGGCATCTTAAGGATTAAACAGACCATCAATAGAGTCTAGAATTTATTTAAGTTGTATGCTGCAGAAATTGTTCATTAAAATTCTCTCATTGAACTGTGTTCCTGCCCCACCTGACTTTTTCGCTTTAAGACATTTTTTAAAAATACATTTGGGAACAAGTATCCATCAACTGTCTTCAAATCTGTTCAGTGGTCTGAAGATGAATGTTAACTAATAAAGCTCCTGTGAGACACACTGTTTTCTATATTAAAGGTGTTATATAAATGGAAATTGTTGTTGTTTTTAATATTTTTATGAATCAACTTGGTAATAAGGCAGACAATAATGAAGAAAAACCCAAAGAACTGTGGATGCTTTAAGTCATCGGGCCTGAAACGTTAACTCTGATTTCTCTGCACAGATGCTGCCAGACCTGCTGAGCTTTTCCAGCGACTTCTGTTTTGTTTGTGCAAAATAACAAGGGCCAATAATACTTTTACTGCTGGCAGTGAATGAAGAAAAGAATGGTGAAAAAGCTCCAATTAAAACATTTTCAATGAATGACCGTATTAAATCCTCGTCCTGTAACATCAATGTTCAAGGTTTATTGATTCATCATAGAACACAGCACACCAGTTCTGAAATCTGCATTGCCCAAGTTTGTCTCCTGAAACTCGGTGCTCGTGCTTTTGGAAGCATAAGCAACTGTAAAAGAATACAACTCAAAACCACATGTATTACAGAGCCAAGACTTCAATGATGGTACAAACTGTTAACCATGACTGATTGTAGAAGTCATCTGACTTCATCTTTTTGCATGATTACAAGTTGTAGCAATAAATCATGCATCCAATTGATTATATCATCATGATACGATGCAGCTGTGTCGCCAAGGTAACATCTGGCCAATCAATTCTACAGATTGTATTTTTCAAAATTCATGTTCATGTACACAGTAAGAATAGGTCTTAAATATTGCTTTATTACTGCAGATAATACTGCTTAAACAAAGGAGTTTTAAGAATTCATTCACGGGGTGTGGGCATCGCTGGCTAGGCCAGCATTTATTATCCATCCCGAATCCCGAAGGCAGTTTCGAGTCAACCACACTGTTGCGGGTCTGGAGTCATACGTAGGCCGGACCAGGTAAGATGGCAGCTTCCTTCCCTAAAGGACATAGAATCATAGAATCATAGAGTGAACGGATGGATTTTTCCCGACAATTGAGAATGGATTCATGGTTGTTCATGGTTTGGGGCGACATGGTGGTTCAGTGTTTAGCACTCCTGCCTCACAGCATTAGGGAGCCGGGTTCAATTCCAGCCTTGGGTGAGTGTTTGTGTGGCGTTTGTGTATTCTTCATGTGTCTACGAGTGTTTCCTCCCACAGTCCAAAGATGTGCATATTGAGTGGATTGGCCATGGGAAATTGTCCATAATGTCTGGGGATGTGAAGGTTAGGTGGATTAGCAGTGGGAAATGTTGGGTTACACAAATGGTTTGGGTTGCACTGTGATGCTCTTTGGTAAGTCAGTGTTGGCTCGATGGGCCGAATAGCCTGCTTCCTCACTGCGGGGATTCTGTGCTCTTGTTAGTCTCTTAATTCCAGGTGTTTACATTTATAGTGGCTTTCATGAGCACAGGATATTGGAAACTCCTTTACAGTTCATGAAGATCTTCTGAAGTGTTATCATGAATATAAAGTGAGCATCATGGCAGGCACTTAGCTGACAGGAATCTCTCACAAACAGCAACTACCAGGCAATCTGTTTTTGTGATATTGATTGTGGGGCAAATATTGGCGGGGATATTGGAAACAGCACGCCTTTCCCCAGGAGCTTCTCCAAATGAATAGCAAATGCATTTCCATAAGATAATGTAATTGCACACGAAAGCAAAAAGAAAACTTTGTCTCACTAAAATCAGAACCTCCTTATACTTTTTCCTCCCCTTGGATATTTTTATTTTCTGGGGTAAAGGGACGAGAAACCAGTTATGTAATGAACAGGTATCTGCAGTTTTCTTCTGGAAGGGTCTCACCAAGTCACCCTGAGAAAGTTCATTTGACCTTTTTTTCACTATTAGCATTGCCCCAAAAATTCAAACCGACATTCCCAGGCATACAATTCCTGTGATGAGAGTTTGAGAAATGATTACTCCTTAAGCCAGATGTACGAACAAGTTTTTAAAAGTGGCTACAAAGCTGTTTCTGTATTTGGTTTTGTGTATAAACCTAATTAGTCAGTAAATATCTTTCAGAGAAGGAAATATCCCACTCTGGCCTTTGTCATAAAATCACAGGTTAGCTACAACGCAGATGGAGGCCATTTGGCCCCCAATGTCTGTGCTGTCTCATTGAATCATCAATTCCTCTTGTGCTTTTCCCCCAGCTTTCCTTCTTATGAACAATTTTAATGTACATTTTCTGCACTCCTCTTACTGCCTACACATCCTCTGTGAAACACTCAGAGCCAGTCATAATACTCGAGTTGGGGCCAAGTCAGTGTTTTTCTATTGAATTTAACACAATGTTTTTGTGCTTGTGATCTACACTCCACTAAAAAGCGTAGGATGTTATATGCTTTGCTGACTAATCCCTCAACATATCTGACTACCCTCGCATAAACATACACCCTGCATATCCTTTTCAATTATTCTTATTCAGGTTTCCCCCCCCACCCCCCCATGCTCCAAAGATGAATCATTTCTATGCACTAAATTTAATCTATATCTTGAATGTGAAACTGGGGATAAATAATATAGTCTCAATCAAGGTCACTATGCTGTGCATGTATGTGAATTTATTACATAAGACTTTTGAGCTACAGGTGGAGATCTACAAATAGATTTATAATGTAGTTATAAAGTAATCTAGCTCAAGGAAGAGGAATGAGAGGATAGGAAAACAAGGGAGAAGATGAGGAGGAGGACATTAGAACAATAATATGGTAATAATGATAAGATCCTGGGGAGTCACTGAGCAAAGAGACTTTGGACTGCAGGTTTATAGTTCCATGAAAGCAGAGTTGCACGTAGGCAGATTAGTGAAGAAGGCATTTTGATACCCCTGCCTTTATTGATCAGTGCATTGAGGATGGGAGTTGGGAGGTCAAGTTGCAGCTGTACAGGATATTGGTTAGGCCACTTTTGGAATACTGCATTCAATCCTGGTCTCCCTGCTACAGAAAAGATGTAGGCTATATGGAGAGGCTGAATAGGTTGGGGGTATTTTCTCTGAAGCATTGGAGGCTGAGGGGTGATTTTATAGAGGAAGAGAAAATCATGAGGTGCATGGATAGTGTAAATAGACAAGGTCCTTTCTCCAGGGTAGGGGAGTCAAACACTAGAGGGCAAAGGTTTAAGGTGAGAGGGCAAGGATTTAAAAAGGACATAAAGGGCAACCTTTTCATATAGAGGGCAGTGTATCTATGGAATGAGCTGCCAGAGGAAGTGGTGGAGGCTGCTACAATTGCAACATTTAAAAGACATCTGGATGGGAACATGAACAGGAAGGGTTTATAGGGATGTGGTCCAAATGCTGGCAAATGGAACTAGATTAACTTAGGACTTCTAGTCAATATGAACGAGTTAAACCAAAGTGTTTGTTTTTGTGCTGTACATCTCTGTGACTCTATAATAGTGTGATGTTGCTGTTCCATGAACAAGGTTCTGCTGTCCTTGGCTTTTTCTTCAGAGAGGTTGTAAGAGCGGAGATTCCAAAAAGTCTGGCTTGGATGGGTTCTAGGTCCAATTTGATTATAGCTAACAGATACTGTCTCAGGCAAAAGGCTTTCAAGTTTAAAAGAAAAACTTGTACAATGAAAGAAGAGTGGCCAGTTCTCCCAGTTCAGTTTTCTCTGATTTGGTTTGACTTTTATTTTAGCATTCAAGCTGTTCACTGAAAGCAGACAGTCAGTTTAGAGGCTGCTCATCCAAGAAACATCTCTCTCTCTCTCTCTCTCTCTCTCTCTCTATCTCTCTCTCTCCTGTCAGACCCTGTGTTTGATTTTACCTTTTTGTGCCAACGGGTGTTTATGGGAAATGTTGCAAGTATTTGGAACAGTTTCATTAACCTGTTGGGTTTTCGGATAGGTTATTTGCTATTCTGTTCTCTTTTGTTTGTGCTCCATTCAGTAATTTTGCAAATAAATTCTGTTTTGTTTCAAACTAAGTGATTTGACCAGCTGCATCCCTCCTGAATATCCACTTTATAAATGTTTAAAACGACTCGCAAAGTTATGGTCTGGGCTACCCCCTTGAGATGTTTTGAGGGGGACTGGCCTGGTCCATAACAATAGTCAACTCTATATTATAAAGTTAAAATAGTCCAACAGGTTTAATTGGAAGCACACTAGCTTTCGGAGCGACGCTCCTTCATCAGGTGGTAGTGATGAAAGCTCCGAAAGTTAGTGTGCTTCCAATTAAACCTGTTGGACTATAACGTGGTGTTGTGTAATTTTTAACTTTGTACACCCCAGTCCAACACCGGCATATCCATATCATCTATATTATAAAATTTCATATGAGTGTGAAAGCGGACAATGAATAATCCAGACTAAGAATAATTAACTTGGGCACAGCTGACTTCAGTGTTGTTGGAATGGATTTGGGCAAATAAACCAGATTCAAATATTGGCAGGAAAATCAACAGCTTAACAATGGGCTACCTTCAAAAAAACAGAGGTTTAGGCTCAGGCAAGGAATATTCCTCTGAAAGGGAAGGATAGGACAAACAAGTCCAGAGTTCACTGCATGAAAAAACCAAGTAGAAATTATAATGGTGGAAACTCAAATAAGAGAAGGAAAGAGGGAGTGTGGAAAGAGATTGGCAGCTGACATAAAATAACATTTCAAATGTCCTTTGAAATGAATGTATTAGATTCCCTACAGTATGAAACAGGTCCTTCAGCCCAGCAAGTCCATGCCAACCCTCTGAAGAGTAGCCCACCCAGACCCATTTCCCTCTAACTAATGCACTTAACACTATGGGAATTTAGCATGGCTAGTTCACCTCACCTGCACACCTTTGGACTGTGGGAGGAAAGCCAAGCAGACACAGGGAGAATATGCAAACTCCACACAGGCAGTTGCCTGAAACTGGAATCGAACTTGGCACTTTGGTACTGTGAGGCACCACTGAGCCACTGTGCCACCTTTATAGACATGCGTTGTAAACAAAGGAGTGGGACATTTGGGGGCAAGGAAAAGTGTTTACAAATAGAGTCTGAGGGCATGGGTGAGGGATTAAACAACTATGCACCTGTCTTTATTCAGAAAGAAAATGCTGTTTGAGCAAACCAGTTTGTAAAGATGGAGGAAGCTTAATCACTGGATGAGTTTAAAATTGACTTGGAGGAGGTACAGACTTAAAGGCTGACAAGCCACTGAGACAGAATGAGATGTATCAATGATACTAACAGGGATGAGCATGGAAATTGCAGAGCTCTAGCAATAATTGTTTTTCAGTCTTTCTTCAACAAAGGGGTGATGCCAGAATACTGGAGATGTGCCAACTTTATATTCTCGCTCAAAAATGTTTTGTAAGGATAAGTCAAGTAACTATAGATCAGTCAGTTAAACTCTGGTAGATGGAAAACTTGTAGAACCAATATTCATAAGACCATAAGATGTAGGAGTTGAGGTAGAATATTCAATTTGTTTTTCTTGCTTTTCCACATGACCCTTAATTTCCTTACTGATTAAAAATCTGCCTATCTCAACCTTGAGTATGATTGAGCGACCAATCTTTACAGCTTTCTGTGGTAAAGAATTCCACAGATTTGAAAAGAAATATTCGACATCATCTCTGTCTTAAATGGGCCACCCTTTATTCAGAGATTATTCTGGTTCTAGATTGTCCAACGAGAAGAGACTATTTTTCTGTATCTTCCCGGTCAAGTTAATGCAAAGCTCATACCTTTCTGGGCAAAATTATTGTGATTTTCATTAGGCAAACTGTGTTTACCTAATTTATGGAGTTTTTGATGAGGTAGCATGGAGGAATGATCGGAGCAGTGCTGATTATGTGCTGGATATGGATTTCCACAAGTTACTTAATGCAGTGGCAAATATTGGATCGATGAGTAATGTTCCAGTTTCTGGAATTAAAGGGACATTGGCAACATCGATACAAAATTGACCAAGGGACAGGAAACACAGCAATGATGCTTTTGTTTATTCTGGCAGAGGGTTTGTAGTGGATTTCCATAGAGGTCAATATTGTTTTTCTGATAAATATATATCAGTAATCTAGAACTTGGTGGACAAGACATCATTCTAAAATTTGTGGAATATATGTACATTTAAAGCCTGGTAAACTGTGAGAAGAATAGTGTTGAATTTCAAAACAACATTGACAAGTTATTTGATGCAGTGGCAAGTAGGTGGGCGGATAGGTGGCAAATGAAGTTCAATGTGGAGAAGTGTGAAATGAAACATTTGGGTAGAATGAACTTGGAAAGACAGTACAGAATAAAAGTTACAACTTTAAAAGGTATATTGAAGCAGATAGATCTGGGTTTATATACACATGGCGATGAAGAGTTATAGATCAGCTAGGAAGGATTTAAAGAGAGAGTTAAGAAGAGCAAAAAGAGGACACGAGCAGTCTTTAGCAAATAGAATAAAGGAGAACCCTAAGGTTTTCTATAGGTATGTGAGGAATAAAAGGATGATTAGGGTAGGAATAGGGCCAGTCAATGACAGAAGTGGGAAGTTGAGTGTGGACTCTGTGGAGATCGGAGAGGTGCAAAATGAACATTTCTCATCTGCTTTCACTCAGGAAAAGGAGAATATTGTAGAGGAGAAGAATGAGATACGTGATATTAGACTAGAAAGGATCGAGGTTAATTATAGACAGGTGTTATCAATTCTAGAAGAAGTGAAAGTAGACAGGTCCCCCTGGGCCGGATGGGATTTATCTGAGGATCCTCTGGGAGGAGATGGCAGAGCCTTTGGCTTTGATATTTGAGTCATCATTGTCTACAGGTTTAGTACCAGAGGACTGGAGGATTGCAAATGTTGTCCCTTGTTCAAGAAGGACAGTAGAGATGACCCAGGTAATTATAGACCTGTCAGCCTTACTTCAGTTGTAGGAAAGGTTTTGGAAAGGATTATGACAGATAAGATTTATAATCATCTAGCAAGCAACAATTTGATTTCAGACGGTCAACATGGTTTCATCAAGGGCAGGTCGTGTCTCATAAACCTCATTGAGTTTTTTGAGAAGGTGACCAAGCATGTGGATGAGGGTAGGGCAGTTGACGTGGTATACATGGACTTCAGTAAACCTTTGATAAGGTTCCACATGGTTGGCTGATGGAGAAAATACAGAGGCATGGCACTGAGGGTGATTTAGTAGTTTGGATTAGAAACTGGCTTTCTGAAAGAAGGCAGCGAGTGGTAGTTGATGAAAAATATTCAGCCTGGAGTCCGGTTACCAGTGGTATGCCACAAAGATCTGATTTGGGACCACTGCTGTTTGTCATTTTTATAAATGACTTAGACGCAGGCATAGCTGGATGGATTAGTAAATTTGCAGATGACACTAACGTCGGTGGAGTAGTGGACTGTTTGGAAGAATGTGGCAGGTTGCTAGGGGACTTGGATAAACTGCAGAATTGGGCTGAGAGGTGGCAAATTGAGTTCAATGCAGTGAAATGTGAGGTGAAATATGGGAAGAATAACAGGAAGGCAGAATACTGGGTCAATGGAAAGATTCTTGGTAGTGTGGATGTGCAGAGGGATCTTGGAGTCCATGTACATAGATCCCTGAAAGTTGCTGCCCAGGTTGATAGTGCTGTTAAGAAGGCATACGGTGTGTTAGGTTTCATTTGTAGAGGGATTGAGTTCCGGAGCCGCAATATCATGCTGCAACTATACAAAACGCTAGTGCGACCACACTTGGAATATTGTGTACACTTCTGGTCCCCATATTTTGGGAAGGATGTGGAAGCATTGGAAAAGGTGCAGAGAAGATTTACCAGAATGTTGCCTGGTCTGGAGGGAAGGTCTTATGAGGAAAGGCTGAGAGACTTGGGTCTGTTCTCATTGGAAAGAAGAAGGCTAAGAGGAGATTTGATAGAGACATACAAGATGATCAGAGGATTAGGTAGGGTAGACAGTGAAAGACTTTTTCCTAGGATGATGATATCAGCTTATATGAGGGGGCATAACTACAAATTGAGGGGTGTTAGATTTAAGACAGACATCAGAGGCAAGTTCTTTACTCAGAGAGTGATAAGGGTTTGGAATGCCCTACCTGCTAATGTAGTTAACTCAGTCACATTAGAGAGATTTAAACAATCCTTAGATTAGCACATGGATGATAATGGGATAGTGTAGAGGAATGAGCAGAGAATAATTCACAGGTCGGCACAACATCGAGGGCTGAAGGGCCTGTTCTGTGCTGTATTGTTCTATGTTCTATAGCTTACAAAGCATGGAAGGATAATTATAAAGCATGTTCAATAAAGTGCACAGTATCCTAGGTTTGATTAATAGGGTAAAGTGTACAGGAGAAAACGGGGATTATGAACTTGCGGAAGACATAGTTTGGCATCGGCTATAGCATTGCTTCCACTTCAGCGCAATGCACTGTCAGAAGGGTGTGAAGATTTTAAAGACATTGCAGAGAGATTCATGAGAATAGCTTCCTTGGGATGAGGAATTTCAGTTATAAAGCTTGACTGGAAAAGTTAGGATAGTTTTCCTTGGGGAAGAGAAGGCTGAGGGGAGATTTGATTGAAGTGTTCAAATTCAAGAAAATGTTCACATTCATGAAAGGATTGAGAATGGGAGTGTACAAATCAAAATCACTTAGTGAAAGAAGCAAACGCTTTCCATGCAGCAAGTGATTAGGATCTAGAATGCATTGGCTAAGAATGTGATAGAGACAAGTTCATTTGAAGCATTTTAAAAGGTTACTTGGATAGGAAGAAACAAACATGTAATTAGGAGAAGGCAGAAGAATACAAAGATGCTCATTTGGAGAGCTGACACAGACACAGTCGCCTGACTAGTCTCCTTCTGCAGTTTAATAATTCTGTGGCACAGCACCACACCAACGTAATTGAATTTTAGTCAACCTCTGAAATAAATTTGCAAGGTTGTGGCAAGGAATTGACAAGAAATCCCATCACTGATATTTCTGACAGTGCACTATTTAAGGGAGTGCTGTATCGTTCTGTGGTACTGTGTTTCAGATGAGGTGAGAATGAATCAATTAAATGATTATAAGAAATTAGTATCTTTCATGATCACAAGAAGGCTCCCTCATCAATCCGTTGAATTTTAATTTAACGCAAATTCAATGGCAACATTTAGAACTCCGGATAACAAAATTCGTAGATCATTCCATCCCTACAGTGCAGAAAGAGGCCATTCAGCCCATTGAGTCTGCACTGACCCTCCAGAGAGCATCCCAAAAATACTCTGTAACCCTATATTTCCCATGGCTAATCTACTTAACCCACACATCCCTGGATGCTATCAGGCAATTTAGCATGACCAATCCACCTAACCTGTGCATCTTTGGACCATGGGAGGAAACCAGAGAACCTGGTAAATTCTCACACAGACATGAGACGAATATGCAAACTCCACATAGACAGTTGCCAACCCTGGAATCTGTAGTAATTAGAGTGAGTTTGGTCATGTTTATCTCATTGTTAACCTAGGCCAATCAGGGAGCACTGGTTGACAGAAATAAATATGGATCCAGTCAGTGTATTCATTACAAAAAAAACATGTGTCTCAGGAATTCTCCTCACTCTAGGGACTGACTCTGAGCTGGCTGATCAGAGTTCAACTGCTGTGCATGGATAACTTGCTAAACGCGATACTGGCCTCCATGTAGTTATTTCAGTATCCAACTTAGGTCCTTGACACTATGAGGCAGCTGTGCTAATAACTGAGCCACCATGCTACCTATTGCTACCATTAACCAGCAGATTACCATATACTTTACAAAGTCTTAACTGTTAAAGAAAACTGTTTCACCTGTGGAGCCTGATCCTTGTCTTAATTCCATGAAAAACCTCCTCCATTCATTAAATTCACTACTTAAGCAATTCAAGCTGATGACTAAAATCTTTTCAGTTCCCAAAGTCAATTACTGATGACGTTACAAGTACTATGTAGATTGCAGTATAATTTCAAGACAAAAACAAGGTTGAAAGCTCAAATGTTGTGAATTAATTTAATTTAGAACAATCAGCTTCAAAATTCCTATGAGGAATATTTATTTTCAGCACCTTATGAAACAGGTTATGTGGTATTGTGCCATAAATAAGTTGAGCAGAAAGTCTATCACTCCGATAAGAACAATTTATGGTAATGTTTGAAAACTTCACACATTGTGGAATGAGACCAAAGTCATCAAATTAGCTAGAAAGAAGTTGAAGCAGAAATTGCTGGACAAACTCAGCAGGTCTGACAATATCTGTGGATGGGAAACAGAGTTAATATTTTGAGTCTAGTTCAGGCTTACAGAAGGGTCATTGAACATGAACTGTTAATGTGGCTTTCTCTCCACAGATGCTGCCAGACCTGCTGAGTTCCTCCAGCAATTTCTGTTGCTGTTTCCAGTCTCCAGCATCTGCTGTTTGTTTTGTTTCATTTTAGCCTCAAGTTAGTCTTTCAATTGCAACCATGCCTGCACTGCCAGCCAAAAGGAAACTGGCTGATTGGTGGCTTTCCCCATGTCAATTCAGAAGCACCTCCTCATAAAGGGAATTCTTTAAATATTTGAAAAAAAGTTCATTGTGTCCCATTTTTCCTTCAGG
Source organism: Chiloscyllium plagiosum (assembly GCF_004010195.1). Taxonomy (NCBI): domain Eukaryota; kingdom Metazoa; phylum Chordata; class Chondrichthyes; order Orectolobiformes; family Hemiscylliidae; genus Chiloscyllium; species Chiloscyllium plagiosum. The sequence continues at coordinate 73,408,806 of NC_057724.1, read as the reverse complement.
GATTTGGCCTGGTGCAGGCATGAACACTTCAAAGATGGCACAATGGTTAGCACTGCTGCCTCACAGCGCCGGAGACCCGGGTTCAATTCCCGCCTCAGGCGACTGAATGTGTGGAGTTTGCAAGTTCTCCCCGTGTCTACGTGGGTTTCCTCCGGGTGCTCCGGTTTCCTCCCACAGTCCAAAGATGTGCAGGTCAGGTGAATTGGCCATGCTAAATTGCCCGTAGTGTTAGGTAAGGGGTAAATGTAGGGATATGGGTCGGCGGCGGGTTAGTGTGGACTTGTTGGCCCATAGGGCCTGTTTCCACACTATAAGTAATCTAATCTTAAAAAAAAGATTGTCAATGGTTAGGGTGGTATGCTGGTTTGGCTAGACCTTGAATAAAACTTATAGTTCTGATGAAAACTGCTGGAGAAGCTCAGGAGGTCTGGCAGCGTATGTGGAGAGAAGGCAGATTTAACACTTTGAGTCCAGTGCTTCTGATCAATGGGGAATACAGGAAGAATTATACATGAATTCTCCAGCCCTGAAACTTTATGATGGTGGCCATATTTTAAGGAGCATGTGAGGGAGGGACCATTTTCTGGAAATACTGTTCTACGAATCTGAAGCTATGAGATAATTGGACTAAATTGTAGAGATTGGAGACATTCTTTTCATCAGTCTCCATTCTCAGCTCTGGAATTCTCTCTTTAACCCTTTCCCTCCTCCTTGAAGATGCTCTTAGGGTCTTCCTTTATGACCAGGATTTTGTCTTCTGCCCTAATGTCTCCTTTTGTGTACATATACGACATTTCTCTTTGCTAAATTCACTTTTTGTCAGCTGCGAAAAAAGTTGTAAGCTCTCGTCAATTAAACCCACTTATATTAATACTGTAACTCACGTTTCAATTGAACACTTCAATAACACATGGAAAATTCCTCCAGCTAAGTCCTTCAGCTCCCCTGAAAAGACGTTTAAGCAAGTGCAATCTGCCAATGAGTGTTGATTAATTTTCTTTTTGCAATTCTGACTTTCACCCACAAGCACTCTTAGATTGCAAGTTACCCAAGTTAAACCTTTTGAACTTAAATTTACAGGATCTAGGTTACTCAATTGTAATGTAACAGTGGCACAAATTTGGCATTTGTGTGATATAACACTGTAGCTCCTTTAGACTGTTATCATCAGCACCATTGTCTCTGACTGCCAAGTATATGGCTACCTATAGAATCTTCCTCAAAGTTGGTTTCTGAATTAGAATAGGTTAGGTTTATTTATTAGGCAAAAGTGAGGACTGCAGATGCTGGAGATCAGAGTCAAGATTAGAGTGGTGCTGGAGAAGCACAGCAGGTCAGGCAACATCCGAGGAGCAGGACAATCGATGTTTCGGGCAAAAGCCCTCCATCAGGAATGATTCCTGATGAAGGGCTTATGCCCAAAACGCCGATTTTCCTGCTCCTCCGATGTTGCCTGAGCTGCTGTGCTTTTCCAGCACCACTCTAATCTTGACCTAGTTTTATTTATTGTTAAATACAGTGAAAAATGTTGCTTAGCATTGCCACTGTCCGGCGCCATCATGAAAATATAGTAAGACACAGAATATAAAGGCTAAAAATAAAGCTCCTTAAAATATGGCCACCATCATAAAGTTTCAGGGCTGGAGAATTCATGTGTAATTCTTCCTGTATTCCCCATTGATCAAAAGTACTGGGCTCAAAGTGTTAAATCTGCTTTCTCTCCACAGATGCAACCAGACCTGTTGGGTTTCTCTCGCAAATTCAGTTTTTAATCAGATGTGATGTGATTTGAATGGTCTGGCAAAACCAGGTGCACCACATTCCTTTCATAATGATCATTACATGCACCATCCCCACCAGCCACACCGTGGGCTCTTCCAACTCACCATGGACCTGGGGCTAACTGCGAACTCTTCCCCCACCAAACATCCTGCACCAGGCCCACCAAAGCCACCGTTACTGCCACCAACACTGCTGCCAATGCTGCTGCCAACATTACCACCAACACTGCCACCAATACTACTGCCAGCGCTGCTGCCAATGTATCACCAATGCTGCTGCCAATGTATCACCAATGCAACTGCCAGTACTACTCCCAATACTCCTGCCAGCGCTACCAAAATTGCTACTGCCAATGCTGCCACCAACACTATCACCAACACTGCTGCCAGGGCTATTGCCAATGCTACTGCCAACATTACCACCAATGCTATCACCAACACTATTGCTAATGATGCCACCAATGTTATCACCAATGCTATCACCAATGCTACCATCAACACTACTGCCAATGCTACCGCTAATGCTACTGCCAATGCTACCGCCAGCACTACCGCCAATGTTATAGCTAATGCTGCCACCAGCGCTACCACCAATGCTACCACCAATGTTACCACCAATGCTGCCGCCAATGCTACCAACAACGCAGCTGCCAAAGCTATCGCCAATGCTACTGCCAATGCTGTCAGCAATGCTACCACAAAAGTATCGCTAAAGCTGCAGCCAACGTTACCGCTAACACTACCGCCAATGATACCATGAATGAAATCGCCAACGTTACTGCTGACGCTACCGCGAATGCTATCGCCAACACTGCCACCAACACTACCGCAAGTGCTGGCACAAATATTGCCACCAACACTGTCATCAACACTATTGCCAATGCTGCCACCAATACTACTGCCAACACTGCCATCAGCGCCTTCTTCTGCCAAGCCTCACTGACATCATCTTGGAGTTTTAACAGCTTTGCCGGAGACACTCTTGAATGACATTTAGATTTTGATGCAATACATTGAAATTTAATTAATCCACGTTGTTTAGAACTCCCAGAATGTGTACGTGCAGCTTGTCCTGTCACTTGCAAAGAAGCTGGAGAACACAATATTTATTTGAACAGATTAACTTAACTCTATCAAGTGAAGTGCTTCAAACACGCCACCTGTTCTGCTTTGGTACCTGCACTTGTGAAGATTTTACTTTTCAATCAGTCTGCCTTGTAAACGAAGCACCCATATAAAACAATTAGGTCCCAATTTTGGAGTTACCTCCAAAAAAATTGGATCTCCATCAAATATCTTCTGTTGATTGTTTTGCCATGATTTACCATCCTTTGTTTGACGTCCGCACCATTTTTCATTATTATTTCTACAGACTGCAGATTAGTCATACCACATCTAATAAAAATAGCCTCACAGAGTTTGGCATTGCATAAAATCATTACTGGATGTGCCATTTTAAGATTTAATACCCTCACAATATGCACTCTTAATTTACTTCCTTTTCGAAATGTCAGTGGCTCCAATTTATAGGCGGAATCCTGTTGTGCACAGAGTTCCTTTAACTCACCTAATCTGTCTTTGCAAGCTCTCGTGATATATTTGGCTGTTGATTCTGTCATTTACCTTTAACTGATGTAATGACAAGCTATTCTCCGTGCCTGTCTCTCCTCACTTTGATTACTTTCAAGTCAGTCGATAATCACAATGCTTTATTTCTTGTCCTGAGGATTTTCCAAAATGTGATTGGGGAGTACTCTGCAGCAAAATCTACACACCCCAGCAAATTAATTCCCTCATTTTTATTCTTAATCTATCATTCATATCAGATCAAGACACAGGAGAAATCACATAAGATATCAAAGAGAGAAACAGCTCAGAGCAGCAAATCTTAGAGAGGGGACCATAGCTCAGTACCCAAATGGAATTGATAGGTTCACTTCAAGATCTGTCAGTGTTATAGTCTGAATCCTCATATGTAGGCCTCAACAATAACAAAAACTTGGATTTATAAAGCAACATTCACACAATAAAACCTACCAATGTGATTCACAGGAGCATTATGAAGCTAAAATCTGGCACTGCTATGCACAAGGGGACAAAAGACACTATAACCTTACGAGGGCATAGGGCTGTTCTCTCATTAGACAGAGATATCTGACAGTGGTTTAACCTGAGGGTTGCCACTCCTCAGGTGAAGGGAGAGGTTGAGAAGGATAGCCCTTCATGGTAACCTCAGACTTTTAAAAAAATCAATTGTGGGATGTGGGTGTTGCTGGCTGGGCCAGCACTTATTGCCCATCCCTTGTTGCCCTTGAGAAGGTCCTGGGGAGCTACTTTCTTGAATACGGCGGTTTAAATTCTGTAGGTTGACCCACAATGCCATTAGGAAGGGAATCCCAGGATTGTGACCCAGCAACAGTGAATGAACGATGATATATTTCCAAATAAGAAGGGTGAGTGGCTTGGATAGCAACTTGTAAGGGATGGCGTTCTCAGGTATCTGTTACTCCTATCCTTCTTGATAGAATTGGCCATGGTTTTGGAAGATAAGGATCTTTGGTGAACTTCTGCAGTTCGTCTTGTTGATATAATACACTGCTGCTCCTGGAGCGTCGGTGATGGAGGGAATGGGTACTTGTGGATGTGGTGCCAATCAAGCGGCTGCTTTGTCCTCCATGGTATCAAACTTCCTCAATGTTGTTGAAACTGTACCCATCCAAACAAGTGGGGAGTATACCATTGCACTCCTGACTCATGCCTTGTAGATGGTGGATAGGCTTTGGGGAGTGAGGAGGTGAGTTACTTAATAATCCTAGCCTTTGACCTGTTCTTGTGGCCAGTGCAGAAATTGAATGCTTGTTTTTGGCATCAGCCTGCATCACAAATTAGACGGAAGGGGACTTTCAGGTAAATAATCATAAATTTGCCCAATTGGTAAAAGGAGGAATGATGGAAGTGGAGATGTATGAGATGGGAACCTGAGAACATAGCGTTCATGTCACTAATGTTACAACCATCGATGATAGAGCTGTTACAACTGGGAAGGCATTCTCTGTCAGATTTATACAAATGCAGAGGTTATGCAGGGTCCTGTGGCTGGAGAAGAATACATTTAGAGATGGGTATGCTCACTGAGGGATTTAAGAGGGATAAAAACTTTACATTCAAACCTTGCTTAAGCAAGAATCAAAGTATTTCATGGAGAATCAGGGTGACAGTGAAAGGAATTTGGGACAAGCGAGAACATAGTCGAAGTGTGTGGTGCTGGAAAAACACAGCTGGTCAGGCAGCATTCGAGGAGTAGGAGAGTTGTCGATTCTCCTGCTCCTCAGATGCTGCCTGACCGGCTGTGTTCTTCCAACACCACACTCTTCGACTCTGATCTCCAGTGTCAGCAGTCCTCACTTTCTGCAAGCTAGAACATGAGCAGCAGTTTTAAATGACCTCAGATTTATAGAGGGTGGAATGTGCAAGGGCAGCCAGCAGTGTTGTGGAGAATAAATTCTGCAGGTAGCAAGGCTTGGTTCAGTGATTCAGCAGCAGGTGAGCCGAGAAAGTTATGAAGACGGGCAATGTTACAGAGACAGAAAGAGGCAGTCTTCGTGACAGGAGGAGTATCAGATCAGAAGAACATCTAGAGTCAAGCATGAAGCTGACTTTGCAAACAGTCTCAGGCTGCTGTCGAGGGGAGGAGTGTGGTTGGTAGGTGTTATGGTCTAAGCCAGACCACTCAAAACATTCTTAAGCAGGCAACCCCAGACCATAATCTTGCAATTTATTTTGGTACGTGTACATTGAAAATCACCCAGATTAAGTTAGCTAGGTTGACTACTAGATTTTAAAACAGACAAACATTTATTCACAACATTACACAATGAAACACAAAGAACAGAATAAAGAACCCCTACAGAACTCACTCTATCCAAACTAGACTTAATTATGCTGTTCCAATTATACACAACAGTCCCAATAAGCAAACTCCCTTTAAAAACCGGTATAAATTGAACACAATAAAAGGAGAGAGAGAGTTTTCACACAGCTCCCTGTTGAACTTCCCAGTTCAGGACTCAAATAAAACTGCTCGAACCAGCTAAAGTGCTGACCACTCCCCTGTCTTTGTACAGGTCACTTCTCAATCATAACCACTTTGGCCTGAACAAAAGGCCATTCAAAGTCCTTTTCATCTCTGTACCAAACCAGTCTGATCGGACCCCAGCCTGGATTATTGCCCCTCTGAAAAAAATCAAGGACAGAGTCTCCTTGAGCCAAGGAACAGCTTTTAGAAATAAAAAGGGACTAGCTTTATGATAGTAGGTAGGAAGTACAAATTTGTCATGGGGACTGAATACTATGATTTTATTCTCTGCAATATTTACTTACAGGAACTTCCTCTTTATCTCGTGCTTAATGCCATTCAATGGGTGAGATAACTGAGAGAGAGTGGAAGAGGTGAAAGAAGAAGATGGTGGTGAGTTTGAGATGGGCCAACTTGTTTTGGGATACTCTCTTTTTGGACGATATCTCCAAGCAGTTTCATATATCTGAGAAGCAGGGCCTAGACAAGGATTGATACAATTACAATGTTTCTCTGGCTCTGATCACAAGGATAAGAGTGGAACCAGGAAAGTGCAGTCTCACCAAGTTGGACAGTAGTGGAAAGGTCAAGGCTGTGAAGGAGAATAATCGACTGCCTTTGCCTCAGTCAAATTGAACCTGAATTGTGACTTTGCTGGTTTAGTCAGTGGATAGAGTTGGGAAATGGATCAAGTGTAAAGTTGTGGAGGAGGTTGATTCAGAGTGAGATGTTGATGTCTTTGTGTACTCCTGGGCTAGGGTAGGTAGCTCTGGATGGGTGTGTTTGCAGAGGGTTCAATAGAGGAACAGGAGGACCTTGTGATACTTGTCACAATTCACTGAAGAAAGGGAGGACTGCAGATGCTGGAGATCAGAGTTGAGAGTGTGTTGCTGGGAAAGCACAGCGGGTCAGGCAGCATCCGAGGAGCAGGAGAATCGACATTTCGGGCAGAAACCCTTCATCAGGAATCAGGAATCCTGATGAAGGGCTTATGCCCGAAACATCGATTCTCCTGCTCTTTGGATGCTGCCTGACCCGCTGTGCTTTCCCAGTAATACACTCCCAACACAATTCCTTGAAGGATAGGTTAATGTAATGGGAATACAGAGTACTTCCTTTATCAGCTGTTGCATAGATAATAAGAGCATGGAGGTTATGTTGGGACTGTACAGGACTTTGCTTATGCCACAGTTGGAGCACTGTGTGCTGTTCGGGTCCCTACACTATGGGAAGGATGTGATGGCATTGGAGAGGGTGCAGAGGGGACCCATCAGGATGTTGCCTAGGATGGAGCATTTTAATAATGAAGAGAGGCTGGTTTCTTTGGAGCAGAAAAAAGGGGACCTGATAGAGGAATATAAGATTATGAGGGGCATGGACAGAAGTGGACAGAAAGCAGCTGTTCCCCTTTGCTGAAGAGTCAACAACATGGGGGCATAATGTTAAGGTGAAAGGCACGAGGTTTTGAGGACATTTAAGGAAAATGTTTATCTCATCCAGAAGGATGGTGGGAGCCTGGAATGCACTGCCCAGGAGGAATGTGAGATGGAAACCTCACACATTTAAAAGTTACTCGACTGTCATAGCATTCAAGGATAATGGCCAAATGCTGGAAAGTTGGCTGAGAGGAGGTATGTTGTTGTAGACCCGATGGGCTGCATGGCCTTTTTTGTGCTATATAAGTCCATGACACCCTGTGTCTCTAAGGCATGACACCCCCTTCTCAACTGCTCCATCGTTCTATTTCCTGAATCAATCAGAAAACATTAAAACTCTTCAGCACCCAATTTAAAAAACTCTGGTTTATTGAAGAAAAAAAGATAATTTGGAAAAACGGCAAAACTTGAAAATGAGTGGACTGATAATCCCAAAGTTCCATTTGCAGGCATGCGAGCTGGTTTGGCCGAGTTTGCATCACTTCTTTGTCTTGTTGATTTAACCTATTCCCGATATTTGATAACTACAAACAGGGGAGCTCCAAAACATTTTTTAAAAAAACGCAAACCCACGTCATTTTTTTGTTTCCTCCTTGTCTTGCTGGAGCATCCTGCAAATCAATTATTAATGTCTGCAGAATCCAGGTAGCCTGGGAGTGGGCTCATCTACTCCTGAAGCAGAGGCAACAGGTCAGGCCTGACAATAGGTTCAAAGACTTATCGTGACATTCATTCATCCATATGCTGTAAGGTATTTAGACTGGAAACGATTTGCTGCGGTATTTGTTGTGACACAGCCACATTTCACTCCATTTATCATTTAGTTCCCAGCTTAATCGGGCTGTGCTACATCAGCTAATACTCCAACATTCATTATATATCAGCTCTCAAGGCTTATGCATCATGTTGGCTGCTTAAGACATTAAAGGTCATGGTGCTATTAATCAGATTAGAAGTTGAGAAGGAAAATATAAACCTACAGGATTGATGAAAATTAATTAAATAAAAATTCAGAAGGTCTGCACAACATTGTGTGGTACTTCCTGCTGCAGTTCTGGAATGTATTGATCTAAATGATCTGATTGCTATCTCAGAGTCAGAAAATTACACTATGCTACTGGCTTCTTCATAAAAAAAACCAATGACACACTGATGAATGGGAACAAATGCCTTTGTTTCTTTAAGACCATAAGATGTCTGCATAGATTTGGCCCATCAATTCTGTCCCACCAATCAACGAGGTCATGGCTGATTAATAATCTTCAAATCCACTTTCTTGCCATTTTCCTACTTCCCTTGATTTGAGCTAAAGAAAGAGGCCGAGAATGGGCTGGGGCTGTTTTCCCTGGAGAGGCAGAAGCTGAGGGGTGACCTTATAGAGGTTTATAAAATTGTGAGGGACATGGATAGGATAAATAGACAAGGTCTTTTCCCTGAGGTGGGGGAGTACAGAACTCAAGGGCATAGGTTTAGGGTGAGAGGGGAAAATTTTAAAAGGGAGCTAAGGGGAACATTTTCACACAGAGGGTGGTACATGTATGGAATGAACTGCTGGAGGAAGTGCTGCAGACTGGTACAATTGCAACATTTAAAAGGAATCTGAATGGGTTTATGAATAGGAAGGGTTTGAAGGGATATGGCAAATGGGATAAGATTAGGTGAGGATATCTGGCCTGCATGGACGAGTTGGACTGAAGGGTCTGTTTCTGTGAAGTACATCTCGACGACTCTACGACTCTTCCTGATTAAAATTTGAGGCAAAAGTGAGGACTGTAGATGCTGAAGATTAGAATTGAGTGTGTGGTGCTGGAAAGGCAGAGCAGGTCAGGCAGCATCCAAGGAACAGGAGAGTCGATGTTTTGGACAAAAGCCCTTCATCAGGAATGAGCTCCCAAGTTCCTCTTCATTCCAACACAGGAAGTGCAAAACCTGCACCCACATCACTCCCCTCACTTTCATCCAAGGTCCCAAGGGATCTCACTCCCCTCACTTTCATCCAAGGTCCCAAGGGATCCTTCCATATCCCTTAGAAATTTACCTGTACTTCGACCAATGTCATCTTCTACATCTGTTGCACCCGGTCTGGTCTCAACTACATCAGGGAGACAGGATGCCTTTTTGCAGATCATTTCAGAGAACATCTCTGGAACACACGCGTCCACCAACCCCACCACCCCCTGGCTGAACACTTCAACTCCCCCTCCCATTCAGTCAAGGACATGCAAGTACTGGGCCTCCTCCACCACCAAACCATTATCACATGGTGCCTGGAGGAGGAATGCCTCGTGTTCTGCCTCAGGACTCTGCAACCACACAGGATAAATGTGGATATTAACAGCTTCCTCATTTCCCCTCCCCCCACATTATCCCAGTCCCAAGCCTCCAACTTGGCACCGCTCTCCGGACCTGTCCATTATGCCCCACTCTGACCTATCGCCTTCCCTCTCACCTTCATCCACCTATCACTTTCTCAGCTACCTTCCCCCAAGCCCCACACCCTCCCTTTTATCTCTCAGCCCTGACCCACAAGCCTGAAGAAGGGCTTATGCCCGAAACATCGATTCTCCTTCACAGTACTATATACCAGTTACAGGACAATTCAATATTGCACTTATCCAACTGGCAGCCTATAAAGGGGTTCTAAATACATTTGAGTGCACATGCAAGACTCCACAAAGAAATAATATTCAAATCAGATTTTGTTTTGCTTCTACCAACTGATGTGGAGGAGAAACAGCTTGGGACTGATCGGAAGAGCAGTAAGTTGGGCAAAAGTCCTTCCCTTTCCAGACGGCCTGAGGTTTTGACACCTGGACTGACAGCAGTCCATCGGCTTGGACCATGAGGAAGGCGTGCTGGGAAATCTGTCAGGGACTGGGTACCTACTGAGAACCTGAATGGAAAAGTTTGACCGGGGGCATAGATTTAAGGTAAGAGATGGTAGATTTAGCGGAGATGTGAGAAAAACCTTGCTCATCCAGAGGATGATGGGAATCTGAAACTCACTGCCTGTAAGAATGGTGCAGTGAGTGTGATGGGGTCAGCCAGCTGGACCTCATAGAATGTAAGATCCCTGATTGGGGTTGTTAACCTGGTCCAATCAGGGATTTTTGGCTGACAAATATAAATAGGAGTGCCTGAAGGGCAGTGTTTGTCACTGGCCACCCGGGTGTTTTCCTATCTTCCTGGTGGTGGAAATTGAATAAAGATTGGTGCACTTTGTGTCTTTCACTGTGTCTCACACCTGCACACACACACCATGGGTGCTGAGGATAAAATAAAAAAAAAGGAAAAAAAAATAAAATAAAATAAACAGGAGTGTCCCCTACCCTCACCCTCACTGTTTTTGATAAAAAGAAGTATAAACAGGAGAGGAGAGGTGGGCGCCGCAGCGAGTGGAGTGCATTATTTCTCCCTCCAACTCTATTTTGATTTTGTCCCTACCCTCCCCTTCACTGATTTGATCACACAGCACTGCCCTCTGATGTGAAGGGCAGTGTTTGTCACTGGCCATCTGGGTGTTTTCCTATCTTCCTGGTGGTGGAAATTGAATAAAGATTGGTGCACTTTGTGTCTTTCACTGTGTCTCACACCTGCACACACACACCATGGGTGCTGGGGATAAAATAAGCACCACCGCACTTAGGTGGTAGTGTGGGGGTTAAAAAAAAAGGAAAGAAAAAAAAAATTAAAAAAAAATTAAAAAAAAATGAACAGATGACAAGGCCGACTGCCTGCCCCTCTTCCGCGAAAGAAAAAAAATATATAAACAGGAGAGGAGAGGTGGGCGCTGCAGGGAGTGGAGTGCATTATTTCTCCCTCCAACTCTATTTTGATTTTGTCCCTACCCTCCCCTTCACTGTTTTGATCACACAGCACTGCCCTTTGATGTGAAGGGCAGTGTTTGTCACTGGCCACCCGGGTGTTTTCCTATCTTCCTGGTGGTGGAAATTGAATAAAGATTTGTGCACTTTGTGTCTTCCACTGTGTCCCACACCTGCACACACACACCATGGGTGCTGGAAAAAAGAAAAAAACAAGAAAAAAAATTTAAAAAAATAAAAAGCAGTGTGCGGTAGTGCGGGAAAAGAAAAAAATAATAAATAAATAAATAGGAGTCCCTGAAGGGCAGTGTTTGTCACTGGCCACCCGGGTATTTTCCTATCTTCCTGGTGGTGGAATTTGAATAAAGATTTGTGCACTTTGTGTCTTTCACTGTGTCTCACACCTGCACACACACACCATGGGTACTGGGGAAAAAATAAGCACTACAGCACTTAGGAGGTAGTGTAGGGGTTAAATTTAAAAGAAAAGAAAAAAAAAACAAAAAAATAAACAAAAGTTCTATTTTGATAAAAAAAAAGTGCTATACCCTTTGATGTGAAGGGCAGTATTTGTCACTGGCCACCTGGGAGTTTTCCTATCTTCCTGATGGTGGAATTTGAATAAAGATTCGTGCACTTTAAAAAAAAGAAAAAGAGAAGAAAAAAAAAAGAAAAAAATAAATAAATAAATAGGAGTCCCTGAAGGGCAGTGCTTGTCACTGGCCACCCGGGTGTTTTCCTATCTTCCTGGTGGTGGAATTTGAATAAAGATTTGTGCACTTTGTGTCTTTCACTGTGTCTCACACCTGCACACACACACCATGGGTACTGGGGAAAAAATAAGCACTACCGCACTTAGGTGGTAGTGTGGGGGTTAAATTAAAAAATAAATAAAAATAAATAAATAGGAGTCCCGCAGTTAGACGGTAGTGTGGGGAGAAAAAAAGAAAAAAGAAAAAAAAAGAACCCCCCCCCCCATAAAAATAAATAAATAAATAAGAGTCACCTTCACCCACACAACATGGGTGCTGGGGAAAAAATAATCACTACCGCAGTTAGGCGGTAGTGTGGGGGTTAAAAGAAAAATAAACAGGAGATTAAATGAGCAGGAGATTAGTGTTAGGGGTTCTAAACAATAAATAAATAAATAGGAGTCACTTGCGCACACACAACATGGGTGCTGGAGAAAAAATAAGCACTACCGCAGTTAGACGGTAGCGTGGGGGTAAAAAGAAAAAAAAAGCAGTAAAAAAAAATCAACAGAGGGTCTGTTCACTCTGAGAGCTGGTTCTGAGGGAGCTGGAATAGTGTCAAGTACAGTGCACATGTGAATAAAGGGTGACTTGGTGATGGGAACTGGCCTTAGTGGAGTTATTTCATCCTCTAACCTTCATTTTTCTGCAGTAGAGAGTTTTCTTCTCTTCAGTCTTTCTGATGGTTATATTTTTCTGGAACGTCGGGTGATCACATATGAAACCAAAATTGAAAATGCATAAAAAGAAAAAAAAAGTCAGACATCCTGTTCACTCTGAGAACTGGCTCTTTAAAACATAGGAGTGTTTGCCCTTTGATGTGAAGGGCACTGCTTGTCATTGGCCACTTGGGTATTTCTCTTCTTCCTGGTGGTGGAAATTGAATGAAGATTCGTGCACCTTGCACCATGCACCTGCACACACACAGCATGGGTGCTGGGGAAAAAATAAGCACTACCGCAGTTAGGCGGGAGTGTGGGGAAAAGAATCAAAAAAGAAAAAAAGAAGAAAAGGAAAAGAAATTTTAAAAATAAACAGGAGTGTCAGACATCCTATTCAGTCTGCGAGCTGACTCTGAGGGAGCTGGAGCAGTGTCAAGGATGCTTCAGGTATAAATAAAAAAAAATAAACAGGAGTGTGGTCTGCTCCTGGGACTGGCCAAACTGGCCATAAACAGGTCCAGGCAGTGGGCTATGGAGGGGGTCATTAGGGCCACTTGCCTGCCCCTCTTCTGCATTTATGCCAGAGCCCGGGTGTCTCTGGAGAAGGAGCATTCAATGTCCACCAATGCCCTCGAGATTTTCAGAGAAAGGTGGGCACCGCAGGGATAGTGTGCATTATTTTCCCCTCAAACTCTATTTTGATTTAATCCCTGCCCTCCCCTTCGCTGTTGTGTCACACAACATTGCCCTTTGAGAAGGACACTGGTTGTCACTGGCCACTCAAGATACCCTGTATCTTTGTTCAAAGTGTCACTTTGCTGTGTTTATTTATGGCATCAATGGTGTGCAATCACTCAATCAATCATAAGATTTGTGGAGCAAAGAGATGTTCAGCAGTCAAATCAGCTGTAGAAGTTATTTCTTCACATCTGTGGTGGAATACAGAATAAAAATGGTAATATTTTAAATTAAATCATGGATTTAGAACCAAGAATTCAGTGACATTCAAAAATCTTTACAGTTGATCTATCATGAGAGGTAATCATTTTGTTCTTTTTGTTCCTTTCTTCCTGGTGGTGGCATATAATTAAAGAAGAAAATAAATAACATGAGTGTCAGAGGTTCTGTTCACTCTGAGACCTGCCTCTGAGGGAGCTGGATCAATGATGAAGGACTCTCCATTTTGCATTGAGGAGGGGACTGACCTCTCTGTTGTCAGTATGTTGCTGCTGTTGGCTTTCTGTGAAGGAGGAGAGTTTTCTTTTTCTCTCCCTCTTGTTTCAGGTAGACTGTTTTTTTTGGTTTTCTTTATTATTTGTTGTGGGGTTTTTTTCTGGGTTTCTTTCTGTTTATTTCCTGTAATTTGAGCTGTACTCAGCTGCACAGGCAGCTACCACCACTGTTGCTGCTATTGCAGCCTGGACCTGCTCCAAAACAAATATGGACAGGAGTGTCAGAGGTTCTTTTCATTCAGAAAGCTGGCTCTGAGGGAGCTGCACCAGTGTCAAGTATTATACATGTGTCAATAAAGGGTGACTTGGTGATGAGATACCAGCCCCTGCAGAGATATTGCAGGTGATAGAAGCAGAGACTCTCATTACATTTAAGAAATATTTAGATGTCCATATGCAATGCTAAGGTATTCATGTCTATGGGTCACGTGCTAGAACTTGGGATTTGAATAGTTAGATCATTGCTTTTGACTGGCATAGATTCAAAGGGCTGAGTAGATCTCTATACCTCTATCCTTCCTTAATAATAGATCTCTACCATTTTCTGATGTGTGTTGTCAGTCTAATGGGTTTATACTTCATTGTTTGTTAGATGAGATTAGATTCCCTACAGTGTGGAAACAGGCCTTTCAGCCCAACAAGTCCACACCGACCCTCCGAAGAGTAACCCACCCAGACCCATTTCCCTCTGACTAATGCACCTAACACTAAGGGCAATTTAGCATGGTCAATTCACCTGACCGGCACATCTTTGAACTGTGGGAGGAAACAGGAGCACCCAGAGAAAACCCATGCAGACACGGGGGGGATGTGCAAACTCCACACAGAAGTTGCCCAAGGCGGAAATTGAACCTGGGTCCCTGGCGTTGTGAGGCAGCAGTGCTAACCACTGAGCCCTTCCCTCCTTTCTTGAATGCTGTGTAAGGTTACTTTGTTTCAATGTGTTGGGCCCTTTTCAGAAATTAATGACTTTTGGAAAATTATAGTCATTCACAATAAGTCCTGGAATTGTTTGGTTCTTAGTCACTTAATTTCTCAGTACTTCTTCTCTGCAGGGAGTAGAATTCATCTTAGTCTTCACCATGTCAATGTCTCAAGTTCTGGGCCAATATAACCTTCAAACATTTGATTCAACATGCCTTCTGAAAGTTGATAGAATATGAAGCACTTTCTCCTCAAAATCTGATTAAATCTTTATGACAATGGTTGTTTATTTAGTACAATCTAATCAGTGCCAGTTTGATTCCCTTAGTAAATAAAATACCCTGTATCTTTGTTCAAAGTGTCACTTTGCTGTGTTTATTTATGGCATCAATGGTGTGCAATCACTCAATCAATCATAAGATTTGTGGAGCAAAGAGATGTTCAGCAGTCAAATCAGCTGTGGAAGTTATTTCTTCATATCTGTGGTGGAATACAGAATAAAAATGGTAATATTTTAAATTAAATCATGGATTTAGAACCAAGAATTCAGTGACATTCAAAAATCTTTACAGTTGATCTATCATGAGAGGTAATCATTTTGTTCTTTTTGTCATTTAAGAAAAAGTCGTGATTTTGATTCAGAATTATTTTCTTACCTATCAGTTGCTCATCCTTTTAATATCCACAATCAAGCGTAACATTATTTTTTAAGGGGCACATCTATTCCTCATTTTTATTTACTTCTCAAGATCGCTGTACAGAACTGGAAAACAGCTGATCGGACAAACTATTTATTGAGTTTCCAACAGTGATGAGAGAATAGAGAAATGGAATTTTTTGATTTGATTCACTGAGTTCACACTGAGTTGGCTCTGAGGTTGGGGTGTAGCCTCTAGCAGGGTGACAGTAGGTTTCACAACTTCCATGGCCATCTGCTTCGGTACTAAATCTGAAGTGGTGGTCAGTTTTATGGACCAGACCAGACTCCCTCAAAATATTTTCAGAAGGTAGCCGAGACCCTAATGTTTTCTTATTTCAAAGGCAAATGTGAAGTGCTTGTTCCTGATGCAATGTGACTGGTTATTGTTAAGCAAAACACCATTTATTTAAACTCTGGAGTTAAAACACAAGAAAAGAAAGAAGAATTTAATACAAATCAACTCTATTGGAAAACTTAACACAATGGTAGATACAGTAACTATGACTGATTAACTGAGTTTAATGGATTTAAACTAGCTCAGCAGGGGGATGGGAACCTATGTTATAGTTCCAGTACACAGGAGGATGAGAATAGGGAGGACATGGACAGGATTTCATGGTCATAGGAGTGTGCTGTCAGACAGCAAGCTAGTTTGAAGTGTATCTACTTCAACAACAGGACTATCTGCAACAGGGTAGGTGAGCTTGCAACATGAATAGGTACCTGGGACTTCAATGTTGTGGCCATTTCAGAGACATGGATAGAGCAGGGTCAGGAATGGTTGTTGCAGGTTCCAGGGTTTAGATTTTTTGTTAAGATCAGGGAAGGTGTTAAAAGAGGGGTAAGTGTGGCTTTGTTAATAAATGTCAGTATAATGGTGGCTGAAAGAACTTTTTATGAGGGCCCGTCTACTGAGTTGATATGGATTGAGGTTAGAAAGAGGAGAGGAGAGGTCACACTACTTGGAGGTTTTTATAAGCCTTCACAAAGTTCCAGGGATGCAGAGGAGAGGATTGGCAAAGCGGTTGTGTGTAGGAGTGAAAGGAACGAGGTGGTCATTATGGGGGATTTTAACTTCACCAACATTGACGGGAAGTGCTATAACTCTAGTACGTCGGATGGATGAGTTTTTGTCCCATGCGTGCAGGAGAGTTTCTTGACACAGTATGTTGAAGGCCCAACAAGACGGGAGGCCACACTGGATCTGGTGCTTGGTAATGAACCAGGCCAGGTTTTTGATTTAGTTGTAGGTCAGCACTTTGGACAAAGTGACCATAATTCAGTTACGTTTAGGTTAACGATGGAAAGGGTTAGGTAGATGCACAGGGCAAGAGTTATCGATGGGGCAAGGGCAATTATAATGGAATTAGGTAAGACTTAGGATGCATAGAATGATCAGGGAATAGGTAGAGCCGATCAGGGAAAGCGGAGGGAACTTGTGTGTGGAGTCTGAGCAGATAGGGGAAGCCCTAAATGAGTTTTTTGCGCCAGTTTTCTCTAAGGAAAGGGACCTTGTTGTGAATGAGAACTTTGAGGAGCTGGGATACTGTCTTGACCAGATCAAGATTGATGAAGTTGATGTGCTGGAAATTTTGGAAAACATTAAGATTGATAAGTCTCCGGGGTCAGACCAGATTTATCCTGGGCTGTTCTGGGAAGCGAGAAAGGAGTTTGCTAAGCCACTGGCTGGTTTAAGAACAGATTTTGCATGTCCTTGATAAGTATGTCCTTGTCAGGCAGGGAGGAAGTGATAATGTAAGGGAACTGTGGTTTACTAAAGAAATTATATTTCTTGTTAAGTGGAACAGGGAGACTTATGTGATGTTGTGACAGGATGGTTCAGATGAGGTGATGGAGAGTTACAGATCAGCTAGGAAGGATTTAAAGAGAGCTAAGAAGAGCAAGGAGGGGACATGAGCAGTCTTTAGAAGGTAGAATAAAGGAGAACCCTAAAGCTTTCTACAGATACGTGGGGAATAAAAGGATGATGAGGGTAGGAATAGGGCCAGTCAAATACAGAAGTGTAAAGTTGTGTGTTGACTCTGCGGAGATCAGAGAGGTGCTAAATGAATATTTCTCATCTGTTTTCACTCAGGAAAAGGAGAATATTATAGAGGAGAAGACTGAGATATGGGCTATTAGACTAGAAAGAATTAAAGTTAGTCAGGAGGAGGTGCTATCAATTCTAGAAGGTGTGAAAGTAGGTATGTCCCCTGGGCCAGATGGGATTTATCTGCGGATTCTCTGGGAAGCTAGGGAGTCCATGTACTTTTTATAAATGACTTGGACACAGGCATAGGTGGATAGGATAGTAAGTTTGCAGATGACACTAAAGTTAGTGGAGCAGTGGATAGTATGGAACAATGTTGCAGGGGGACTTGGATAAACTGCAGAATTGGGCTGAGAGGTGGCAAATGGATTTCAATGCAGCTAAATGTGAGGTGATGCACTTTGGGAAGAATAACAGGAAGGCAGAATATTGGGTCACTAGAAAGATTCTTGGTAGTGTGGATGTGCAGAGGGATCTTGGTGTCTACGTACGGAGATCCCTGAAAGTTGCCACCCAGGTTGGTAGTGCTGTTAAGAAGGTATGCAGTGTGTTAGGCTTCATTGGTAGAGGGATTGAGTTCTGGAGCTGTGATGTCATGCTGCAACTATACAAAATGCTAATGCAGCCTCACTTGGAGTATTATGTACAGGTCTGGTCACCCCCATTACAGGAAGGATGTGGAAGCATTGGAAAAGGTGCAGAGGAGATTTACCAGGATGTTGCCTGGTCTGGAGGGAAGGTCTTATGAGGAAAGGCTTAGAACCTTGGGTCTGTTCTCATTGGAGAGAAGAAGGCTGAAAGGGGATTTAACAGAGACATACAAGATGGTCAGAGGATTAGCTCGAGTAGACAGTGAAAGTCTTTTTCCTAGGATGATGACGTCAGCTTGTACAAGGGTGCATAGTTACAAATTAAGGAGTGATAGATTTAAAACAGATGTCAGAGGCAGGTTCTTTACTCAGAGAGTGGTAAGGGTGTGGAATGCCCTGCCTGCCAATGTAGTTAACTCAGCCACATTAGGGAGATTTAAACATCCTTAGATATGCATATGGATGATAATGGGATAGTGTAGGGGGGTGGGTTTAGATTAGTTCACAGGTCGGTGCAACATCGAGGGCCAAAGGGCTTGCTCTGCGCTGTATTGTTCTATGTTCTATGCTCTAACTGCTTCAATATCGTAACATCCCATAAACACACCCCTTGGCAACAAAGGAAAATTCAGACATAGATTCTCACATGCAGTTTCTGCAATCCAGAAGGAATTAAATAACATGAAGAGAAAATTCAGAGAGGGAGCAGCAAGGAGACATTCACTGAAGTTTCCAACTCTGTTGAGAGCCCAATAGTTTCTGATGCTACTCAGGAATTCTGATCTGTGAGAGCTGGCCACACACATTCAGGCTCCAATAAAAAATCCTAAGGCCTCCCAAGCTGTTAACCAAGTGGTCTTCAGTACCTAGATCATCATCCCTCATTCAATCACTCTCTTAAAAGAAACTAGGACAAAATAACCTCTTAAAGCCACAGCATTGTCAGAGACAGTTAAAGAGAGGTAATGATGAAAGAATTGACAATATATGAACAACAGATTCCTGTAATGTCCAAGTCAATAGAGATATTTTATTAAACCGACATAACATTCTTGGATAATTGGGGCTCTTTCTGTATTAGTTGGGACCTCGACAAACAGAGGTATGTATCTGGTCACCTGGACCAGAGGGGTACCAAGATTCTGGTGGGGGAGGTGGAAATTTGCTAAAATGCTTTGGGTGGGGTTAAACTAATTCAGCAGGGGAATGGGAACCAAAATTGTAGTTCGCGTATATGGGAGGTTGAGAGTAGTGGGGTCAGAAATAAGAAGTTGGTTTGAAATGTGTCTACTTCAACACCAGGAGCATCTGGAATAGGATGGGTGAACTTGCAGTATGCGTTGGTACCTGATATTTTGATGTTGTGGCCATTTCAAAGACATGGGTAGAGCAGGGATAGGAATGGTTATTGCAGGTTCTAGAATTTAGATGTTTCAGTAGGAACAGAGAAAATGGTGTTAGAGGGGGTGGTGCGGCACTGTTAGTCAAGGACAGTATTACAGTTGCAGAAAGGACATTTGAGGACTCATCTACTGAGGTAGTATGGGCTGAGATTAGAAACAGGACAGGAGAGGTTACCCTGTTGTGAGTTTTCTAGAGGCCTCCAAATGGTTCCAGAGATGTAGAGAATAGGATAGCAAAGATGATCCTTAATAGGAGCGAGAGTGACAGGGTAGTTGTTCTGGGAGACTTTAACTTTCCAAATATTGACTGGGAATACTGTAATTGAAGTATTTTAGATGGGTCACTTTTTGTCCAATGTGTGCAGGAGGGTTTCCTGACACTGTGTGTAGACAGGTCAACAAAGGGTGATGCCACATTAGATTTGCATTGGGTAATGAACCCGGCCAGGTGTTAGATTTGGAGGTAGGTGAGCACTTTGGCAATAGTGACTACAATTCCATTATGTTTACTTTAGTGATGGAAAGGGCTCGATGTATACCGCAGGGCAAGAGTCATACCTGGGGGAAGGGCAATTATGATGCAATTTGGCAAGATTTAGGAGACATAGGATGGGGAAGGAAACTGAAGGGGAAGGGCAGAATTGAGATGTGGAGCTTATTCAAGGAACAGCTACTGCGGTTCCTTGCTAATTATGTACCGATCAGGCAGGGAGGAAATTGCCAAGTGCGGGAGCCATGGTTTACTAAGGAAGTTGAATCTCTTGTCAAGAGGAAGAAGAAGGTTTATGTTAGGATGAGATGTGAAGGCTCAGTTAGGGCGCTTGAGAGTTACAAGTTAGCCAGGGAAGACCTAAAGAGAGAGTTAAGAAGAGCTAGGAGGGGACATGACAAGTCATTAGTGGATAGGATCAAGGAAAACCCTAAAGCTTTCAAGAGCTATATCAGAAATAAAACAATCACTAGAGTAAGATTAGGGCCAATCAAGTATAGCAGTTGGAAGTTGTGCACGGAATCAGGGGAGATAGGGGAAGTGATCAATGAATATTGTTTGTCAGTATTCACATTAGAAAAAGACAATGTGGTCGAGGAGAATACTGAGATACAGCTACTGAACTAGATGGGATTGAGGTGCACAAGGAGGAGGTGTTAGCAATTCTGGAACGTTTCAAAATAGATAAGTCCCCTGGGCTGGATGAGATTTATCCGAGGATTCTCTGGGAAACCAAGGAGGAGATTGATGAGCCTTTGCTTTTGATCTTTATGTCATAATTGTCTACAGGAATAGGGCCAGAAGACTGGAAGATAGCAAATATTATTCCCTTGTTCAAGAATGGGAGTAAAGGCAACCCTGGAAATTATAGACCTGTGAGCCTTACTTTGGTTGTGGGTAAAGTGTTGGAAAGGATTATAAGAGATAGGATTTGTAATCATCTGGAAAGAAATAAGTTGATTGGGGATAGTCAACACGGTTTGTGAAGGGTAGGTATGCTTCACAAACCTTACTGAGTTCTTTGAGATGGTGACCAAACAGGTAGTTGAGAGTTAAGCAGTTGATGTGATGTATACGGATTTCAGTAAGGCATTTGATAAGGTTCCCCATGGTAGGCTATTGCACAAAATACGGAGTTTCAGGATTGAAGGTGATTTAGCGGTTTGGATCAGAAATTGGCTAGATGAAAGAAGACAGAGGGCTGTGGTTTTGGGACATATTCATTCTTGGGTTCAGTTACTTGTGGGGTACAGCAGGATCTGTTTTTGGGTCCACTGTTGTTTGTCATTTTTTATTAATGACCTGGATGAGGGCATAGAAGGGTGTGTTAGTAAATTTGCGGATGACACTAAGATCAGTAGAGTTCTGGATAGTGCCGAAGGATGTTGTAGATTTTACAGGATCAAAGATAAGCTGCAGAGCTGGGCTGAGAGGTGGCAAATGGAGTTTAATGCAGAAAAGTGTGAGGTGGTTCACTTTGGAAGGAGTAACAGGAATAGAGCTAATGGTAAGATTCTTGGTAGTGTAGATGAGCAGAGAGATCTTGGTTTCCAGATACATAGATCCTTGAAAGTTGCCACCCAGGTTGATAGGTTTGTTAAGAAGGCATACGGTGAGTTAGCTTTTATTGGTAGAGGGACTGAGTTTCAGGACCATGAGTTATTGGTAGAGGGACTGAGTTTCAGGACCATGAGATCATGATGCACCGGTACAAAACTCTGGTGCAGCCACATTTGGAGTATTGTGCACAGTTCTGGTCACCACATTATATGAAGGATGTGGAAGTTTGGAAAGAGTTCAGAGGAGATTTACTAGGATGTTGCTTGGTATAGAGGGAAGGTCTTATGAGGAAAGGCTGAGGGACTTGAGGCTGTTTCGTAAGAGTGAAGAAGGTTGTGAGATGACTTAATTGAGACACATAAGATAATCAGAGGGTTAGATAGGGTTAGGGTTACATCTGGAGGAGGTGATTTGATCTGATTTGAATTGATTTATTATTGGCACATGTACAGAATGCAGTGAAATGTTGTGTATTGCATGTTAACCAGACAATTCATACCTTACATAAATACATTCGCTGACTTGAACCCAATATATACTTAAGGTTGTGATAGATAAATTCTTGTTCAATAATATAATCAAAGGTTTTGGGAAAGGGCACGGAAGTGGATTTGAGGAATGTTGGATCAGCCATGGCCCTATGTATGGTGGAGCTGGTTTGAGGGGTTGAATGGTCTACTCCCTTTCCTGTTTCTTCTAGTCTAATGGCTTTATGCAGGGACATAACCACTGCACTTTCTCAGCAATTATATTATTTAAAGTATTTCTGTGGAGTGAAAACAAGTAAACCAGTCCAAGCAGAAAGTAAGAAAAACACCTCATTCAATTAATTAGATGAAACGTTTTTATTTAGAAATGACAATTATTCATCGAGTGAAAAATTACACAAAGGTAAAAGAATAAAGTTCGATCTGTACTTTCAACTGCAATGTAGTAGAGTCAAACATTACATTATATAAGTAATTAAACTTAAGCATGTTTTAAGTGGCTTAATAATCAATATGATAAATGGGCTCGTGATTGAGTAGCATGGTCCAACTTCACTAGTTCAACATTCGCAGTTAATTAACTGCTGAAGGAACACTGAGCTTAATTGTTAGTTCATCCATGTAATTAGGTAGACTTGGAAAGACATTTGATAGAAGATTTAGATGGGACAATTAAATTTCTAGGTTATAATTATGTATTACATGGATGTTAAAGAAGCAGACAATACTGGATATGCACAATAAGGCATCTGTAAAAATACCATGGCTGTTTACACATTCAACTTTTTTTAAAAATGTATTCACAGGATGTCACATCCCTGGCCAGGCCATCATTTATTGCACAGAGTATCAATCACATTGCAATGTGTCTGCAGTCACATATAAGGCAGATTAGATAAGGACAAAACTAAAATAAAGCCAAGAACTGTGGATACTGGAGAAATGCACTAAAAACAGAAATTGTTGGAGAAACTCAGCAGGTCTGGAGGATTTGTGGAGAGACAAAGCAAAGTTAATGGTTCAAGTTCAGTCATCCATCTTCAGAACTCTGACAGGATAAGGACAACAGTTTCCTTCCCTACAGGACATGAGTGAACGAGATGGGCTTTTCCAAACTTGGTTCATAATTTTCATTAAAACTTTAGCTCTCGATGTTTTATTCCACTATCTGTCATGCTGAAATTTGAAACCAAGTTCTCCAGAATATTACCTGGGTCTTTCCACTAACAGGCCAGCAATAGTATTACCAGGCTATCATAGAATCATAGAGTCATACAGTTGTACAGCACGGAAACAGACCCTTTGGTCCAACTCTTCTTTGCTGACCAGATATCCTAAATTCGTCTAGTCCCGTTAGCATTTGGCCTATATCCCTCTAAACCCTTCCTATTCATTTATCCTTTTAAAAGATGCCTTTTAAATGTTGTAATTGTATCAGCCTCCATCACTTCCTCTGGCAGCTCATTCAATACACGTACCACCCTATGTGTGAAAAGATTGCCCCTTAGGCCCCTTTTAAATCTTTCCCCTCTCACCTTAAATCTACAGCCTCTTGACTTCCTTACCTTAGGGAAAAGACTTTGGCTGTTTATCTTATAGATGCCCCTCATGATTTTATAAACGTCTATAAGGTCACCTTTCAGCCTCTGATGCTCCAGGGAAAATAGCCACAGCCTATTCAGCCTCTCCCTATGGCTCCAACTCTAACAACATTCTTGTAAACCCTTTCTGAACTCTTTCAAGTTTAACAACATCTTTTCTATAGCAGAGAGACCAGAATTCAGAGAATAGAGTCCATACAGTGTGGAAACAGGCAATTTGGGCCCAGCAAATCTATAAGGACCCTCCAAAGTGTAACCCACCCAGACCCAATCCCCTACTCTACTCTACATTTCCCCTAACTAATGCACCTAACCTATATATCCTGAACACTATGGACAATTTAGCACGAACAATTCATTTAACCTGCACATCATTGGACTGTGGGAGGAAACCGGAGCACCCAGAGAAACCTACACAGATGGGGGGAGAATTTGCAAACTCCACACAGTCACCTAAGGCTGGAATTAAACCGGGTTTCGGGCACTGTGAGGCAGCAGTGTTAACCACTGAGCCACCTTGGAATGCAGTATTCCAAACATGGCCTCACGAATATCCTGTACAGCTACAACATGATCTCCCAACTCCTATACTCATTGCATAGAACAATTATCGCCTCCCTATAACTGGGTCGCGATTAGGTTCTGACACACAGACTGGACACAAGTCCTCACAGCCTGTCTTTTGATTCTGTAGTGTTGGAAGCCTTTCTCTTCCACTGTATCAAAAGCCTTCAGAGTCTACAACCATGAAGGAATCTCAGACACATTAATCAGTTGTACTTTGTGATTTTTGAGCAGCGATATCACTGGGGACTGCTATTATTTTGTTCCTTATTTGCTCTTGTTGGATCTACTAAATCATATTCCTGCAGGTCTCATCTTCTGTTTGCTTACATACTTTGGTCAATTGTTGCAATTCCACGAGACCAGTTTAGATCCTGCTACAGTAACATATGTGCTCTTTGGGCACTGCTCCTCTGACATAACTTACTAACTCAGCTCCAGGATCCAGGTGCCTAAAATAACAACAGGGAATTCATTCTTCATCACCAAAACAGATTGCAATGTTTATTTATTAATTTTACAGGGAGCCAGCTCTGCTGAGAAAGGAAAAGCGATCACAATCATAGGAAATAAGCAAGTGGAAACCTGGTGATATAGGAAATTGCAACAGGATTTCAGAAAATGTGCAAAACTTGTACAGGTTAATACACGATCTGTACCACAGATTATTCAGAGTCTGAGTTGCCATGGCAATATACACCTCTGCAGGCAATGCATTGTCTAGAGCTATGGATTAGTGATGGAGCAATCTTATAAGGTAATTATCTGTAAGGGCTTACTAACCACCTAAGAAAGCTCTTCCCACTGAGATATAATGGCCCACTCCTGGGAGGAGCTAACTAACTATAATACTATCAAACATAACAGCAGAAGTAGGCCATTTGCCCCATTGATACACCTCTACCAGTCAATTTGATCATGTATGATCTAATCATTATCAACTCCACTTTCCTGCCTTTATCCCGTAACTCAGTTCCATTACTGATAAAAAAAATCTCTCTCTCAGCCTTGAATATATTTTATGATCCCCCTTCAAAAGCCTTCTGTGCTAAAGAATCCCAAAGATTCACAATCTTGTGAGAAAGAATAAATTCCTCCTCATGTCTGCCCTAACTGGGTAACCCCTTTACTCTAAGCTTATACCCTTTGGTCGTGGACTGTCACAGAAGGGAAAACCAGCCATTGCACATCTATCCCATCAAGCCCCCTGACCAGGAATCTCTCCATTCTTATCACCTGTCATTGGTATGTGCATCTGAAACCTATTTAACTATGTTAGGAATGCACATTTCTAGGTCATCAATACTAAACTGACCCAGAGGTAAGGATGCTCCACACTGCACCATGTGATATCTCCAACTTCTCATGATTCTCAAAATCTCAGAAGTGTTGTGATCCATCGTCTGGATTTGGAAGCTTGAGATTCTAAACTCATGCTCCTTATAACTTCATGCCTCTCCCACACACTGATATATTTTGTCATATTTTCTATTCCTCTTCATGTTTATCATCCCTCACTCTCTGTAAGTCTCCCTCATTTCTCTCACTCTTTCTCCATGATCCTTTCCCCTCCCATCACTCCCACATCCATTCATGATCCCAACATCTCCCATGTCCACTCACCCAGTATACAATATGTTCAGAATCAATTTTTAAAAATCAATTGGAATCAACGATAGCATTGGCAAATCATGGAATATCATAGAAATTTTGAAAAAAAAGGTTAGTAATGTTCTTCAGGAAAAATAATTTGCTTTTAAAGCCTTTAAGAGTATTAAGCAGGCACTACAATTCATAATTTCAGTAACAGAAGCTCAACTCCACTTTCCTCTTTGTTGAAATAACATAACAGATATTGAGAAAGCAGAATAAGAAAAGATTAACTAATAAATATATAAATCAATACAGGTTAACATTTCACTTCAGACTGAGCAAACAGATTGAGCAAAGTTAATTCCAGCATTGAGTCTTGAAGATCAGCCAAGCATTCACAATGACAACATCTGGCATCTGTGTCAACTGAAACAGATAGTTGGAGATGTTTATCCAGTGGTTGTTGTATCATTAGAAAAATGTGTTAGTCTTCCAATCCGTTTAAATATGTTGAATAGGAAACGATGAATGAATTGTCTGATGAAACAAAATTGACCTGGAACATTGGCATGTTTCTCTCTCCAGGCTTGTTTGTATTTCCAGCAATTTTCTGTTTTTATCAGTGAGAATGGAAATGGTATTCTCTCAGAACTTGGCGTTCCATATCTCTGGTAAATGCAGTAACAGTCCTGGCTAATAATAAGTGATTCAGAGCAAAGTGGTTAACAAATCAATTTTTGATTATCCTAGAATATTTCCACATTGATTAAAATCTAAAGTAGCCAGACATACTGGTTCAGCTTACACGAGTAATAGAAGGTGGACATGCTGAGTTGTCTTTATATTGAACAAAGGGCAGTTCAAATGCAGCAAATTAATAGGATTGCAGTTGCTAAGATACCAACGTGTCAATGTTACTGATAGCATTGGAAACTGCCAAGGCATCTAACATACAAGGCCATGAGAAATGGAGAGAACAATGTGACATTTTGACAAGAAGTCATGTACATTTGGCGTTGGCATGGTGACACTTTGATGGGACAATAGCAACAATTGCGATATGAGTATCTGCTATCCAACGAGATTAGCCAAATAACAAAAGAGACTGATGCCTCTGAATGGCACAGCTTGCAATACAGTGAGGCAAAAATGAGGACTGGAGATTAGAGTCAAGTGTGTGGTGCTGGAAAAGCACAGCAGATCAGGCAACATCTGAGGAGCAGGAAAATCGACATTTCGGGCATTCATCAGGAAGCTCATTTGCATTAATGGTAGTTCATAAGGTTTCCAAATGGCATAATTATAAACTTTGCAGAGAGAACAGGTTGCTTTAAACCATTGTCATTTCATGTAATAATGGATTACCGCTGTACAAGAGCAGTCTTATTAAAAGTCAATTGTATTAAGGTTGTTGCTCAAACAATGACTGGAGCCTGAAGTTATTGTGGTGGTACCAATAATACTTTATATAGCCAACAGCATAGGAAACTTGCTAACAGAAGGTATTGTTTGGCAGATCAATAATAACAAAGAAAAAAGCCTGAAGAACTGCAGATGCTGGAAATCAGATACAGATGGAAAAGCTCAGTAGGCATCATAGAACCCCATACAGTGTGGAAATAAGCCATTCAGCCCATCAACCCACACTGACCCTCCAAAGAGCACCCCAACCAGGCCCATGCTATCCTTGTACCCCAGCATTTCCCATGGCTAATCCACCTAGCCTGCACATTCCTGGACACAATGGGCAATTTAACATGGCCAATTCATCTAACCGTCACATCCTCTGATTGTTGGAGGAAACCCACACAGACAGAGAGAGAATGTAGAAACTCCACGTCGCCAGTCATCCAAGGGGGGGGTGGGGAGAGCAGAATTGAACCTGAGTCCCTGCTGCTGCGGGACAGCTATGCTAACCATTGAGCCACTATGTCACTATTTTTTAATCAATATAATACATTGGTGTAGATTTAATCAAAGAGTGAAATATTACAAGTATGTACCTCCTGACTCCACTCTATGTCCATACCTGTACCTTTATATGTTTTACAGTCACCATCAAGTGTATACTTAACATTTGATGAAATTAACAGCCACAGTCAGGGCTACTAAAACGTTTATCCTCCATGTGGTTGCCAGGTTGGGTGGGATGATTTATTGAATCCCTTTCCTCCCTCAGAACTAATGAATGGCTTCTCCCCAGTGTGAATTCCCAGGTGTCTCTACAGGTCAGGTGTCTGAGAGAATCCTTTTCCACACTCACAGCAGGCGAATGTTCTCTCTCCAGCGTGAACTTGCCAGTACGTCTGTAGACGGAATGATTCAGTGCATTCCTTCTCGCATATAGGACAGGAGAACAGCCTCACTCCCATGTGAACCTACTTGTGTGAGAGCAGATGGGAAGACTGAGTAAATCGCTGCCCACAACAGGAGCACCTGAATGACCTCTCAGCAATGTGAACTTGCCGGTGCATCAGTAGGTTGGTTGACTGATTGAATCCCTTCCCACACACGGAGCAAGTGAAAGGTCTCTCCCCAGTTTGGACCCATTGGTGTCACAGCACTGCAGATGAATCACTAAATCCTTTCACACACACAGGGCAGGAGAATGGTCCCTCCGTATTGTGACAGTGTCAATAATTTTCCAACTCTGATGGAGCTCTAAATCCCTTCCCATTCTCCTGACATTTCCACAGTTTCTCCATAGTGTGAGTGTCCTTGATTCACTGCAGGTTGAATGACCAGTTGAAGCATCACTCGCACACTGGACACATGTGCAGTCTCACTGTTGTGAATGATACAGCTCAGGCTCTTTTCACTGTCAGTTCACTGCAAACCTTTCAATCAGGTATGTCAGTGCTTTTCCAGTCACCTGATGGTCAGAATGGTTCAAAGCAGACTTCATAGATAAATCTCTCTCTTAGATTCAAAGACCAACAATATTCAAGTCCCAATGAATCAAGTGACTGTCAGATCCTTTCACAACTTTGGTTTGAGATGTCTGTCTGCAAACTCCTTTGTTCTAGGATCCTGAACCAAATTTTGCAGCATCTGGCCCCTCCCAGGATTAACTTCCATTCTCTTCAGTTGCTGTTTGTGAGCAGTTTCCTCTCCCCTTTCCCTCCCAAGATGAAAAATTGAAATGGAAAGTGGGAGACGCTTACTTGCTTCCAGATGTGGCACAGAGCAGCATCCGTGGAGAGAAATCAGAGTTAACCTTGCAGTTCCAGTGACCCTTCTTCAGAACTGTCGGTCTGAAAATACGTGAAAGAAACGGGCTTGTGACTGGAAGGCGAGTGCAATGACCTCGGTTAAGCTTGAGAACTGTCTGTATGCAAATAACCTTCTGGAAATGCTCGGGGACAGCAAGCTCCCACTGAAAGCTGTTGGGGCCATGTTGTTAGATATATTCAAGAGGAAGCTAGGCATGGCCCTTGTGGCTAAAGGGATCAAAGAGTTTGGAGAGAAAATCGGAATGAGATAATGAAGTTGCATAATCAGCCATGATCATGTTGAATGGTGGTGCAGGCTCTAAGGACCTAACTTGAACCTTTCCAGTGACAGACACTTGGTGAGTGAACTTCCACAGCTCTATTGAACTTCAATCCCAGATTTATGATTCTGGCTAAAACTTTAACAACACGGGAATGTGGACTACCACCACTTGTATCAGTATGTGTTCTGTGGTATCATTTCTTCCACTTTTGATAGTCAGCAGGCTGGGGGAGGCAAAGAGATGTCAGTTCCACTGCAACAAAACAAACATAAGGAAAAACCTGCTGTCACATATGTACAGAATGTACCAATAATTTATTCATGTAAGAAAGCTGTCATTTGTTAAACTGTCATTGGATAACTCAGTAACAATAAACACCAGAATTCTGCCCCAGAAGGAATCAAGGCATTATATTCATTTACCAACTCATCTCCTTCTCACATAAATATAGTCTCTTATATAAAGGAGGACTGAAGAATGTTATTTTGTCCTTAAATATCATTTACCTCATTAATTTTCTCCTTGCCTTTCCTCACTGACACCAACTAACACCCAAAACCTTGTCAAGAGCAGATGCTGGAGATCAGAGTCGAAGAGTGTGGTAAGAGAAAAGTACGAGGAGAAAGTGAGGTCTGCAGATGCTGGAGATCAAAGTTGAAACTTTATTGCTGGAACAGCACAGCAGGTTAGGCAGCATCCAGGGAACAGGAGATTCGACGTTTCGGGCACAGGCCCTTCTTCATCATTCCTGAAGAAGGGCCTGTGCCCGAAACGTCGAATCTCCTGTTCCCTGGATGCTGCCTGACCTGCTGTGCTGTTCCAGCAATA
>NC_057724.1:73357229-73377657 GCF_004010195.1 Chiloscyllium plagiosum | reverse complement strand
AAAAAGTTGCGGTCCCAGCACTGATCCCTGCGGCACACCACTGGTCACCGCCTGCCATTCCGAAAGGGAGCCGTTTATCACTACTCTTTGTTTCCTGTCAGCCAACCAATTTTCAATCCATGTCAGTATTTTGCCCCTAATACCATGCGCCCTAATTTTGCTCACTAACCTCCTATGTGGGACTTTATCAAAGGCTTTCTGAAAGTCCAGGTATCCTACATCCACTGGATCTCCCTTGTCGATCTTCAGAGTTACATCCTCAAAAAATTCCAGAAGATTAGTCAAGCATGATTTCCCCTTCGTAAATCCATGCTGACTCTGGCCTATCCTGTTACTGCTATCCAGATGTGTCGTAATTTCGTCCTCCAGCATTTTTCCCACCACTGAGGTCAGACTAACTGATGCTGTGTGGTTGAAGGTGGGTCCTCTCCAGCACATCTCTATCTCTTGCATCTCAGCCCTTGAACCTCACCCCTCCAACCACAACAATGACAGAACCCCTGGTCCTCACTTTCCTCCCCACCAATCTCTGAATACAAAGCATAATTCTCCACCATTTCTGTCACCTACAATCTGACCCCACCACCAGAGATATAATTCCCTCCCCACCCCTTTCAGCATTCCACAGAGACCATTCCCTCCACAACTCCCTCGTTATGTCTACGTCCCTCCACCAACCCATCCTCCACTGCTGGCACCTTCCCTTGCCACCACAGGAATTGTAAAATCTGCACTTACACCTCCCCCTCACCTCCATCCAAGGCCCTAAAGGATCCTTCCACACCCGGCAGAGATTTTCCTGCACATCCAAACACCTCACCGACTGTGTCCATTCCTCTAGATGTGGTGCCCTCATCTAGACAGGATGCCAATTCACGGAACATTTCAGAGAACATCTTAAGGACACATGCACCAAACAACCCCATCGCTCTGTGGCCGATCACTTCAACTCCCCCTACCACTCCTCCAAGGACATGCAAGTACTGGGCCACCTCTTCTGCTAAATCCTAACCACCTGACGCCTGGAGGAAGAACACCTCATCTTTCACCTTGGGACCCTACAACCACATGGCATCAATGTTGATTTTACCAGTTTCCTCATCTCCCCTCCCTCCACCTCATCCCAGGTCCAACCTTCCAACTTGGCACCGCCCTCTTGAACTCTCCTACGTGCCTGTCTTCCTTCCTACCTATCTGGTCCACCCTTCACTCCAACTTATCACTATCACTCCCCACCTTCATCTACCTATCATCTTCCAAGCTACTGCCCCCCCCCCCCCAGCCCCTCCCCTCCTTCCTATTTATATCTCAGTGCCCTGGGTCCATCCCTCCCACATTCCTGATTAAGAGTTTATGATGACTGTCCTGCTCCTTGGATGCTGCCTGATCTGCTGTGCTTTTCCAGCATCACATGTTTTTGATCTAGTTGATTAGACAGAATAGTTAACTGACTATTTTTAAAAAAGTCTGGTTAAAATGAAATTGAGTTAATCACTGTTAGATTCACGTGACCAGAGCTTCCTGTTTGTTGAAATGTGGGTAGAAATTTTGTCATGGAGGCAAGGCTTGGTTTGCAAATAAATAACTTGTCTATACCTCTTCCCAGAGGTTAAGTGGAAAGTCTTTAACACATTTTCTTACAGGTTAGAGATAATGTGTAATCAATATTTCCTCAATGTTGTGTTTTGCATCATGAAATGGACTCCAGGAGAGTCTGTACACACCAATAGATATATGGACATGGAGATGTCCAATTCTAGAGGTTGTTGCCACACATGGACTTGGAGGTCTGTGCAGTGGAAGGAAAGGTTCAAGAGAAGCTAGCTTGTAATGCTATTATGTGGGATTTCTTTTTATGTGGAGGCCCGGCATTTCTTGACAGTTATATCTGGCATTTATGCAGAACCTGTCAATTCCAGGGTGTACCTTGTTTGAGCAGCTCCCATTGATTCATCCAGACGTTTGCTCCTAACATGTTTGGTTTATCTTGCAGCTGGAGAAAGTGAGGTCTGCAGATGCTGGAGATCAAAGTTGAAACTTCATTGCTGGAACAGCACAGCAGGTCAGGAATTCCCTTTAGTTCGGCCACATTTTGAACATTGCATGCAATTCTGGTCGCCACAGTACCTGAAAGATGTAGATGTTGTGGAAAGAGTGCAGAGAAGGTTTACCAGGACATTGCCTGGTCCAGAGGATTTTAGTTATGAGGAGATTTTGAACAAAGTAAAATTGTTTTCACTGGAAAGTCGGAGGCCGAGGGGTGATCTGATGGAGGGCTACAAACTTATGAGAGCCATAGATAGAGTGGATAATCAGGCTTTTTTCCCAGGGTGGACAGGTCAACTACATGACAGCACATATTCAAGGTGGAAGTGAAGGAGGGAAGTGCGGGAACATTTTTCACACAGAGGGTGGTGGGTGCTTGGAATACTCTGCTAGTGGAGGTGTTAGAAGCAGGCACCTTAGCAACATTTAAGGATAGACATGATTGGGAGGTGAACATAGGGATAGAAACCACATATGGGCAATAAGTAGTGGGTTTTACATAAGGATTAGGAATCGATGCAGGGTTGATGGGTTGAAAGACCTGTTCCTGTACTGTATTGAATTGAAAAGAAATGCTTCATGGATTCTGTATCCCATTAGGTCTGCGTGTTGGGTGTTTGCACTGCATTCCTTGAAGATGCTTTACCTAACTATTCTGAGCCTTCTGTGCCTCAGTTTTTCCCTCGAATAAAGGTGAGTATTGTCTGACTCCAGGAATTCCAATACAAAACTTTCATTTGTGGATTTAATGGATCCTGATTATAGTTCTCAAATACAGCTTTTCCTCTTCATTTCTTCTCAGAGACTCAATACTAATCAGCTAGTCACAGGGATCTACAGCACAGAAAATTGAGCCTTTTTGCCCATTATATCCATTTCAGTCAATGACATTCACTCGACTACTCTAATCATATTTTCCAGCACTTGGCCCATGGCTTTATATATTTAAAGTGCACATCCAAATGCTTCTTAAATGTTCAGAGAGATTCAGCCTCTTGCAGGCTGTGAGGTTCAGGTTCCCACTACCATCTGGGTGAAAAATATTTTTCTCACATCTCCTTTTCCGTGGGCGGCATGGTGGCACAGTGGTTAGCACTGCTGCCTCACAGCGCCAGAGACCCGGGTTCAATTCCTGCTTCAGGCGACTCTCTGTGTGGAGTTTGCACATTCTCCCTGTGTCTGCGTGGGTTTCCTTCGGGTGCTCCGGTTTCCTCCCATAATCCAAAAATATGCAGGTCAGGTGAATTGGCCACGCTAAGTTGTCCGTAGTGTTAGGTGTAGGGGAATGGGTCTGGGTGGGTTGCACTTCGGCAGGTCGGTGTGGACTTGTTGGGCCGAAGGGCCTGTTTCCATGCTGTAAGTAATCTAATCTAAACCTAACAGCTCTTACCTTAAATCAATGCCCTTTGCTCACTGATGCCTCCACTAAAGAAGAATATTGCATTGGCATATTCATTCCATTATACAAAGATTGTGAGTTATAAAGCAAATCCCTTTCCCTATTCTCTCCATCTAACCATTTGATTTTCTCCTTGTTAAACAGAACTTAAGTCTCCAATCCTTCTGTTGTCAGACTCTCTGACTTTCAGGATTGCAACAACACTGTGGTCAATTTAAACCAGAAACTGTTTTAATTTTATACATTTTTAGGCATAGGAGGGGAGGTAATCTTTCAGATAGATTTTCAAACATGCACCAGGGGACAGAGAGAGAGAAAATCAAATAAGAGAAAGATTATTCAATTAACAGCAACTGAAGTACAAAATAACCAAGTATCCCAGTTTCTCAATGTCATTGCTTTCAAGATGGAATCCAAAAGTCCAAAGCTGGAGTTAAAAATCTAAAATTTCTTTGTGGAGATCATTGATTGGCTAGCTATTTGTTCCAGAGTAGTAAGACAGTTAATTTTCTAATATATCTTCTAAGAAATATTGCTGAAATGTAAATTCTGCTTCCTTGCTTTGATGAATGACAGCTGATCACATAGCGAGGGCATAACCAGAGGTTGTTGGCTTTTTTTTAATCAGTCAAGGCTTTTCCTGAGTCATCTGGAGTTAGGAGCTTTTGATATCCTCAGTATGTGATGTACAAAATAGTGTTGATTTATTAACTGACTGCTACTTTAAGATTTGTATGTCTTAAAGGCAGCTGGGTTCAGAACTGCGGGATACATGTGACCAAAGTCTCCTGCATATCAGAACAATTATCATTGAGACCTATCAAGCATTCCAGATAAACAACCTCCATGGACCCTCCCAGTTGTTAAGTGGAAAATATAAGTAGCCCTTTGTTTTCTCCCAGTTCATTGCATAACAGTTAGCTTTCTGGTATCAAGGTAGATGGGTGAATTGATTGTTCAACTGACTGTAACTTCAGAGAAACATTGAGAAGGTTACTGTTAATTTCAGTAGTACAATTGTAATAGATACTCATTGCCAGAACACTTTCAGCTTTGAGGCAGTCACCCTGACACCTCAGAACCCCCGTTCTAAACAGGTTTTGAAAGTAGACAGGCAGGACGCTGGAAGAACACAACAAGCCAAGCAGCATCAGGAGGTGGAGAAGTCGGCGTTTCAGCTGTAGCCCTTCTTTAATACTGGGGGTGAGTGTGGTGCTGTGTACCTCCAGCCTCCTGCCTGTCCCTCCCGATGCTGCCTGGCTTGCTGTGTTCCTCCTGATGCTGCCTGGCTTGCTGTGTACCTCCAGCTTCCTGCCTGTCCCTCCCGATGCTGCCTGGCTTGTTGTGTTCTTCTAGCCACCTGCCTGTCCATTTTGGATTCCAGTATCTGCAGTTTTCATGTCTCTAAACAGGGATCAAAGCAGGGCTATTGGAGGCTTGATTAAAGAGGCTGATTGGGACACTGACCCTTTTTTTTTGTGGATGCAGACAATCTCACTGTCTCTGTCCTCACTAATCCTTTGTCTCACGCGAATGTGCGTGCAAACGTGCACATATAGATTTCTTGGCAAAACATTGTATGAAAGATTTCATCCAAACTTTAGTACAACCAGATAAGTTAATTCAGATGTGAGCAGGTTTTGCTTGGAATGTGATCTTGTGAATTCAGGAGCTGTGACATGAGCCTGGTGATTCTACCTTCGCTGTGAGCCACACAGCATCATACATACAAATGCTGTTTCCAAGTGACCACATCACTAGCACCAAGTGGGAGGCTGGTGACAAATTGGCATCATTACAGTCAACATTTGGCACCCACAGTGCGAGCAAAATAACAATGACTGAAGGGTTTTGGGAAAAAAAATGAATTACTGAACCATATTGCCCAAAGCCATCTGAAACTTTCAATGAAAGAAATCCTTATTATATTGCAAAGTATTCAATGCCATGGTTAATTAACACTGATTATGACAATTCTTTGTTTGGTTTTAATTAACTTCCATTTGATTAATATAATTGATATTATCAGTAGCTGCTACTCAGCAAAGCAATTTTGTGCAGGAAACACCCTGCATTCATTTTGCTCCTTTTTTAAATATAGTTTATAAATCCACTGAGAAATCCTGGGATATGCGAGGGGCGATGGGTTGTTATCGTATCAGTTAGGGGGAGGTGCTGTACTGAGCTAGTAATCAATGAGCATCCAGGCTAATGTTCTGTGAATACAGGTTCAAATTCCACCACAACATCTGATGACATTTGAATTCAATAAGTTTGGGAATATAAAGGTGACCGTGGAACTGCTGACAATTGTTGTAAAAACCATTCAATAATGTCCTTCCTTACCTGGTCTGAGACAAAAAAGAACTGGTGCTGGAATTGAAAGTACACAGGCAGGCAGCTGGAAGAACACAGCAAGGTAGGCAGCATCAGGAGGTGGAGAAGTTGACCAACCAGGTTGTACTCTCTACCTGTCTTCACCTATCCCCACCTCACACCCTGCCCACTCCACCTCCTTTAGGTGCAGCTATTGCTATCCCCACCCGCCAGTCCTGAAGAAGGGTTACACCTGAAATGTTGACTTCTCCACCTCTTGATGCTGCCTGGCTTGCTGTGTTCTTCTAGCCTCCTGCCTGTCATCCTTAGCTGGTCCGGCCTGTATTTGCTTTACAATGGAGGGTTGACTCTTAACTACTGTCTGGGTAATTAGGAAGAGGTGATTTAAATTTGATTTGATTTATTATTGTCACATGTACCTAAGTACAATATAAAGTTTTGTTTGGCATGCAGAACAGGCA
Organism: Chiloscyllium plagiosum; assembly: GCF_004010195.1. NCBI lineage: Eukaryota > Metazoa > Chordata > Chondrichthyes > Orectolobiformes > Hemiscylliidae > Chiloscyllium > Chiloscyllium plagiosum. The sequence continues at coordinate 73,371,414 of NC_057724.1, read as the reverse complement.
GGTTCACAAATGTCTTGAGGGAAGGAAATTTGCAGTGGCATATTATTGTTTTAGAGGAGGCCTTAAGACTTGGATCTGACCTACCTTTTTCGAGTACAGGCAATCCTCTGACAAGGTTACAAAGAGGGAAGTTAAGTTCTTCCTGGTACCCTGAACAACATTTGTCACTAAAGCCAACACAGATCATCGGATATGTGTCACAGCACTGTGATTGACTCTATATTCCTTTTTGAAACAGCCAAGAAAACCACTCAGCTGTAGTCAGTAAAATGACTCATTGCTACATCTCGATGTCAGTTCGGAATGAATCATTAATGTTGGCCTTGCCAGTAAAACCCACAACCCATGAAAGGATAACAAGAAATTAAAACTCGCTCTAGGTATGATTGTTCTACCATGCACATATCATTTCTTAAATCCCTATTGAGGACGGAACTGAGCTTTCCATAACTTTAAGATGATGCAAAATATGCTGCAGCCAAAGGCATATTTCTGAAGGGTTCTAATGTAGCAGTCAGAGCCGGCAATCTGCACACAAGATCCTACAAGCAACAACATTATAATGGTCAGTCTTTGGGGGATTTTGTTGAAAAGTTAGAGAGCAGACCCAAAATCTATGGAGGTCATTTGATTCGTCTTGTTCTGCTAGGTCTCTGTTAGAGCAACTTTTACTCCCCAGACCTTTGTCTGGAGTTCTCCTTTGCATTTTGCTTTTCCATTGTTGAGATTTTCTTTATTCTTTCGTGGGCATCACTGACTAGCTTTTGGTGCTTATCCTTAATTGCCTTGTTACCTTTGTTAGTAGTTCTGCTGTGAGCACCATAATTAAAGCCAGTATTATTCGTCAATGTTAGCTTGGTCATGCAGGTGAACATTCACACGCCAAAGTCTCATGAATAACAATGAATTGAATTATGGTCTTGTGATGTGGGTTGAATAATAAATTTTACCCAGAACCGTAGAGGAAGCTCAGAGGTGACATGGTGGTTCAGTTACATGGTGGTTAGCACTGCTGCCTCACAGCAGCAGGGACCCGGGTTTGATTCTACCCTTGGGCGACTATGTGGAGTTTGCACATTCGTCCTGTGTCTGCGTGGGCTCCCTTCAGGCGATCCACTTTCCTCCCGCAGTCCAAAGATGTGCAGGTTAGGTAGATTGGTAAATTGTCTATAGTATCCAGGGATATGCAGGTTCAGTGGGTTAGCCATGGAAAATGCAGGGTTATGGGTATAAGTTGATGGGGGTGCTGAGTGGGATGCTCTTCGGTGGGCCCATATTAAAGATTCTATAATTCAACTTCCCTTCTTCTCCATGAGTATAGAAGGTTGCCAATTCCCCAAAAAGGTAAGTGAGATCTTTGTTCTAAAGCCTCTTCCTAAAATTGACAGCTCAGAGAGTGTACCACCTCCATAGTACTGCACTGACGTTTCAGCCTCAGAATGTGCACCTTAGCTCAAAAGTGGGATTTGCACTCCCTTATTGCCCTTGAAGTAAGTGTTTTAGATTAGATTACTTACAGTGTGGAAACAGGCCCTTTGGCCCAACAAGTCCACACCGATCCGCCAAAGCGCAACCCACCCAGACCCATTCCCCTACATTTACCCCTTCACCTAACACTATGGGCAATTTAGTATGGCCAATCCACCTAACCTGTACATTTTTGGACTGTGGGTGGAAACCGGAGCACCCGCAGGAAACCCAAGCAGACACAGGGAGAATGTGCAAACTCCACACAGTCAGTCGTCTGAGGCGAGAATTGAACCCAGGTCTCTAGTGGTGTGAGGCAGCAGTGCTAACCACTGTGCCACCGTGCCACCCAGTAACTGTCCAATTCCATGTTAAAAGGTAAAAGATTGAAGGCAACTCCATCAATGTAGAATGCACTTATTTGACTGTGTATCTGCCTTTACACTTACAATGTGAGAGGCATATAGAGTAGATAGAAAGAACATTTTCACCTTCCTAGAGGGATCAAGATCAAGGACCATTGATTTAAAGTTGAGGATTTAAGCAGAGTGGTGGGTATCTGGAACTCACATTGAAGAAGTCTATCGGTGAACATCTGAAACACTATCACACAAAAGACTCCGAGCCAAACTACTTGATGCTCAGCACAGACAAGATGGGCCAAAGGGCCTCATTCCATGCTGTAAAATTCTATGACTCTGACACACGCATATATACAATCCGGTGTCACTCTTATCACAAAGTGGGAATATTGCAAACTCAGAGCCTGCTCCAAAGCCTTACGTACATAATCTGAGACTGAAACGTCAGTCAGAAGGACTACCTTCCAGAGGAGGTTTTAAAACAAATATCTTACTGAGATTTCTGGGGTATAGGCAATTCTCTGACACTGATGGGATAAAAAGACGTTTGTTTTCCCTGGTGTCCTGGTCAACATTTATCTCTAAACCCATATCACAAGATAAAATAAATTATCTGGTAATTTAGTTCATTGTTATTCATGAGATCTTGGCATGTCAGCCTGCATTGACTTCTAACTTTTAAATATTACTGGCATTCATCATTATACCCAGAACAGCACGAACTGCAAAGATACATTTTGAAAACCCATGCAAAATCCATACTCATTTTACCATGTGGAACAGGGTAATTACCATAGCCATTGACACTTGACTCTGTTAGAGAAAGTTAAATTGTTAGATAGTTGAAGGAACATCACTCAACGGCAAGCATGGAGTAAGCAAGGAAGCACTACCACAGCCAGTACTGACATTAAACCACATCAATGGCATTATCCTATTTTCTACTCCAGTCCTCTGTCCAGCTGAGCTAACCAACTCACACAATGAACTAACTGATCCCTATAATAAGACCCTCAGACACATTGATGGACAGAGGGATCTTGGGCTACAAGTCCATAGTTCCCTGAAAGTGGCAAAACAGTTAGATAAAGTGGTAAATAAGGTGTACAGCATGCTTGCCTTCATCAGCTCAGGGCACTGAGTATTAAAGTTGACAAGTCACATTGCAGCTGTACACGATTTTAGTTAGACCACATTTGGTGTATTGTGCGCAGTTCTGGTCACTACACTTGAGATAGGGTGTGGAGGCTTTGGAGAGAGTGCAAAGGAAGGATACCAGAATGATGCCTGGAATGGACTGTGTTAGATATAAGGAGAGGTCAGATAGACTTGGATTTTTTTGCTAGTGCTTCGGAGGCTGAGGGGTGGCCATATCAAAGTACATAAAATTTAGAGAGACATAGACAGGGTGGATAGTTTGAATCTTTTTCCCGGGGCGGCAATGTCAATTAGTAGTTTAAAATGAGATAGGGAAAGTTTAAAGGAGATTAGAAAGACAAGTTTTTTTAAACAGAGGCTGGTAGTTGCCTCGAACACTCTGCAGGTGGTAGAAGCAAATATGATAACAATGTTTTAGTGGCATTTAGAGAGAGGGAATAAAGAGATATGGAGCATTTGCAGGCAGATGGGATTAATCTAGAATGGCATGATGGTCAGCACAGACATGATGGGCCAAAGGGCCTGTTCCTGTGCTGTATTGTTCCAAGTGCTACGTTCTATGTTGATTTTACCCATGCTTACGGTACAATTGCATCATAACACATTGGTTATTTACTGAACAATATATTCATGCAAATTCTCAGCAAAGACATCTGCATTATTAGACCAATGATGTGGAGGTGCCAGTGTTGGACTGGGGTGAACAAAGGTAAAAATCACACAACACCAGGTTATAGTCCAACTGGTTTATTTGGAAGCACTGGCTAGTGGTGACTGATAATAACCTGGTGTTGTGTTATTTTTAACGTTATCATTGTATCGAGTAACGGTAAAGTTTAGGAGAGGTTATCTACTTAATGTTTCTCTATAATGCATGGATAAGGCTGAGTTGAGAAATCGTGCCAGTGTGCATGTCAGAAGATTGAAACATTCATGAATATAGAGTGTGGAAAATCATGGTAAATCTGCTTGTGGATTATCATTGTTTTTCATTAGTGCATGATCTCCATAAAATTTAATGAAGATATTAACGTAATTTAACCACCCTGAGGCAGCAGAAAGCAAATTGGCTCAGCAAACATCACAAATCGATGTCAGGCTGCTAATGATTTATCACATGAAACATCTTTAGCTCGAGGTTATTTGACATAATCCCAAGATTCATGTACTTATCCAACTCATGTCACTCTTCCCTTTCTGACAAATTACCAGGCTGGGCAGGCTTAATTTGACAAGATGTAAACCTGCAAGACACTGGAAATCTGAACCAAACACGGAGAATGCTGGAAAATCTTAGCAGGTCTGGCAGCATCTGGAGAGAGAGAAAAACAGATATAATGTTCCATGATGAAGAGTCACACTGGACTCAAATCTTTAGAACCCTGTTTCACTCTCTCCAGAGTTTCTCCAGCATTTTCTTTTTGCAATGGTCAGATTTATACTTATCAAAGGAAGGTTTGTGAAGATCAAAGCTGTATTATTAATGCATTAACCAATCAGCAATTCTGAGAAAGTAATGCTCAGATGAGCAAGTATCGATGTTTTCCAGGGATAGTCCTCAGTTCTGGTGCTGCATCACTGGGTGTCAATGTCTCCACGTGAGTACTCGGTTCACAGAATCCATCCCTTATTTGTCGCATCTATAGATCCAGCCCCAAACTCGAAGACTTTGATGTGAGATATTCAACTGGGGCCACTGATGGTAAAGGGGCAGGTCACCATCTGCTCAACTACTTTGATCAGACTGACTTTGGTTTGATCTGAGGGGCGGACACAATGGGGAATTGAACAAGGTGGAGCTGCTGCAATAAGCACTGGTCAGTCAGGTAGCTGTGTTTCTAGGTGGGGGAGGATAGAGGCAGTTTTGGGTGTTGGACAGAGTCCTAGATCAGCACTGAGGGAACAATATTTTATAGTGTGCAAAATCTTTTCCATTTGTATTTTGATGGACCCCTCAATTTGTGAGCTATTTCCAGTCAGTTTATCACATCAGGGCCACTCTGGGCCCAAATTAATGAATGTCTGTCTGGTATCCAAAACCAGTGTCAGCACCTCAACAGTCAGTTAACTAAAAATAAAAACTGACCCATTTAGAATTTAATTTGCCAGGTATCTTTGTTCCTTTTGAAATGTAATCCCTTCCACCTTACCATTTGTTCTCACTTCCCCATCCCTCACGTTTCTGCCTCTTACACTTCTAACCATTATCAGTTCTTCAAGTCATTAAAGTGAAGCATTAACTCTGCTTCATTCTTCATACTTGCTGTTGAACACCTGCTGGGTATTTCCAGCATTTTCTGCTTTCTTTATTTCCTCTATATTCCTATGGTAGGATATTATTTCGTTTGAGTTTAAACCCAACCCATGAAAAGACGGCAACATGCCAAGAGCCTGAGTGGCATATTTGAACATTGAGTCAACTATAATCCTGCATGCAGTCCAGACAGAGTAAGGATGTCAATTACTACTCTTAAAGGACATTCATACATTCGGTCTGGCAGCATCTGCAAGGAGAGAAAAGAGCTGACGCTTCGAGTCTAATTGACCCTTTGTCAAAGCTAAAATAAAAGGGAGAAATAGGGAGGTATTTATAGCAGGGATAATGACAGTGCATAGAGAGACTATTGGGATGACCAAGGCTGAAGCCAGGGCTATGTGACAAAATATGTGGGGGATGGGAGGGATGGGTGAAGCAGAGGCAAAATGGAAAACAGGGGAGAAGGGTAGCAAAGGGGGAAGAGGAGAGGAAAAAGGTGACGAGAGAGTGGGGACTAAGAGAGACAATCAAGAAATAAGAGGTACACAACAGTGAAAAAAAACCCTTTTTTTAGCTTTAACAAAGGGTAAGTTAGACTCAAAACGTCAGCTCTTTTCTCTCCTTACAGATGCTGCCAGACCTGCTGAGATTTTCCAGCATTTTCTCTTTTGGTTTCAGATTCCAGCATCTGCAGTAATTTGCTTTCATACATTTGGATGGTTTTTCCAACATTCCAAAAACATGTTCACTAATTTTGATACAAATTATTTTTTCCAGATTTTTATTTTATTGTTGAATTTAATCCCCAGAAGCTATTGTGGGATTTGACCTAATGTCTTCAGATCATTAGATTAGCTGTCTGTGTTATGAGTCCACCAAAAAGACTGTCATAATTCGATTTGTTAACTGGTTACTAATTTGTAAACACAGACAATTGAGACAGTTATATAATTGAGGAGGAATGTCAACTATGCAGAATTTTTAACATTTCACAAGATGTGGACATCACTGGCTAAGCTAGCTTTCTTGCTGATCCATAATTGACCTTGAGAAAATTGTTGATGAGATGCCTTCTTAAATCACTGCAGTCCATCAGGTGCAAAGGTACACGCACAATGGCATTACAGAGGGAGTTCCAGGATTTGGACCCAGCAACACGGAGGTGGCACGGTGGCTCAGTGGTTAGCTCTGCTGCCTCACAGTGCCAGGGGCCCAGGTTCAATTCCAGCCTCGGGTGGCTGTCTGTGTGGAGTTTGCACGTTCTCCCTGTGTCTGCCTGGGCTTCGTCCGGGTGCTCTGGTTTCCTCACACAGTCCAAAGATGTGCAGGTCAGGTGAGTTGGCCATTCTAAATTACCCATAGTATTAGGTGCTTTAGTCAGAGGGAAATGGGTCTGGGTGGGTTACTCTTCGGAGGGTCAGTGTGAACTTGTTGGCCCGAAGGGCCTGTTTCCACAAGGTAGGGAATCTAATCAAATCATGGCTTGGGCATGAATTTGTAAGTGTTCCCATGCAACTGATGCTCTTGTCTATCAAGATGGTAAAAGTAGGCAAAAGTGAGGACTATGGTCCAGCAGTCTAAGCCGCTGGGTTCAAGTTGGCAACCTCCGCAGAGGCGTGGGTTCGACTCCCACTGCTACCTATTGCTACTATCTAGATGGTAGACAATTTAGGAGGTGCCGTTGAATGAGACTTAGTGAGTTGCTACATTTCTTACTGGAGATTGTACATGCTTGTGCCACTGTGCAGTGGTGGTGGACGGCGATGGATTGGGTACCATCAAATGGTCTGCTTTATCCTGGATAGTGTCAAGCTTCTTAAGTGTTGTTGGAGCTGGTCCCATCCAAGCAAGTGGAGAGTATTCCCATTACACTCTTACATTCTGCCTTGTCAAGGGGTTTTGGGGAGTCAGGAGGTTAATTACTCATCACAGAATTCTGAAGACAATTGTAAGAGCTCAACTATACCTCTGCATTGGTGGCAAGATTATGATTTGTATGAATGGTGGACAAATAAAAAGCTCACTTTCAATGATGGTATCAGGGGACCACAACATTGATGAATAGCTAAATATAGTAAGTATATTCACAATCATTGCAGAGAGCAGAGTTTCAGACTCAGATGTCTATAACCATCTTCTCTGCCACTCATGCCTTTTACACCTGAGGAAGATTCTGAAGATAACTATGCATTAATTTTACCTTAAACTGCATTTCCACAATAATAGTATGTTTCCTTTCCCTAAATGTTTATTTTAACAGTGCCTCGGGGTAGTGATGTCTATGCAAACTGCATGAGTCAGCTTGTGGCATTGATTCCTCTCCGCAACTGGATGTAAAATAGAATTTGAAGATTTTCTTTGTGATATGTTATAGCCATGAAGTTCTTTCAGGTCCAGACGTGAGAAAATATCACTGCAATGGATACAGCTTCATTTATTGATCTTCGACGATCACAGAAATCTGAACCATGACTGTCTCTTTCACACTCACTGCCAGGTTGGAATTTAAGTCAAGTCAATATGTGAAAGAGTAATTAAAGAATGCACATGCTCATATACCTCATATACCTTATGGCTTAATGCATATTCAGCCATTAAGACATTATTTATTTTATTCTTCCATGGGATCTCCAATATCAGGTTCTTAGCAGAGGCAGTAATGCCGATTCTCAAACAAACAGCTCTGTCAACCATCCAACCCAAACTTTGGGTCCATTATGTGGATGACATCTTTGTCATCACTAAATGAAACAAATTACAGGAGACCTTCAAGACCATCAATAATACCCTTATTGGCAAAACATTCACTAAAGAGGAGGAAATCAACAACAGACTGCCATTCCTAGATGTTGCAATAGAACAAACAGCCAATAGGCAACTTCAAACCATTGTCTACAGGAAAACAACACATACGGACCAAATACTGAACTATAGAAGCAATTATTCCAACATCGACAAATGAAGCTGCTTTAGAACATTATTTCAATGAGACACCACACACTTTAGCACAGAGGAACTACGAAGAGCAGAGGAAAATTCCCTATGCAGCATATTCAAAAATAACAGGTAATACAGTCCGCCGATTTCTCAGCAACAAAACCAAACAAGCAGATAAAATGTGCCTAGAAACCCTAGCCACTCTCCCCTACATCAAAGACATCTCAGAAATGATTGCCAGACTACTCAGACCCCTTGGCATCATAGTAACCCACAAACCCACCAGCACACTAAAACAGCAGCTAATGAACATAAAAGACCCTATACAGACAACAAGCAAAACAAACGTCATTTACAAAATACATTATAAGAACTAACAAACACTACATTGGACAAACAGGTAGAAAACTAGCCAACAGGATACATGAACATCAACTAGTCACAAAAATCATGACCCTCTCTCACTTGAATCCTAACATACAGATGAGGAAGGACACCACTTTGACTGGAACAACAAATCCATCCTAGGACATCTCACCAGCAAATTTGGATATTTGTCTTTTTATGCCATTATCCAAGTCATTAATGAATATTATGAGTAATTGAGGCCCCAACAGAAATCCCTGTGGAAGCATTAGTCACGTCTTGCCAATTTGATTATTTACCTATTATTGCAACTCTCTGTTTCCTGCCATTTAGTCAATTTCCTATCCATGTCAGTAATTTACCATGTGCTTCCAATTTGGCTAACTGTCTCTTGTGTGGGAATTTATCCAGAGTCTTCTGAAAGACCATTTAAGCTGTGGGGCAGTTCAGTGGTTAGCACTGCTGCTTCACAGTGCTAGGGACTCAGATCCAATTCCAGCTTCAAGTGACTGTCTGTGTGGAGTTTGCACATTCTCTTTATGTTTGCGTGGGTTTCCTCCCAAGTGTTCTGATTTTTTCCCACAGCCCAAAGATGTGCAGGTTAGGTGGATTGGCCATGCAAAATTGCTCAGAGTGTCCAGGGATATACAGGCTAGGTGGATTAGCAATGGAAGATGAGCCCTTACAGGAATGGGGTAGGGGGCTGAGTCTGGGTAGGATGCTCTTCGGAGAGTCATGGTATGGACGTTTTGGGCCGAATGGCCTGTTTCCACAGTATAGAGATTTTATTCTAACATCCATTGACTTACCTTTGTCCACCACCTTTGCACCTCTTGTAAAATCTCTCTGTGGTTTGTCAGAATAAAATACCTTTCATGAATCCATGCTGTGTATCACTGATTAAATGACATTTCATGAGATGATCGGATACCCTGCCCTTAATAATAGACTCCAACAAATTCCCTACTATCAATGGCCACCTGGTACAGAAGTCAAGATACTACCTCTGGACTACAACGTGACTCAGGAAAGATGGTATTACTCGCTGAACAATAGCTGACAGTTGAAAACAATAAAATATCAGGAATCCTTCTCAATCTATATTTTTTCTGACTCTTTCCTCAGTGGCTGTCCCTTTACATTTTAAATCACTGTCAAATGACAGACAAGAATCATCTCGCATTCAAACTATTGCTGCAACACTTTTGAATATATCTGTCAGATCGCAAGTTTCAGATAACTTCCAATGCAAAAAATAATTAATGAGACAATTAGCTACCCTCAGTATTCACAGTCACACCTGGCAAATAGAGAATTGCATAATGAAAAACATGAACTTGTCTCAAGCAATTGCCAAAGCACATCATTATCTGCTCGGCTGGTCCTCTCACTGGTACCTGTGCAAGCAGGAAAATTAATTATCCATTAAGGTTGATTATCATAATAGCTGAATTTGGACCTCGGTTTTGCTCATTTCCAAAGTAATGGGCAGAAAATGCAAATTTTACAAGAACATTTATGAAGATTAAATTGAAACTCTAGGAGAGAAATTCTGTATCTGCACCATTTGAACTGCATTCTGGGTCTAATATGACAGTTAATGTGCAGACTTTTATGAAGATTAAATTGAAACTCTAGGAGAGAAATTCTGTATCTGCACCATTTGAACTGCACTCTGGGTCTAATATGACAGTTAATGTGCAGACTTTCATTTCAAGCTAGTGGTATGCCGTGCTATGTGTTGGCACTCTGTACCTGTCTAGGCCACTCACCTGAGACTGAGGTTGACCCCAATGCCAATACAAATCCCAGTGCCTAATGACTATTTCAAGCCCCTCTCATAAATTGGTTTGGACTGACCACTGCTTTTGTTGGTTTTCTCAGCTGCATCGGTGGCAGAGCTACCCAATCCTTAAAGCAGCTGTTGGGGTTGTCACAGGCTCGTAAAGGAGAAGCCTCAGGCTCTTCTAGTCACTGTGATACATAGCAAGAGTAGGAGTGCCTCTCCTGACCCTCCGTCAATAATCATGGGCTGCTGCTAATCATCACTTACTGCTGTCTCATCCCACCATCTGATTGCTTCTTGTCATCACAGGTCTTGTTTAAGAGCTTCAGCGGCTGACTGCTGTTCATTGGTACAGTGATGACGGGATCTCTACTCCTTTACAGAACCACAGGATGTTTACAATGCAGAATTAGGTCATTCAACTCATTGTGTCTGTACCAGTTCTCTGAGCAGTTGTCTTTTCCCTGTCAGGGGCAGGAGAATCGACGTTACAAGCCTGTCGAATCTCCTGCTCCTCGGATGCTGCCTGACCTGCTGTGCTTTTCCAGCACCATACTCGACTCTAATCTCCAGCATCTGCAGCCCTCACTTTCTCCTTTCCCTGTAACCCTGCATTATGTTTCTATTTAAGTAGTAATTTGAATCCCTTCTGAACCAACCTCATTGAACCTACTTCCATCACACTTTGCAAGTTCATTGCAAACCCAGAAAAATGATTTTCTTGCCTTGCACTTTCATCTTTTGCAAACAATTTGAAATGGTGCTCCCTAGTTTACAATCCTCTTATAAATCGAATGATTTCTGCCGATCTATTCTGTCAGCCTCCTTATGGTTTTGAAAACTCTTAGTGAATCTCCCTCAGCTCTTCTGCTCTTCAATAAAAACAGTTCCAAGTTCTCCAATCTATACTCACACTGACGTTTCTCATCCCTGGAATGATTTTTATAAACCTCTTCTGCACTCTTTCCAATGCACTCACATCCTTCCTACAATGCCAATAAATGAGCTTCATTACCACCAGCAGCAGCATGATGGTACAGTGGTTAGCACTGCTGCCTTACAGCGCCAGGGACCCGGCTTCAATTCCCACCTTGGGCACCTATCTGTTTGGAGTTTGTACATTCTCCCCATGCCTGCGTGGGTTTGCTCCGGTTTCCTCCCACAGTCCAAAGATGTGCAGGTTAGGTGAATTTGCCATGCTAAATGGCCCGTAGTGTTAGGTGCATTAGTCAGGGGTAAATGTAGGGGGGTGGGTTGCTCTTCGGAAGGTCAGTGTGGACCCAATTGAGGAGAAAGTGAGGACTGCAGATACTGGAGATCAGAGCTGAAAATGTGTTGCTGGAAAAGCGCAGCAGGTCAGGCAGCATCCAAGGAGCAGGAGAATCGACGTTTCGGGCATAAGCTCTTCTTCAGGAATGGACCCAATTGAACATGACATACCTCTCTTCCAAGCAGTACCACTCAGTAAGTGAAAAGGTTTTTCCTCACTCCACCTTTGCTTCTTTTGCAAATCTCTTTAAATCCAAGCCCTCTTGTTGTTGTTTTGTTCGCTTCAAAATCTGCAGTCAGAAATCCATCTCTCCCCACCTCTCTCTGCCAAAAGCAGCCTCCTGATGTTTGAGTTTGTTCATTTTTTTTAATGTCTGTATTCATTGCCTCCAAACTTGTTGGTTCAGATCATGTTTTCATCTCCAACATGCGAACATTGTCATCAAGGTGTGAAATAAAAACGGAATGTGAAGGGGCTTTTGAGAATATTTGTAGCTCAGGTTAATGATAAGTATGTAAGTTCGCTGGCTGAGCTTGTAGGCTTGTTTTCAGACATTTCATCCCCATTGTGGCCAGCAGCGAAAAAGCAGAACAGTGTGCTGTTTCCCTGGTGCCAGGATCAAGGATGTCTCAGAGAGGGTGCAGAATGTTCTCACGGGGGAGAGGGGCCAGCAGGAGGTCGTTGTCCACATTGAAACCAACAACATTGGAAGGGAAAAGGTTGAGACTCTGAAGGGAGATTACAGAGAGTTAGGCAGAAATTTAAAAAGGAGGTCCTCAAGGGTAGTAATATCTGGATTACTCCCAGTACTATAAGCTAGTGAGGGCAGGAATAGGAGGATAGAGCGGATGAATGCATGGCTGAGGAACAGGTGTATGGGAGAAGGATTCACATTGTTGGATCATTGGAATCTCTTTTGGGGTAGAAGTGACCTGTACAAGAAGGATGAATTCCACCTAAATTGGAAGGGGACTAATATACTGGCAGGGAAATTTGCTAGAACTGCTTGGGAGGATTTAAACTAGTAAGGTGGGGGACCAAGGGAGAGAGTGAGGATAGAGATCAATCTGAAACTGGTACAGTTGAGAACAGAAGTGAATCAAACAGTCAGGGCAGGCAGGGACAAGAGAGGACTAATAAATTAAACTGCATTTATTACAATGCAAGGGGCCGAACAGGGAAGGCAGATGAACTCAAGGCATGGTTTGGAACATGGGACTGGGATATCATAGCAATGACAGAAACATGGCTCAGGGATGTGCAGGACTGGCAGCTTAATGTTCCAGGATACAAATACGACAGGAAGGTTAGAAAGGGAGGCAAGAGGGAGGGGGAGTGGCATTTTTGATAAGGGATAGCATTTCAGCTGTGCTGAGGGAGGATATTCCCGAACGTACATCCAGGGAAGTTATTTGGGTGGAACTGAGAAAGAAGAAAGGGATGATCACCTGATTGGGATTGTATTATAGACCCCTCAATAGTCAGAGGGAAATTGAGAAACAAACTTGTAAGGAGATCTCAGCTATCTGTAAGAATAATAGGGTAGTTATGGTCGGGGATTTTAACTTTCCAAACATCGACTGGGACTGCAATAGTGTTAAAGGTTTAGATGGAGAGGAATTTCTTAAGTGTGTACAAGATAATTTTCGGATTCAGTATGTGGATGTACCTACTCTTGGGAAATAAGGCAGGGCAGGTGACTGAGGTGTCAGTGGGGGAGCACTTTGGGGCTAGCGACCATAATTCTATTCGTTTTAAAATCGTGATGGAAAAGGATAGACCAGATCTAAAAGGTGAAGTTCTAAATTGGAGAAAGGCCAATTTTGATGGTATTAGGCAAGAACTTTCGAAAGCTGATTGGAGGCAGATGTTCGCAGATAAAGGGACTGCTGGAAAATGGGAAGCCTTCAGAAATGAGATAACAAGAATCCAGAGAGAAAGTATATTCCTGCCAGGGTGAAAGAGAAGGCTGGTGGGTATAGGGAATGCTGGATGGCTAAAGAAATTGAGGGTTTAGTTAAGAAAAAGAAGAAAGCATATGTCAGGTATACACAGGATAGATCGAGTGAATCCTTAGACGAGTAGGAGTATACTTAAAAGGGAAATCAGGACGGCAAAACGGGGACATGAGATCGTTTTGCCAAATAGAATCAAGGAAAATCCAAAGGGTTTTTAAAAATATATTAAGGACAAAAGGGTAACTAGGGAGAGAATAGGGCACCTCAAAGATCAGCAAGGTGGCCTTTGTGTGGAGCCACAGAAAATAGGGGGGTAATAAATGAATATTTTGCATCAGTATTTACTGTAGAAAAGGATATGGAAGATATAGATTGTAGGGAAATAGATGGTGACATCTTGCAAAATGTCCAGATTACAGAGGAGGAAGTGCTGGATGTCTTGAAACAGTTAAAGGTGGATAAACCCCCAGGGCCTGATCTGGTGTACCCGAGAACTCTGTGAGAAGCTCGAGAAGTGATTGCTGGGCCTCTCACTGAGATATTTGTATCATCGATATTCACAGGTGAGGTGCCGGAAGACTGGAGGTTGGCAAACGTGGTGCCACTGTTTAAGAAGGGCGGTAA
>NC_057724.1:73311983-73356846 GCF_004010195.1 Chiloscyllium plagiosum | reverse complement strand
GGTAAGGTCCTAGGGAGTATTGCTGAACAAAGAGACTTGGAGTGCAGGTTCATAGCTCCTTGAAAGTGGAGTCGCAGGTAGATAGGATAATGAAGAAGGTGTTTGGTATGCTTTCCTTTATTGGTCAGAGTATTGAATACAGGAGTTGGGAGGTCATGTTGCAGCTGTACAGGACATTGGTTAGGCCACTGTTGAAATATCACATGCAATTCTGTTCTCCTTCCTAACGGAAAGATGTTGTGAAACTTTGAAAGGGTTCAGAAAAGATTTACAAGGATGTTGCCAGGGTTGGAGGATTTGAGCTATAGGGAGATGCTGAACAGGCTGAGGCTGTTTTCCCTGGAGCGTCAGAGGCTGAGGGGTTACCTTATAAAGGTTTACAAAATTATGAGGGGCATGGATAGGATAAATAGACAAAGTCTTTTCCCTGGTGTCGGGGAGTTCAGAACTAGAGGGCATAGGTTTAGGGTGAGAGGGGAAAGATATAAAAGAGACCTAAGAGTCAACTATTTCACACAGAGGATGGTACGTGATTGGAATGAGCTGCCAGAGGATGTGGTAGAGGCTGGTACAATTACAACATTTACGAGTCATTTGGATGGGTATATGAATAGGGAGGGTTTGGAGCGATATGGGACGGGTGCTGGCAGATGGGACTGGATTGGGTTGGGATATCTGGGCGGCATGGACGGGTTGGACCAAAGCGTTTGTTTCCGTGCTGTGCATCTTTATGACTCTATGACTCTATTAAACACAATCTGCCGATTCCTCAGAAACAAGCAGACACAATGCAACCAAAAGCTATAGCCACATGACCTTACATCAACGACATTTCAGAAATGACTTCCAGACTACTCAGACCCCTTGTCATCATGGTAGCCCACAAACCTACCAATACACTTAAACAGCGACTAATGAATCTGAAGGATCCATTAGCTACCACCAGCAAAACCAATCATTTACAAGATACCATGCAAAAACGATAAAAAATACAATATCGCACAAAGAAGCAGGAAACTTGCAACCAGGATACATGAGCACCAACTGGCCAGCAAAAGGCAAGACCCACTATCACAAGTTTCTATACATCCAGACAAAGAAGAACACCACTTTGACTGGGATACACATCCTAGTTGAAACAATGACACACATGAAAATTCTTAGAGGCATGGCATTCTAACCAGAACTCCATCAATAAATACATTGATTTAGATCCTATCTACCTTCCCTTGAAAAAAAGAACCAGAAATGACATCACCTACGTTAAGAAACCAAGGCTTATAAATAGAGAAGTGGGACATACCACCAGCGCTTCACCAGAGACTCTCACTGATGATGTTCCCTAGTCATGGTGACAAAACATCTGAAATTAAACCTTCAAGCTCAGCAAGCTAACTTACATACTTAGGGAATGAGAGCTCATGAGGGATCAGGTGGCTTCTTTGCCTTTAGATAAAATATTAAGTGCAGCTGATGTGTTTGTTGTCCAACGCACATTGTTTCTAAAGGAATAAAGAAGTGCAAATGCTGCAAAACTGAAACAAAGACAGAAGGTGCTGGAGAAACTTAGCAGGTCTGGCATTATCTGTAGTGAGAAAAACAGAGTTAATGTTTCAGAGTTTCAAATCTAACGACCCTTCACCAGAATAGATACTGCCAGACCTGCAGCACTTTCTATTTGATAATAAGATTTGTGGTCAGCTGATTTCTGATGCCATTTTAAATCAGTGGTTTTGTTTCCTTTCTGAAAATTGTTGCAGTCAAAGCCCCCCAGATATTAAATTGGATGATCAGATTCAAAGTCAATCGTCCATATTTAATGACATTTTTACAAAGAGCAACATGAGATACAATGCAATTGCATTTCCCACCTTGGTCAACATTCAGTCTCTCAGACGTCTTTAATTTTTGAGATGCTGCATAAAATTTGTGATGAAACTCAAAATCCAGGAAAGAAAAAACTTAATACACGATTGGAGAAGTTCTGAAAACTTCAATTCATCTTATGCAGCCAATGATGTGTGTTCCTTACTCGTGTATTGTTGGAAATCAGCAAATTGAGTTGTTACAAATAGCCCTGTGGTAATGACCAGATAATGTGTTTTATTGATGCTAAATTAAACATTGACCAGGAAAACCAGGGAGAACTCACCCTGTTTTTGTCTAGTGCCTTTTATGTTCATTGGAGTAAACAAATAAGGGCTTTGGTAAACATCTCATTTGAAAGAGAAGCTTCAGATTCCCTTAGCCACGCACTGATGTGGTATAGATTATGCACTGGAACTGCAATGTCACTGGAACCTGCAAGCCCGAATTAGAAATAAGAAGGTTAATATTTAACCACAGCCAGCATGACCTTTCATGTATGTTAATGTTATTTTGACTCAAACCTTCTTACTGCATCTACTGAGTGTTTCATATAACATTATATTGAGGTATTGTAAAATATTTTGAAAATACATTGAAGTTTATATTTATGATTGAGGTGTATTAGATTATGAGGGGTATGACTGCCTGGGCAGACTAGAGAGCAGCTGTTCCCCTTGGTTGAGGGGCCAATCACAAGAGGGCATAGTTTTAGGGTAAGAGAGCGGTGATTCAGAGGGAATTTGGGAGAAAAGGTTTTTAATTTAGCGGGTGTTGGGAATCTGGAATGCACTACCTGGGAAGACGATGGAGGTCAGAAACCTTGTAACCTTTAAACAAAAATTGGATGAGCACTTCAAATATCATAATATTCAAGGATTAGAATCCCTACAGTGTGGAAACAGGCCCTTCAGCCCAACAAGTCCACACCCATTTCCTTCTGACTAATACACCGAGCACTATGGGCAATTTAGCATGGCCAATTCACCTGACCTGCACATCTCTGGAATGTGGGAGGAAACCCACGCAGACACAGGGAGAATCTGCAAACTCCACACAAACAGTCCCAGAAGCTGGAATCAAAGCTGGGACCCCGGTGCTATGAGGCAGCAGTACTAACCATTGAGTGGATATAGGACAAGTACAGAAAATTGGGATTAGTGCACTTTTAGTGATAGTTATGTCAGTGTTGACTCAATGGGCTGAAGGGCTATTTTTGTGATGAATTATTATATGAATCTATGGATCCATAGATCTACTTCTGCTACTGATTTTTTTTTGTTTGCAGAACTGACTTTAATAATGGATTAGAATCTATTGAATTTATCCTTCATTAAGTATTTTTATTTGTTTACTGCAGTTTCCTATTTTTCACGTTATGAAATGAAATCCAATCTGAACAGCTAACAGCACATTTAAAATAACAATTGGATGTGCTGAGGTTTGAGTTTCTTTTGGGACTTGTTAATATTTCACTCTTGAGTGAAAATGAAAGTTTTGAATAAGAGCCAAATCTTCAAAATGAAGCTCATTTTCTCAGCTGCATCCACTTCTTCCTCCTCATAAAGCTCCAATTCAACTCTCTTGCCTGTTCCCATTCAATCTTGACTCCATGCAGTTCAAGAATGAGGCCATCACAGCCTTGAATATGTTCCCGAATTATGTGCTGTCCTTGCATGTTCCATGTATGAGGACATGAGGTGACTCTGTGCCTCAGTGTTTCATAGTTCTCCCTCCACTTAAATAATATTTTGCTTCTATTTTCTTCCTCTAGTCCAGTGAAGAGTTGAGGCTACCTTGTTGAATGTTTTTAAGGCAAAGATAGATAGATTTTTGAACAGTAAAGAAATTTAGGGCTATGGTAAGAGGGTGGCTAAGTGGAGTTGAGTCCATGATCTTATTGAATGGTGGGGCAGGTTCGATGGACCAAATGACCTACTCCTGCTCCTAGTTCTGATGTTGTTACTAAAATGGGTAATCACTCTCTTTCCCACAGTGGCAATTTCCCACGGTGGTGAAGTCACTGGATTTATAATCCAGAGCCTCAGGCTAGTAGCCTGAATGCATGGGTCCAAATCCCACAGGGACGGATGTGGAATTTGAATTCAATACGATCTAATGGCAACCATGATTGATTGTTGCAAAAACTCATCTAATTGATTAATGCCCCTTCAGGTAGGAATCCATCATCCACCTGACCAGTTTGTCCAAGGTGTGACTCCAGACCCAGAGAAATGTCATTGACCATGAACTGGCCTCTGAAATGATCTGGCAAGCCATTATGTTTAACGGCAAATAGGGACTGGTCACAAGTTTAGGCCTTGCCAAAGACATCCCCATCCAATGAAAGAATTAAACTATGTCCCCCAGTGAAGTACAAATCGCTTCAGCCCATTTGGTAGTCTTTCTGGATATTTAATCAAAGTATGGTTTTGGTTTGATTCTATTTTGAGTACTATTTGGATGACCCCTTTAGTAACTTGCAGTCCTCTCTAGATTGGGAAGATTTCCCTCCACTTAGAATCATCAAGTCATAGAGATATACAGCACGGAAAAAGACCCTTCAGTCCAACTCATCCATGCCAACCAGATATCCTCAATAAATCTAGTCCCATTTGCCAGCATTTGGCCCATATCCTTCTAAACCTTTCCTATTCATGTACACATCCAGATGCCATTTAAATGTTGTATTTGTATCAACTTTCACCACTTCCTCTGGCAGCTCATTCCATAAACACTACACTCCCTGCATGAAAAAGTTCTTCTTCTGAATAAATTAATTCTAACTCCAGTATGTCTCTTCAAAACCTCTCTATTTACATATCGTACAATGTGAACTTTCAGGTCAGTACAGTGCTCTCCTGAGACTGCTCCAACTCTATTCTCAGGCTCTTGAAAATGACCACGGATGACTATTATTCGGTTACTGCAAACTATTAACTCATTACCCTACACAACCATCAATAAGTATTGGGTTGTTTTTTACTCATTTCTACAGAAAGCATTCATATGTATTGTTGCACTGCCACACCAAATCTGGATAAACCCCATCCACTTCAGCTCTATCATTGACATGAACACCTACACTGTCCCTATGCTTGCATGTCTGATTATTTTGCAATGCTTCTCTCTTTGGATCCACATGGATGATTCTTTTCGTTTATTGCTTTAGTTATCTCTGCATTTCAAAGAGGAACATTACTGCAGCTCATCCCTGCCAACTTATCATCATATCTCTCTCAGATAATGGTCTTGATATCAAACCTTGCTTTTCCTGGAGTCAAGCCAAAAGGTAAAGATTTTATCAAGATACGCAAATTGCCAAAATTCTCTGTCTTTTAGATCAAGATTGACAGAAAGCACAGACCAGCTTTCTGTACTTAATCACAATTACATTTATTCCAAATTTATTGTTTCTGATCACAACTAGCAACAATGAATTGTTAGCGTATAGCCATGAGTCATATCTCTGAATCATGTCTCTAACCCGTTTGTAATCCTGGCCCCTCCCCAACCCTCACACAAGTGTGTGCATACAGAAAGACATAGACAAAAACACTTTTTAGCTATATTATGGGTAATTATAGGTACAGGGGAAAACTGCGAAAGCAGCTCATTGTCCCCATCTACAGGGTTTGCTGAAATAATTAATCTGCTTGTCACAATGTGCAGATCTTCAATCTCTTATTTCCGGGTACTTTTCACTTCCTTGCAGGAGGCACAGAGCAACTGGGTCACAATTTGTAAAGTTTCTGACTTATTGATCTCAACAACTAGTGAGAGAAAATAAACAGTCCTGCTCAGGTTTCATGTATTTTTCTTCTGCAGCGAGAATCACCACATCCTCTTCCAGAAGTCTGAAGGCTTCTGTCAGTACCGTTCATACCCATAAGCTCTTTGGCCATCCAGGGGCCAATCATGTTGCTGCTGGTGGGCAAATAATTTTTTTGTCATCCACGGCTGGCCACAACTCCACAAACCATTCAACTACTTACTGCCAGCTGAATTGTGATTTGTTTGTACCCCATGATGCCAGTTAGTTTACCACCAAACTCCCGAGTGGCCCCATGGCTCAAAAGAGAAGGGGTGAGAATATGAGAGCGAGATTGGTAGGAGATTCAATGGTTAGAGGAACAGAAATGAGATTCTGTGGTCACAAATGAAACTCCCAGATGGGATGTTGCCTCCCATATGCCAGGGTCAGGGATGTCCTGAATCAAGGCTACAAGATTCTTAAGGGGGATGGTGAGCAGCCAGAAGTCATGGTTCACATTGGTACCAGTGACATAGCTAGGAAAAAGGATGAGGACCTGAAAGAGGAATGTAGGGAGTTAGGTTGAAAGCTAGAAGGCAGGACAAGCGGAGTAGTAATCTCAGGATTGCTACTGGTACCACAGGCGAGTGAGGCTAGGAACAGGGCGTGAGTGCAGCTGAATACATGGCTGCAGAACTGGTGTAGGAGGGAGGCCTTCAGATATGTGAACCATTGGGATACCTTCTGGGGAAGATGGAACCTGTACAAGGAGGATGAGTTGCACCTGTATATATTTATCTGTATATATGTAAATAAAAGTATTCTTTATCAATTAAAATGAACTTTTCTTTTTCTTTTTTTCTGGCTGAAGACCAAAACCTATCTTTCACCACCACCACCCGGTTAATTATTGAAAGGGGCGTGGCTAAGAGACCAAAACCTATCTTTCAACATCTTGGATGGGAGCTTTGCATGAGCTCTTCGGGAGAGTTTAAACTTATTTGGCGGGGGATAGGAACTGGAGCTACGGATCAGGGATGGGGGTAGCTGGTGAACAGGCAAATACAGCGTGCAGAGAGTTTGTGAGGAAGGATAGACAGTTGATAGGGCAAAGTTGCAGTCATTGCAATGGGTTGAAGTGTGCCTTTTTTAACGCAAGAAGTGTCAGGAATAAGGGTGATGAACTTAGAGCATGGACCAGTACTTGCAGCTACGATGTTGTGGCCATTAAGGAGACTTGGATATTACAGGTATAGTTGTTGGATGTTCTGGGGTTTAGTTGTTTCAAAAAGAATAGCGGGAAGGTGATGAAGGAGCATGCTCTGAAAGCTAATGCTTCCAAATAAACCTGTTGGACTAAAACCTGGTGTTATATGATTTTTAACATTGTCATGGTTGACTTTAGCATCCCCAATTATGAATTGAACCTCCTTAATGCAAACAGTTTGGATGGGTAGATTTTGTCAGATGTGTCCAGGAAGGATTCCTGACTAATTATGCAGATAGGTAAACTAGAGGGGAGTTCATATTAGATTTGGCACTTGGCAACGAATTAAGTCAGGTATCACATCTCTCGGTGGCAGAGCATTTTGCTGATAGTGATCACAACTCCCTGGCCATTGTTATAATAATGGAGAAGGATATAACCAGATGGTATGGGAAAGTATGTAATTGGGGGAGAGTGAATTACAATGCTATTAGGCGGGAACTGTGAAGCATAAATTGGGAGATGTTCTCAGGAAAATGCATGACAGAAATGTGGAGGTTATTTAGGGAACACTTGCTGAGAACATTGGATAGGTTTGTCCTGATGAGGCAAGGAAGGGATGGGAAGGTGAAGGAACCTTGGGTGACAAGGGATGTAGAATTTCAAGTCAAGAGGAAGAAGGAAGATTACTTAAGGTTGAGGAGGCAAGAATCAGACAGGGCTCTAGAGGGTTGCGAGATAGCCAGGAAGGAACTGAAGAATGGACTTAGGAGAACTAGAAGGGGTCATGAAAAAGCCTTGGTAGGTAGGATTAAGGAAAACCCCAAGGTGTTCTACACTTATGTGAGGAACAAGAGGATGGCCAGAGTGAGGGTAAAGCTGATCAGGGATTGTGGAGGAACTTGTGTCTGGTGTTGAAGGAGGTAAGAGAGGTCCTTAATGTACAGTTTGCTTCAGTATTCACTAGTGAGAGGGACCTTGTTGTTTGTGAGGACAGTACAAAACAAGCTGGTTCCCTTGAACAGGTTGATGTTAAGAAGGAGGATGTGCTGGAAAGCATGACAATAGGTAAGTTCCCTGAGCCAGACAGGATATACTTTAGGTTACTACAGGAAGCAATGGAAGAGATTGCTGCGCCTTTGGAGATGATCGTTGTGTCCTCACTGTCCACTGGAGTAGTACCAGATGATTGGAGGGTAGCAAATGTTATTCCCTTGTTTAAGAAAGGAAATAGAGATAATCCTGGGAATTACAGACCAGTCAGTCTCATATCAGTGGGTGGGCAAATTATCGGAGAGGATTCTGAGAGACAGGATTTATGATTATTCAAAAAAACAGAGCTTGGTTAGAGATAGTAAGCTTGGCTTTGTGAGGGGCAGGCGTGCCTTACAAGCATTATTGAATTTGTTGAGGATGTGATAAAATACATTGATGAAAGTAGAGCAGTGGATGTGGTGTATTTGGACTTTAGCAAGCTCTTTGATCAGGTTCCCCATGGTAGGCTCATTCAGAAAGTCAGGAGGCATGGGATATAGGGAGATTTGGCTGTCTGAATACAGAATTGGCTGGCCCATAGAAAACATAGAAAACTGAAGCAAACTGTACATTAAGGACCTCTCTTACCTCCTTCAACACCAGACACAAGTTCCTCCACAATCCCTGATCAGCTTTACCCTCACTCTGGCCATCCTCTTGTTCCTCACATAAGTAGAACACCTTGGGGTTTTCCTTAATCCTACCTACCAAGGCTTTTTCATGACCCCTTCTAGTTCTCCTAAGTCCATTCTTCAGTTCCTTCCTGGCTATCTCGCAACCCTCTAGAGCCCTGTCTGATGGAAAGTATTCAGTCTGGAGCTTGGTGTTCTGCAGGGATCGGTTCTGGGACCTCTGCTCTTTTTGAAGTGGAAGGTTAGATTAGTAAGTTTGCTGATGACACAAAGGTGGGTGGAGTTGTGGATTGTGTGGAGGGCAATTGCAGGTTGCAATGTGACATTGCCAAGACGCAGAGCTGGGCTGAGAAGTGGCAGATGGAGTTCAACCTGGAAAAGTGTGAAGCGATTCATTTTGGAAGGTCATATTTGAATACAAATTACAGGGTTAAAGGCAGGATTCCTGGCAGTGTGAAGGAAAGAGGGATTTTGAGGTCCACATCCATAGATCCCTCAAAGTTTCCACCCAAGCTGATAGGGTTGCTATGAAGGCATATGGTTTGTTGGCTTTCATTAGCAGGGGGATTGAGTTTAAGAGCTGCAAGGTTATGCTGCAACTCTATAATGCGCTGGTTAGACCACACTTGGAATATTGTGTTCAGTCCTGGTCACCTCATTATAGGAAGGATGTGGAAGTTTTAAAGAGAGTACAGAGGAGATTTATCAGGATGCTCCCTGGACTGGAGGACATGTCTTATAAAGAAAGGTTGAGAGAGCTAGGGCTTTTGTCATTAGAGCAAAGAAGGATAAGAGGTGACTTAATAGAGATGTACAGGTTGATGACAGGCATCGATAGACTTGATAGCCATGGACTTTATCCCATGGTGGAAATGGCTATCACGAGGGGTACATAATTTTAAGGTGATTGGAGGAAGGTTTAAGGGAGATGTTAGCGGTCAGTTCTTTACACAGAGAGTGGTGGGTGCGTGGAATGCCCTGCCAGTGATGGTCGTACATTAAGGACATTTAAGCAATTCTTAAATAGGCACATGGAAGATAGTACAATGGAGGGTATGAAGGGTTAGTCTGATCTTAGAATAGGATAAAAGCATAACATCAGGGGCAAAGGGCCTGTATTATGCTGTACTGTTCTATGCTTTATGTTCTAGTGGTTTAATAAAGCTGTGGTGTAAACAGCACAAATAATGTGTTTTGACATTTCATTTTAAAAAGTGCAGTGATTTCTTCCAAAATCCCTGTTTATTTTTGTTAAACAGTGCTATTCCTATTTCAGTCCACAATCAAAAATACAGAAAGTTAAACCACTATGGACTTTCCATTATACCCGTAAAGATATCACTGAAAGTGAGAAATAGCCTGTACATCCTCTGTAAAGTGCCTTTAAGCCAAGCTCAGATTGTCAATCATCATTGAGGATGGGAAGTCGATGGAGCCTCCTCTGTCTGGTATTTGCCTAATGGTCCACCAGCAATATATCTTACCCACAAGATGTAATGAAGGCGGCATAGTGAATCAATGGTTAGCATTGCTGCCTCAGAGCACCAGGGACCTGGGTTTGATTCCAGCTTCAGGCAACTGTCTGTGCAGAGTTTGCACATTCTCGCTGTGTCTGTGTGGGTTTCCTCCGGGTGCTCTGGTTTCCTCCCACAACCTAAAGATATGCAGGTTAGGTGAATTGGCGATGCTGAATTTCCCATAGTGTTCAAGGATGTGTAAGTTAAGTACATTAGTTAGGGGGAATTGTAGAGTAATAGGGTAGGGAAATGTGTCTGGGAGGGTCGGTGTGGACTTGTTGGGCCAAAGGGCCTGTTTCCCTTGTAGGGATTCTAAAACCATCACCATGCAAACCTGTGACTTTCCCCACCTTGAAGGGCATGGATGGTAGGTGCAGGGGATGACCAACGCTTTTCAGTTCTCCTCAAATTTACATACCATCTCATACATCAGAATTCTCTGTCTGCTATCCTCGACTCATCTATCAAAAAGGACCATGGGAGAGCCATCACAATTTCGATTAGAGTCAATAGTTGCTGTCAATGCTTCCTCACCTATTTCAGAAAGGTGACTACAGATGAATACAGATGATTCTGTGTCAGCACCACTTCTGTTAAAAATTCCAATTTATATCTGAGGCATTACCAGATCAAGAACTAACATAATTCTACAAGTTCAGGTGTGAGGGGAGATCAGGATGAAGGCTACAACTCCAAGCATTTGTTAAACCGTGCATTTTATCTCCATGTTAGTTGTTGTGTTATGTTTTTAAACCTTGAACAAATTTCCCCTGGTTCCCAAGTACGTGTTAAACTCAAGCATGTTGTCTGGCTCAAGTTATATTCAATCTACTGTCAAGTGAAGTTGCTTAATTGAAAAGGTCTGAATTCAAACTGACATGAAAAAAGGGCTCTGGGCTTTTATTTCAATTGATCAATTCACACATTCAGATAATTCAACCTTTATTTGAGCAGAAAACAATTTCAAATAATCAAAAGCATTTTTTTCATAAACAATCCCCTGAAATTCACATCCAGGAAATGAATCAAAACAATGAATTATGGTGAAAAGAGAGGGTTTGCTATTTTTCATGGCCTTGGCAAATGAACAGTGCTGCCTGGGTCATTTTCTGTATGACCCCATGTAAGGACTATTACTTAGTTGGTTACATCCTGATAGAAACAAACATAGAAAATGCTGGAGAAACTCAGCAGGTCTGCCAGCATCTGTGAAGAGAGAAACGGAGTGAAAGTTTTCATTCCCATATGACTCTTCTTCGGTTCTAAGTCATAAGGGACTGAAAACGTTAACTCTGTTTTGCTCTCTCCACTGATGTTGGCACACCTGCTGAGTTTCTTCAGCATTCTCTGTGTTTGCTTCAGATTTATGGAATCTACAATATTTTGCTTTCATTTGACGGTGTGCAGAGTTAGGCTCCATAAGATCATGTGACGTAAAAGCTGCAATAGGCCTTTCAACCCATTGAGTCCATGGCTGATCTGAAAACTCCCATACCACACCTGTCTTGCCTCTTCCCTTTAATCCTTGATTTCCTTGCTGATGTAAAATCTATCTCAGCTTTGAATATACTTAATGACCCAATATTGACAACTCTCTGCGCAAAAGAATTCCATGGATTTATTATCGTTGAAGAGAAGAAATTCCTCACCTTTGTTTTGAATGTGTGACCCTCTGTTCTGTGATTAGGCCCTCTGGTCCCAGACTGCACTATGAGGGGCAACAAACTCTCCATAACCACCCCTTGTCAAGTACCATAAGAATCTTATGTTTCATTGAGATTGCATCTATATCCCAATGAATACACAGACAAGGTGTTCAATTTCTCTTCAGGATGCAGTGCCTCAATATTTGATATCAGTCTGGTGGACTTTTTATGGTCTGTGTATCTTTCCTGAGATAAACTGTTCATTGTATTCCAACTAGGTCCTATTTTCACTTGGATCAACCAGATTTTTATACTTTGAAATGACAAAATGTACATAAGCATAAAAATGCAACGAATGCCACAATAATTTCAGACTAGTACTGGCACAAGTACACTAGAAGAGAATGAGCTGATTTGAGCAATGATGTACATATAAGTAAAATCATTATTGAAATATAAACAATAAATGCTAAAGAAACATGGCATTTGTGAGAGAGGCACAGAATTCTGAAGCAGATTTATACTACATTAGAAGCATTAACTCTGTTCTCTCTCCACAGATGTAGCCAGACCTGCTGAGTTTCTCTAGCTCCAACCACTTTTATGTCAGAGCTCTACCATCCAACGTAGCTTTTATTTTACCATTATTGTTGAATTTTATTTGTCTTTTGAATTATTCGAAATGCATCCCTGGCTCCAGCAAAGGAAGCAATATCAGGTGAATCTGGAAATTATAGGTGCAGTTTTATCCCACTGAGGCATTTAGAAATCATTTCATTTCACTATAAAGCAGCATTTAACTGTGCAATGTGATCTTGCCTGGTAAAATTTTTAGTGCCATTGGGGAACAAAATATTAATTTAGAATTGTTTTACCACAGGCAACTCATCTCACAATTTGTCCAAATTAATTAGGAAAAGAGGATAAAACCCAAAGGATTGAGTGAACTCAAATCGGATTGTGTAAAGAGTGAACAGAAAGAACATTTTCAGCTTCAGTCAAGACCAACCAAAATTAGCTGAAGTGCAGAAGCCAAAAGAATTGCAGAAGATGACTGACTGATGGAACATTCTTTGTCATTGACAACTCAAACCTACTTAATAATTGCCTTTAATGATCAGAGCATTGAGTAAAGGAGATGGGAGGATGTTGACAGGGTTGGAGGATTTGAACTATAGGGAGAGGCTGAATAGGCTGGGGTTGTTTTCCCTGGAGCGTCGGAAGCTGAGGGGTGACCTTATAGAGGTTTATAAAATCATGAGGGGCATAAATCTGCTGATTAGACACGGTCTTTTCTCCAGGACATAGGTTTGGTTGAGAGGGGAAAGATTTGAAAGGGACCTAAGGGGCAACTTTTTCACACAGAGGGTGGTACGTGTATGAAATGAGCTACCAGAGGATGTGGTGGAGGCTGGTACAATTATAGCATTTAAAAGGCATCTGGATGAGTATATGAATAGGAAGTGTTTAGAGGGATATGGGCCAAATGGTGGCAAATGAAACTAGATTAATTTAGGATATCTGGTCGGCATGGATGAGTTGAACTGAAGGATCTGTCTCCATGCTGTACAGTTCTATGACCCTATGACTCTAAAAGTGGGACACCTAACTATGAGGTAACTATCCCAACAAAAACAACTAACGTTTATGTAGCACCATTAATGTCATGAAAGGATCCCAAGGCACTTCACAAGACTGAAATGGACCAGGCCAGACCCGCTCAAAATATTTTAAGAAAGGAGTCTACACCCTTTTCTTCTCTTATTTTAAAGAAACTTTGTGTTCTAGCTGCAATTTAATTGATCAAACGATACAACATTAAACAAACATTAAACCCCACACAAGTGTTTGAGGATGGTACAGTGGATCAGTGGTTAACACTGCAGTCCCACAGCGCCAGGCACCCCGATTCAATTCCAGCCGCGGGTGTCTGTCTGTGTAGAGTTTGCACATTCTTCGTGGGTTTCCTCCAGGTGCACTGGTCTCCTGTCACAATCCAAAGATGTGCAGGTCAGGTGGATTGGCCATGCTAAATTGCCCATAATGTTAGGTGCATTAGCCAGAGGGAAATGGGTCTGGGTGGGTTACTTTTTGGAGGGTTGGTGTAGACTTGGTGGGCCAAATGGCCTGTTTCCACTCCATGGGGAATCAAGTCTAATCAAACCACAGTTTATTCAAACACTATTGTTAAAATAGAACAACAAAAAAGAACTTAGATTATCTTAACTCTTTTGGAAAACTTAACTGAATAATAATACACTAACTATCACTACTTAACCATTCCAATATAGGAATATCCCTAAGCAAACCCTTTGGAAATAAGCAAATTCAGAAACAGATTTTTTCAAATGCAATGTAGCAGCAGAGCAAAAGGAAAACATATCAAGCAAAAATTCAGAGAGACTAGCAGCCAGGAGATATTTACTGCAGCTTCCAACCCTTTGAAACTCCAACAGCAACAGGTTCAAACCAACCCTAACAAACTAAAAAAATAAGAGATCCTGGTCTCTGAGAGCTGGGCCACACCCATTCAGGCTGCTTCTATTTTTCCAACCTTTTAAAAAAAAGCCAAGGCCTCACAAGTTGTTTACATTCCGACCTGCTTGGTATCTCTCGTTCAATCTCTCTCTTAGAAGAAACTAGGACAAAATACATCTCTTAAAGCCACAGCATTGTCACAAAACTGATTATCAAATGTTTGATGCTGAGATCCAAAAGGACTCATTCAGAAACATTTGATTGAAGAAGTTAATTTTGAAGAGTAACTTAAAGATGGAGAGAGATAGAAAGGTTTAAACAGGAAATTGCAAGGCATACTGTCTCTCTAGCTGAAAGCAGGCTGTTATTGGTAGAGCAATGAAAACTGGAGATGCCCAAGAGACCAGAATTCAAGATACACAGAGACAGGGCAAGTCTGGAAAGATTTGTCGAAACAGCTATTTATGTAACTTTGCACACATCCTTAAGATATCAACTCAGTTCTCATGCATTTTCAGTATTTTATATACTTTATGATTTCTATTCATTAGCTAATGATTTATTATACTTGGCATTAATTAGCCCAGATATTCTGTAATTTGTCCCATTCTACAGTCCCATTGATGATCAATGCCTGAAGAGTACTGGCAGAATAAGCCAGATCAGTGTTCTAATTATCTCAGTGCAGCATCTTTCATTTGTTCCATCTATTCACACAATATGGGCACTGCTGGCAGTGTCAGTTGATATTGTTAATTCCTAGATGACCTTGAGAAGGAAATGTTGAACCTCAAGGATTTTTACATAACCACACAGAAGGAAAGGCAATATATTTGCAAATCATGATGGTGTATGGCTTTGGAACGTAATTTTTGGAGGTAGTGGTTTTCCCATGTGTCTGCTGCCCAATCCCTCTATTAGTGGAAACAGTGCTTTCTTATCCACCCTATCAATGCTCTTGTTAGATTGTAGGACAATTAGACATGAGGGCATAAATTAGGCCGGCCAGCCCGTCTAGTCTGCTCTGCAATTCAATCATGACTGATAAATTTCTCAACCTCAATCTCCCGCATTCTCTTTGTGACCTTTGATTCCCTTAACAATCAAGGTCTTATCTATCTCAGTCTTAAATATACTCATTGACCTGGACTCCACAGCCTTCTGTGGCAATGAATTGCATAGATTCACCACTCTCTGGCTGAAGAAACTTCTCCTTATCTCTGTTCTAAAAGGTCTCCCCTTTACTCTAAGGCTTTGCCCTCGGGTCCTAGTCTCTTCTACAAATGGAAATGTCTTCCCAATGTCCACTCTATCCAGACCTTTCAGTATTCTGTAAGTTTCAATTAGATTCAAGATCTTCATCTGTTAAGTCTTTCCTTCCTGGGATCATTCTCATGAACCTCCTCTGGACCCGTTTCAGGGCCATACATCCTTCCTGAGATATGGGCCCCAAAACTGTCCACAATATTCTAAATGTGGTTTGACCTGAGCTTGAAAGAGCATCAGAAGTTCATCCTTGCTTTTATATTCTAGTCCGTTCAAAATAAATGTTAACATTGCATTTGCCTTCCTAATTACTGACTCAACCTGCAAGTGAACCTTAAGAGATTCCTGGACTAGGACTCCCTTTGCACTTCAAATTTCTGAATTTTCTCCCCTATCAATGCCCCTTTTACTCATATACACCTCAGTTACGTCCCATCTCAAACATCACTGCTCCAGGCTAAACAAACCCATCCTGTCCAATCTCTCTTCATATCTTAGATGACCCAGCCCAGGCAGCACCCTGGTAAATCTCTTCTGTACCCTCTCTAGTCCAGCCATTTTCCTCCTATATATGGTGACCATAAAGGCACATGGTACTTCAGCTGTGGCCTGTACAATTCCAACATAACCTCCATGCTCTTGTATTCTATGGCACATCTCATAAGGGAAAGCATCTCATATGCCATCTTACCTACTTGTCCTGCTACCTTCAGGGATCGATGGATATTCACATGTAAGTTCCTCTAATCATCAGTACTTTCTAGTCTCCTACCATGCATAAAGTAATCCCTTGATGTGTTAGACCACCTTAAGTGCATTGCCACATGTTTCTCCAGGTTAAATTCCATTTGCCACTGCTCTGCCCAGCTAAGCTGTACAAGCAGGTCCAATCATTAAAGTACATCACAAACATTAAGGGCCCCAGCACTGAGCCATGCAGAGTCTCACTAGAAGCTGAATTCTAGTCACAGTAACCATCATCCTCTGCGACCTGCCTCTCAGCCAATTTTGGATGCCAAACCACTTGGCATTGGATCCATATGGATTCTCATAGTTTTGATAAGCCTGCCAAGCGTAAACATAACAAATGTCTTTCTAAAGTCCATGCAGTCCACATTAAATTCATTACCCTTATCCTGATTACCTCTAAAACAATTGATTAAATTTGTCAACATAACCTCATCTTAAAAGTTCATGCTGACTTTTCGTAAGACCAGAAGAACACAGAAATAAGAACAGGAGTAGGCTTTGGACACTTGAGCCTGCTCCATCATTCAATAGCATCATGGCTGATCTGAAATTTCTCATGTCTACTTTTGTACATTTTCCCAGTGGCCCTTTATTTCCGATGGATCAAGAATGTATTTCAGCCTTAAATATACACAAAGACTCTGCCTCCATGGCTCTCTGTGGAGAGGAGTTCTCAAGAGTCACAACTGTCTTAGGAAGGAAATTCATCCTGATCTCAGTCTTAAATTAACACCTCTTTATTCTGAGATTGTACCCTCTGGTCCTAGATTCTCCAAAGAGGGGAAACGTCCTCTCAGCATTTACCCTGCCATGCCCCTTAAGAATCCAATATATTTCAATGAGACCTCCCTGCATCCTTCTAACCTCCAGTGAGTAGAGTCCCAACCTGTTCAGCCTTTGTTCATAAGACAATCCCTCCATATCAGGAATCATCCAAGTGAAC
Organism: Chiloscyllium plagiosum; assembly: GCF_004010195.1. Lineage (NCBI taxonomy): Eukaryota > Metazoa > Chordata > Chondrichthyes > Orectolobiformes > Hemiscylliidae > Chiloscyllium > Chiloscyllium plagiosum. The sequence continues at coordinate 73,339,752 of NC_057724.1, read as the reverse complement.
TTTCTCTGAACTGCCTCCAATAAAATCTCTCTTCTTAAATAAGAGCAAAACTGCTCACAATGCTCCAGATGTGGTCTCGCCAGCACCTTGTACAGTTGAACTAAGACTTCCCTACTCTTACACACCAACCCCTTTGAAATAAGGACCAACATTCCATTAGCCTTTCTGATTATTTGCTGGCTTTCTGTGTTTCCATTGAGCAGGTTTACCTTCAATTTGCTAATGAGGTGAAGATGAAGTCACCATCGACCCAGAAAATTACTGTTGCATTTCAGAAAGATGGTCATGGTGATCTGACAGCCACCATGCATCCAAAACTCAAGAAGGAGAATCCCTTCATAGTAACCTCAGCTGGGGTATGGGAATTGAAGCTATTCTCTTGGCCTGTCTTTACATTGCAAACCAGCTGTCCAGCCAACTGAGCTAAACAGAAGGTACTTAACAAGCTGTTTCATAAAAGGATATTCCACAGGACAACCATGGTGTTGGGGGGAACATCCCACATCCCGTTGTGACTGGTGGTGGAGAGTTAAACAACTCCCTGGAGGCGGAGGCTCCATAAATATCCCCAATCTGAATGACAGGGAGCCCAACACATCAGTGCAAAAGATAAATATGAAGTGAACTGATGGAGCTACAGTCTGACATCCCTGGGTTCCTCATGGATTTCACCTAAGGTGGTAAAAGAGGAAGAGTCACTCAACCCGAGACGTTAACTCTGATTTCTCTCGACAGATGCTGCCAGACCTGCTGAGCTTTTCCAGCAACTTCTGTTTTTGTATCTGATTTACAGCATCTGCAGTTCTCTCAGTATTTATATTGAAAGAAGTGATTAACCAGTTAATGGAAGCATTGTCATTCATTTTCCAAATTCAGCTAGATTTTGAAAAGATTTTGTCATACTGGAAAGATACAAATATAATCCCTCTGTTAAAGAAGTGAGAGAAGAAAACAGGAAACTATTCGCCAATTAGCCCACATATTGTCATCGGGAAGGTGTTAGAATCAAACATTAATGAGGTTAGAGTAGGGCATTTTGAAAAGCTCAAGGTAACAGGGAAAATGAGATTTGAAAGGCAAATCATGTTTAAGTAATGTATTGGAATTCTTTAAAAGAGTGACATGTTCTGTGGATAAAAGGGAGCCCATTGACATACTGTCCTTGGATTTCGAGAAGGCATTTGACATAATATCACAGCAAAAGTTATTGTGCAAAGTAAAAGTTTATGTTGCAAGGGTACCATATGAGCATTGACTTGATGATGGCTGATTGAAACAAAGCAGACAACATGCACAAATGAATCCTTTTCAGATTGGCAGAATGTGATCGGGAGAAAGTGAGGGCTGCAGATACTGTGGAATCAATCGAAAAGTGTGGCGCCAAAAAAACACAGTAGGTCAGGCAGCATCCAAGGAGCAGGAGAGTCGACATTTCAGGCATAAGCCTTTCAGCAGGAATGTGGAGGTGGGTGGTGGATGAGAGATAAGTAGAGGGGTGGGACCGGAGGAAGGTAGATGGGAAGGCAATAGACAGATGTGGGTAGGAGGTGATTGTGATAGGTCGGTGGGTAGAGTGGAGCAGATAGGTGGGATGGATGATGGACAGGTTGGACAGTTCAAGAGGGCGGTGCCGAGCTGGAGGATGGGGTGAGGGGCGGGAAGACTTGAAAGCTAGTGAAGTCGATACTGATGCTGTATGGTTGTAGGGTCCTGAGGCAGAAGATGAAGCATTATTTCCTCCAGTTGGTGGTGTCTTTGATTTAGCAATAGAGGAGGCTCAGCATTTACATGTCCTTGGCGGATGGGAGGGGGAAATTGAAGTGGTCGGCCACAGGGCAGTGGGGTTATTTAGTGCGTGTGTCCCAGAGATGTGCCCTGAAATGTCCCATGAGTTGGCGTCCGATCATCCTGAAGTAGAGGAGATCACATCGAGAGCAATGGATGAAGTAAATGAGTGGAAGGACATGCAGAAAAATCTCCACTGTATTAGAAATGATCCATTCGGGCCTTGGGCGGAGGTGTGGGTGCAGGTTTTACACCTCACGTGGTGGCAAGGGAAGGTGCTGGGTGTGGAAGGTGGATTGGTGGGGAGCATGGACATAATGAGGAAGTCACGGAGGGAATGGTCACTGTAGAATGCAGATAGAGGTGGGGAGGGTAAAATATCTTTGGTGGTGGGGTCTGATTGTAGGTGGCAAAAATGGCAGACAATAATGCACTGTATTCGGAGATTAGTGGGGTGGAAGGTGCAGACCGGGGGGCGGGGGGGATGCGAGGGTTCTATGCATTGGATAGACATATGGATGAAAATAGGTTAGATGGGCTTCTGATTGATTCCACAGGTCGGCACAACATTGAGGGCCGAAAGGCTTGTACTGGGCTGTAATGTTCTATGTTTTATGATCTATGAAATGCTGTTCACCTCTACAGATGCTGCCAGACCTGCTGAGTTTCTCCAGCGATTTCAGTTTATAGTTCTAATTTCCAGCATCTTGTTTTTATTTTCGAATACTTGATCCAGTTTAGATCTCTACGTTTAAAGAAGTTTGCAAATGCAATCAAGATGGTTCGGGCGAGATTTATTAGATTGATACCTTAAAGGATCGGGTTGTCTGATAAGAATAGATTGGACAGCGTGGGTTTCTTTTGGTGAGAGTTTAAGCGAGTTACTTCATTGTATCAGATCTTGAAAAGTGAATCTGGAAAAGATGTTGCCTTGAGGGTGAATCTGGAACGAGGGAAAACAATTTAAAATGGGGGATTGCCCTTTTGAGAGAAAGGTGAAGAGAATTTTTTTCAGTGCATTGTGCAGTTTTGGAATTCAGAAGGCATGGTCAGTGAATACTATTAAGGTGAATGTAGAACCATTTTTGTTAGGCAATGGAATCAAACATTGTTGGGAATCGATGAGAATGTGGTATTCAAAGCACAAACAGATCAGCCATGAATTGACTGAATTGAGGAGCAGGCATGAGGGGCCAAATGGCCTACGTATGCACCTATTCTTTGTTTTTGCGTAACATATTTGTGCCATAAATGTTATTATTTCAAATAAAAGCAGGAAGTGCGGAACAAATTCAGCCCACCAGGCAATATTCATGGTTAGAGAAACAGAGTTAAAATTTCAGATTGGACCTGATTCTTCAGAAGGACCATATTGTACCTAAAACATTAACTCTTTTTTTCTTGCCCTGAATGCTGCCTGACCAGCTGAGGTTTGCCATCATTTTCTGCTTTTGTTTTTCAGATTTACAGCATTTTGGATGAGATTATTCAAACATCTTAGGAACTTCCGTCAAGCCTATTGTGACAAGTGAACAACAATGCTTTAACTCAGTGACTTTTGTCTCTGAAGTGTATAATTAACTTCAAAGGAAGGTGAGAATAATCAATGCAATTAACATGTGCAGTCGGTTTTGATATAATACAATTGTTCCATCCTGAAAGAAAATTGTGCAAGAGCAGGACTATTTAAACCAATGGGGCTGAAATCACGTTAGAGTCAATAAAGGCAAGGAAAATTCGCATTCGACAAATAATGGTCTAAATTCTTCAATCATTTTATACCAATTTGCACTGACGAAATGCATGTTATAACAGAACTGACTGTATGAGGAAACACTGGATCGACTGGGCTTGTACTCACTAGAATTTAGAAGAATCGGAGGGGGGGGAATCTCACAGAAACATATAAAATCCTGATGTTACTGGACGGGCTTGATGGGGGAAGAATGTCCCCAATATTGGGGAAGTCCAGAACTAGGGGTCACAGTCTAAGAATAATGGGTAAGTCATTCCGGACTGGGATGAGGAAGCATTTCTTCACTCAGAGAGCTGTGAACCTATGGAATTCTCTCCCACAGGAAGCTGCTGGGACCAGTTCATCAAGAGGGAGCTGGACAGAGCCCTTGTGGCTAAAGGGATCACTGTGTATGAGGAGAGGGCAGGAATGGGAAACTGAAGCTGCGTGATCAGCCATGATCGTATTGAATGGTGGTGCAAGCTTGAAGGGCTGAATGGCCTACTCCTGCTGCATCTATTTTCTGTGTTGCTTTGTACATATTCATAGACACAACTTTTCAAAAATACTTACTTGGGTCTAGGTTGATTAACCACTGTTCCAGAGGACGACATTCGAGACGGAGAGAGAGAGAGAGGGCGATGACTGAGAGTCACCATACCTCATAAATGAAATGGGTACCACTCTGCATTGCAAACCAGCCATTTGGCCAACTGAGCTAACCAATGCAGGCATCGAGTAAGACCCTGAGGCAACGAAATTCATCTTGTGAACGCAAGTGCTTCTTTTGTGTTGTAATAAAAGCATCATCAAATTGAATTGGCTGCGATACATGCTGAACATGTATTCATTCTCGGACAGTATTTACTTTAACTGCTCCAAGAAACAAATGTAAGCTAATCCCTTAGCCATAATAAGTGTCTGAGGGGAGATTCCCACAGCTCCAATGCTCCACATTACATAGAAAACCTGCTGTAAATTAATTGACAATGGACAAAAAAAAGATGCAAATTTGAATATGAGAAAAGTGTATAAATTTTATACAGAAATAATGGCAGAAAGAGAGATACGGATAAAGAGAGACAATGTGAGAGAAAGACCAAGAGACAAAGGATGGTAGAGTGACAGAGAGAGAAACTGGGTAAGAGAAAGAGAAGAGAGCAAGAGAAAGAAATAGAATAGTGGAGGCAGAGATATAGTTGCAGAGAAACAGAGGAAGACAGAGACAGTGTGAGAGTTAAAAAGAGAGGCTGAGACATGGAGTGAAAAAGAGGCAGAAATAAAGATATAAAGAGAGACAAAGGGTGAGATAATGAGAAAGCGTCTAAGAGAGGCAGTAAATGAGTGAGAAAGACAGAGTGAGAAATGAGGAGGGAGTAATACTAAAAGAGGGGGAGAGAGAGAGAGAGACAGAGACAGAGGCAAACAGTGATAATCTTCTTACTGAAGCTGGAGATTATCCAATGGAACACATCAAATTCTTCATCTATACTGAAATATAATTATCAGTGTATCTTTGCATAATTTAACAATGATAAACATTTGATATATTTTATTTGTGGTAGAACAGGATCAAATTAACTGATACAGACAAATTTCCAAATAACAAAATGTGTCAGCAAATTGAAACCCAAATAAGCATATTGCAGTGCAGCCATTTGTACAATGATCTGACACTTGGTGCCAATTATTTTGAACCCTGCAGGTGCAGAACTGGCAGCAGCTGAATAAATTGGCAGAGGAGCTGGAGCATCTTCCTGTTATTAAAAGAAGCTAACATGGCAACCAATTACAGTTGAGCAATAATTCAGAGACAACACAATGTAAATGTATGCAAAAATATTCCTGATCTTAAGGATTATGTGACTCCCTATCCTACAATTTGGACCCAATGGAGAGTTGGGATTTCACGGCCTCCTTTGGAAACCCAAATCCCCCAGGGCAAGAAGGGAAAGGGCCTGCATCCATAAGTGGTCTAAGATAGGCGTTGTCATGGCAACAAACTCAGGGAGGATGTTCTCTGCCTTCTGTCTCATTCTCCCCCTGCAGTGAAAGGAAATCTGTGGTGTGTTGAGAAATTGGATAGCTCTTTTGATGATGGACTGAATGGCTTCCTTCCAAGCCTCATTCCAAAAGGGGGACAAGGGGAGATAAAGACAGGAAGATGTAAAGAAGGAAACCATGTGGCTTAGCTAATTGAAGGTATAGCCATCGGTGGAGAAATTATTCATCAGGAGTATGCAGAAGGGGGGACTTGGAGGGGCACAGATATCTTGGAGAGCTGTGTTACTGGAGGCAGTCACAGAGATTGGAAGACCATAAAACCATAAGAAATAGATGCTGGAGTAGGCCACTCAGTCTTCGAGCCTGTTCTGCCATTCAATAGTTTCATAGCTAATCTGACATTCCTCACATCCACTTTCCTACACTTTCCCCATAGCCCATGATGTCCCTCCTAAGCAGACCTGACTTCCATTACATTGCCTTACCCTTCTTTCATCTGTTCTCTAGTATATTACTTTTCTCCATGTCTCCCACAGCTGTCTTGCTTGGTCACTGTCAGTAGCAGGTAGGTGATCACTGTATAAAAAGCCCCTACTGATTCTTATTCAAAGGATTTTACACCATTGTCTATTCTTTCATTTTTGTACATGATCCTGAATGTGTATGAAACTGCCCTTTCAGATTCAGACCATAATTTTCTTCAAAGTGGATGTTAAAGATGAAGTATCAACATGAGATATTACAATGCTCCAGATTTAATTACATGTTGGAGCCCATAATTAAATCCCATTTTAATAGATTCATTAGGTGTTGATTTGATTGTCGCTGACATTCTTACTGATCAATGGCTCAACACAAAGCTCAGGGTTGAATTTTGACAATATAACAGCAGCATGATTTATTAGCTGACTATGGATTTATATCTGTCCTTTCCGTATTTATGCTAGTTACCACTTTTAAAGGAATATTTGAGGAGTTAGACAACTCAAAATAGAGGTGGCTATAGCGAAACTGTTTCCACTGTTGGTAAGTTTCTTGAAGAGCTGAATGATCCACACCTGCCTCTACTTTATATCAGATCATGAAATTAGAGTCCAGCCATTCAGGAGGGAAATCAGAAACTATCTTTCATTCAAAGAGTGGTGGTAACTTGTAAGACCCTCCATTGAAATATTTTCAATGGATTTCTTTCAAGATGAAGATTTTTTTTGTAATCAGATGAGGTTACCAGGTTACTGAGAGATCTGAGTCGGGAATGTGGTGCTGGAAAAACGCAGCCAGTCAGGCAGCATTTGAGGAGCAGGAGAGTTGACATTCCAGGTGTAAGTCCTTCATGTTCTCCGATTGAGCTAAGCTGGCCAGGCAGAGTTGAGGAAGGACCGAAATGGGTGGAACAATCTCTGTGGTCCCTCCTGTTTTATAATTTCTGCTATCCCTCTCTCACACTACATGACAACACAAATGTACACTTGTTATTGACATCATTTGAGAATATTCCAGCTCACATTTCAACTGTATCAGAAAGTTGAAATGATAATGATAATAAGGTCATGCTAATGGAACAAATACATATATAAAAGAATTTGCCCCTGGCTATAGTGGTGTCATTACCAACAACTTTTGTCGAAGAGATTATGGACAAATGGATATTAATACCAGCAAACATGGAATCATTCACATTGGATTTAAATAGGCTCATTTTCAGAATTATGAAATTTGGAAATAGTGTTAGGATTAGGATTAAGTTTTGGGGTAGAGATCCAAAGAGACTTGGAAGACCAGGCACACATGTTGCTAAAGCATAATCACAGAATCAAAGAAGTGGTTGCTGCAAAGAAAGAGGCCATTCAGCCTATCGAGTCATTGGGAGCTCTTTGAAAACACAACTCAACTGGTTCCAATCTACCACCTTTTCCCGTTAACCTTGCAAATTGGTTTGCTTCATTCAATTATCCCGTGAAGGCCTTGGTTGAAATGTCCTCCATCACGTACACAGACACAGCATTCCAGATTTTAACAAGGTGCTGTGCAAAGAAAATTTCTCCCTGTGTTAGAATGACTTCTTTTGCCAAATCAGTATCCTCTGGTCTTCTACCCTTCTGCCCAGAAGAACAGTTCCTTCCTGTTTACTCATTCCAGGCACCTCACAATGCACAGGAAATGCATATTGATAGAGAAGGCTCAAGATCTTTAGATTCAGAGAAGCAGAGTGCAAGGAGGTGAAAAACCATGTTTCAAACTGACAAAGACCTGGTTAGAGCATACTTGGAAGATGGTGAAAAGTTCTGGCATCACAGCTCAGGTATATGTGCCAACTTGGCACAGTGGCTCAGTGATGCTGCCTTACATCATCAAGGACCTGTGTTTGATTCCAGCCTTGGGTGACTTCCTGTGTAGAATTTGTATGCTTTCCATGTGTCTGCATGGGTGTGCTCTGGTTTCCTCCCACAGTCCAAAAATGTGCAGTTTAGTTGGATTGGTCATGGAAAATGTGGGGTTAGAGGGTAAAGGCCTGAGTCTGGGTGGGATGCTCTTTGGAGGGTCGGTGTATACTGAAAGACCTGCTTCCCCAATGTAGTGATTCTATTCTATTGGCCTTGGGGAGAATGTGATGTGAATTTATCAGAATGTTGTCTGAATTCTAACGGTTAAGTTTCGAAGAAAGTTTAAACAGCCAATAGTTTGTTGTCCCAGAATTTCAAATGTTAAAGCTGATTTGGTCTAAGATTTCAAGAGAGTAAGAGAAACAAATAGGATAACTGGTGGGAGCTTGCTTCATTAGCTGGAGAGTCTAGGCCTTGTGTAAAGCTTGACCTGACAGTAATGAACTCAGGAAACACTGCTCTATATTAACAGTGGGAGAAGTTTAGAATTCTCTTCTACAAATGGCAACTGATGCCAAATCACTCATTACTTTTAAAACTGAGATTGACATGGCTTTTCTAACCAAGGATATTAAGGGGTTTGGATAATGGAATGTGAAGATAGATCACAGATTAGGTCACGGTCTCATTAAATGTTGGACACGCTCAAGGTAGCTAACATCTTCCTATGTTCCATTTCTGCTAATAGGACACCCACTTAAAAGGTAACTTTTAAAACCCCTCTTCATTCTTGATGAGAGTTTCTAGCATTTTCCACTTTTATTTCAGATTTCCCACCTCCCCAATGGTTTGCCTTTGGTTTAGATTTCACAAGCTGAAGTTTCTTTCACCAAAACAATCTTTTGCTTTCAAGTTTCTTTTGTACTCGGGGTGCATGTCACTTGACAGTTCTAAATGTGTTCGGGACATATAAACACTTCAAACGATGTAAGACCTGAATAATTTCCTTCACATCCATGTCTATGAGGAGAAGAGCCTTTTCTGACTATCTGCCAATGAGCAGATGTTTAAAACTATATTATCTGTCCAAAATTAGGCACAGGCATTTCATGAAAGGATGACAGTTTCTCTCTGCTATTAATGGCAGATCTTGCGAAACATAATGATTGGGACATCAAGCTCACTGAGCTAGTGTCACGTACACAATGGCTGAAGGGAAAATGAAAAGGGCATCACTACACTCTCAAATTACATTGTGGCATTACCTGTCCTCTTGCTATTCATGCATCTGCAGCAACGTACATATCATGGAAGCACAATAACCAGGCTTGAAAAGGATGTCCTCCAGACAGAAATGTGTCTCTATTGTCAGATTTGTTAATAGAAGGTTATTATTTGATTTCCCATACCTAACAGACACAGCCATGATATAATTGTTAAGATAGATTGCTCTTGTCAACATAACATTTGGAATTTACTGACAACACACAGCATTGAAAGGAGAATAGTCCAGTTTCATGGCAAGTTGCTGATGCACAGTGCAATCCTGAATGCTGCTCACTGGAGGAATCAGTGCCAGGAGAGATATTACAAAACAAGAAGATGACTCAATATTAATGAAATAACATCTTTCTTTATGGATTGCAGTCGTTCCAGTCACAGTTGACCATCGACACACAATCATAGAATTGTCAGTGCATAGCAGGAGACCATTCTGCCCATCATATCTGCCCAATCCTTGAATCCACCTCATGTCGCTCCCTCTCACCTGTTCCTCATGACTTTACCTTTTCAGATAACAATCCAATTCCCTCTTGATGGTTTCTATCGTGCTTGCCTTGCACACTCTCTCAGGCAGTGTATTTCAGGCCTTAAGCACTCATTGTGTGGAAAAGTTGCTCATCATGCTGCCATTGCTTTGTTGGCCAATCACCTGAAACCCAAACCCTCTGCCTGCTGATCTTTCCATTGGTAGAAACTACTTTCTCCCACTCCAGTGTGCAGACCCTCGTGATTTTGAACACCTCTTTCTTCATCAAGCCAACCCAAAAGTTATGAGACTCACTGAACAGGACCATAGAATCATAGATCTTACAGCACTGAGACAGACCTTTCAGCACAAACTGGTCCATGTTGACCAAAATGTCCATCCACACTAACCCCATTTCCCTACATTTGGCCCACATCCATCTAATCCTTTCCTATCCATGTTTTTGTCCTAATACCTTTTCAATGTTATTAATGTACCGGCCTTAACCACTTCCACTGGCAGCTCATTCCATATGTGTGCCACCCTCTGTGTAAAAATGCTGCCCTTAAAATTCCCTTTTATACTTTCCCCTCTAACCTTAAACTGATGCCCTCTAGTCCTTAATTCCCCAACCCTGGGAAAAGGATTGAGTGCATTCAACTTGTCCATGCCTCTCATGACCTCATATACTTCTATAAGATCCCCCCTCAATTTCCTACGCTACCTGATGAAGGAGCAGCGCTCCAAAAGCTTGTACCTCCAAAGATCCTGTTGGACTATAACCTAGTGTTGTGTGATTTTTAACTAATGAAAAAGTCCTAGCTTGTCCAACCTCTCCCTGTAACACCGACCATTGAGTCCTGGCAACATCTTTGTAAATTTCTTCTGCACTCTTTCCAGTTTAATAAGACTGCTCCAATAGCAAGATGACCTTCAAATCGAGATTGTGTGGTTCCTGTCCCTTCTTTACAACATCTTGAACTTTCAAGATGGACATTCAAGGGGTTGAAAAGTTCCAAACTGGGGTTGGATTTCATTGCATTTTAATATTTCTGTATGCTTCCATGCAGTGAACAATGAATTGGAGCTATGCAGTATACTTGCACTTTATGTATGTTAAGAGATTGGACAGCGTCTTATTATAGTGTGGAAGCAGGCCCTTCAGCCCAACAAGTCCACACCGACCCTTCGAAGAGCAACCCACCCAGACCCATTCCCCTACATTTACCACTTCACCTAACACTACGGACAATTTAGCACGGCCAATTCACCTGACCTGCACATCTTTGGACTGTGGGAGGAAACCAGAGCACCCGGAGGAAACCCACGCAGACACAGGGAGAACGTGCAAACTCCACCCAGTCAGTTGCCTGATCTAATCGAATCTAATGTCGAACCTTTACAAGGAAAGTTTTTTTATATTACAGACAAAGAATGCAGTACTAGGCCTGTTTAGCAAGAATAAGTTTAACACAAAGTTTTATAACGGGGTTAAATAACCTGAATCTCCTCATGCCCATCATCACATTGGTTTCTGGAGAAGCACACACGACTTTGTCTAACGAGTGTCTTTGTTTTCCCTACCCTGTAGCTATGCTCTGACTTTATTTACAGAGTTTCTCCACAGCAATAATACTATAAAATTGCAGAATCATCTCAAAAGACAGAGTCAGGTAGAAATGTTAATTTTAAAGTAATTATGTTTAATTTTATTCTGATGCTCGGCATTAACTAAGCTCCCTGTGAAAATAGGACAGATTTGGTCTCTTATGGCACAGTGGTTTGTCCCTGTTTTTAAGCTTACAGGTTTGAGTTTAAATGAAAACCAAAAGACCTGCGGATGCTGTACATCAGAAACAAAAACACAAATTGCTGGAAAAGCTCAGCAGTTCTGTATGAGAAATTAGAGTTAACACTTGGAGTCCAGTGGCCCTTCCCCTGAGAAAGGGTGGCATGGTCGCTCAGTGGTTAGCACTGCTGCCTTACAGCATCAGGGACCTGGGTTCAATTCCAGTCTTGAGTGACTGCCTGTGTGGAGTTTGCACATTTTCCCCGTGTCTGCGTGGGTTTCCTTCAGGTGCTCCAGTCTCCTCCCACAGACCAAAGATGTTCAGGTTAGGTGGATTGACCATGGAAAATTGCCCATAGTGTGCAAATTGGCAGGATTAGCTATGAGGAAATGAGGAGATACAGGGACTGGGTGGGATTCTCTTCAGAGAGTCAATTTTGGTTGATGGGCCTAATGGCCTGCTTCCACACTGTAGGGATTTTATGATTCTCCACCTGTGCTCTACTGTGTATTGAAAAGAATACAGGTTTTTTTTTAAAAGAAAGCAGGCAAGGTCTCTCCAACCCCTGACAGAGATTGATCCTTCAACTAACATGGTTAAAATGGATGGCCATTTTCACACTGCTACATACTAACTCGCTAACATATTGCAGTCATGGAAAATGTGACAACACTTCATACAGTCCTTAGGTTTTTCCAGTATAAAGCAATTTGAAATATCCTGAGGTCAGAAATGGCACGTAGAAGTTTCTTTCTCAGAAACATCAGTAGGTCTGACAGATCCTGCGGAGTGAGAAACCAAGTTTATATATCAAGTCAATGACCTTTTGTTGTAACTGATAAAAATTGCACACTGAACTTTCATTCCACCTGAGGGATCTTAAACATCTGATAGGATTGTGGGGAACAAATCATGACCCTGAAATGTGGCTTCGGTCTGAACAACTTTTAATTTCTCAGTCTGACACATATTTCATTTAATCTTTTATTGTCTTTCACCTACACTGACTCTGATGAGAAAGAAGTATTGTTCATTCAGAACTCTTAACTCCTCAGATGTCCAATCCTCACATTATGGCCATCAATAACATGAAAACAGATACTCACAGTCTGGGGGTTGGACATCTCTCTGATTCAGAGAGTGCTCATATCCCATGCTAATGTCTCTTGATGCTTTTCTACATCTGTGGGAGAGGGATGTGCACAATCATTACGAACGTACCCAGGCAGTGAGGAGATAACATAAAGTTCCTGACCCCCTTTGTGAAGTAGCCTACCGGGGCTGGTAGGAGAACAAATGGAACGTGCCAGAGCTGAAGGGGAGATTGATGTGAACACCAATTCCAGGAGAAAGCCTTCACTCTGCTAATCCCAGCTGCAAATGGAGCAGCAATATCTTGGAATCTTGGCTGTATGTGGTAGCGTGTGACACTAACAAATCGTTCTGGTCATCTGCAGTCTCTTGGTCCCACTCCCATTCCAGGAGCAAAGTAAATACGAGCCCTGATCCCTGGGCCCATCTCTATCAGCCCCCTCGGCCCTCCCTCCAAGGATCAAGCAAATGAACTCTAAGACGGTGCACCATCAAGGCATTCTTCCTTCCCTCCACCAGCACATTAGATTAGATTAGATTACTTACAGTGTGGAAACAGGCCCTTCGGCCCAACAAGTCCACACCCCCCCGCCGAAGCACAACCCACCCGTGCCCTTACGTTTACCCCTTACCTAACACTACGGGCAATTTAGCATGGCCAATTTACCTGACCTGCACATCTTTGGACTGTGGGAGGAAACTGGAGCACCCGGAGGAAACCCACGCAGACACGGGGAGAATGTGCAAACTCCACACAGTCAGTCGCCTGAGGCGGAAATTGAAGCGGGGTCTCTGGCGCTGTGAGGCAGCAGTGCTAACCAGTGTGCCACCGTGCCGCCCATGTTTTGAGGGATAATCTAGAAAAGGCTTTGAGGGCTGTGGAGAGGGTCACTTCTTGATGAGTATGTCACCAACATGGGGCCATGGCAGTGGGTGACAGAAACAACGTCTCTGACACAGAGGATCACTGGAGTGCTGGCCCTGCTCTGACCTACTTGGAGCTGCTGGACTCGTCCATTAATGAGCTGATGGAAAAACAGGAGGATGGCGGACGCAGGCGTCAAGATCATGAGCAGACCAGAGCAAAGAGTGAAGGAGTCTGTCCAAGTTCTGTCTGGCTCTGGTATGTCAGTACATGAATGTTTTCAATCAAATGTGCAGCAACTGCTGTGCAGAGGCAAGTCCAGCAGAGTAATCAGATAATCCCAGGGATTATTTTCACTAGCTGGGTGAAAATGTGTCAAGGCATCTTGACCTCCTTCGAAATGCTCCATCGCTTTGTTCACGGACAAGGAAGCAGAGTGACAGCTAGAAACCCAGGGATTCTCATCTCGGGCAATCCAGACTTATGTTGCCACTGTGTGCCTTGCATTTGTCAGTGGATCCAGTGCCTAGGTCAGGTCAGGAAAGAAAGTTGCAACTGCATGTGTGTAAGAGACTCCCACCAGAGGGGATTACTCTGTGCCCTGGACCACGAGAGGATGCCAATTAACTGTTATTTGAGGCAAGCTGGCAAAACAGCTGGCAGGTTTCTTTAAGCTCAGCTCTGGCTGAGCTCGCACTCAGCAACATCATTCAGCTTTAAATCTATACTCTTTTTTTCCATCTATGAGTAGGATCAGTTTCTCCCAGTCTAATCTATCCAGCCTGCTCCTGATTTTGAAAATCTCTATCCTCGTCTACAAATTCAATGAGTGCCAAGTAAGCGCTCTCCACCTATTCCTTAATGCAACCTCCCACAGTTTATCATGCTATTGGCTTTTCAAGGTCTTGTGTTGGCATACATTTGCTGTGCCTTAGGCGCTGAAGTCTCCTTTCAAAAACCTCTCCATCTCCCTATTCTCCTTCCTATAGTGCATTCCTTAAAGTCTAACCCTTTAAACAAGATTTTTGGTATCTCTCCTGGTATCACTTTATGTGATTTTGGTCTCAAATTTTATCTGGAATTTAATTCCACTGAGGCAACTTTTATTTTGATTCACTTGTGGCATGTGGGCATCACAGTCTGTGCCAAGATTCATTAACTATTGCCATTTACCTGGGGAAGGTGGGAGTGAGCTACCTTCTTCAGCTGGATATGTTCTGCTAGGCACATGGTGCCACATAAATGCAATTTGGCCAAACTGGTGTTTAATGTTGTTATCAAGTGATTAAGCTGCAAGAGTCTTCAAGGGAGATAATAATGAAAAATTGATTCTTCATCTCACCACATGAAGACAAGGCACTTTAATGTCCCAATTAGATTAGATTAGATTACTTTACAGTGTGGAAACAGGCCCTTCGGCCCAACAAGTCCACACCGACCCGCCGAAGCGCAAACCACCCATACCCCTACATTTACCCCTTACCTAACATTACGGACAATTTAACATGGCCAATTCACCTAACCTGCACATCTTTGTGACTGTGGGAGGAAACCGGAGCTCCCGGAGGAAACCCACGCAGACACGGGGAGAATGTGCAAACTCCACACAGTCAGTCGCCTGAGGCGGGAATTGAACCCGGGTCTCTGGCGCTGCGAGGCAGCAGTGCTAACCACTGTGCCACCGTGCCGCCCACAATTGTGTTGAACCTTCTCAGGTATTGAGCATGTAGTCACATTTGTGAGTGTTTGCTATTGGGTTTACCCTTCATGACAGTACCTTAACATTTAAGACAACCCAAACTGCAAAGTTATTTTCAATGTGAAGCAATAGATTTCCTCCACATCCGCAGCATTTTACCTTCTGTTCTGATGTAATCTTCACTGTGTAATCATAATTAGCACTGACATGTATAACCTTTTATTAAAACAACATATTCAACTGTCCAGATGCTAAATCATTGGCTAGTTTCCCTCCATCTTGATCCTCATTTGTCTACGAAATGTTATTATATAAACTCTACCCACGTTTACTTCATGGACGTGAGTTAACTTCCTGAGTAGCAGAGATCCTAACATTCATCTCTGTGGGTGTATGTTACTGCTGTAGAGTTCGAGCAATGATCACTGATAATTATCTTCTGCTTCGTGCTATTCAGTTAATTTATTATCCAATACAAGAAGTTCTAGCACGTCCCCATCAATCTTCACCTTTGCTGTAAATCTTTTGTGAGGGACTTTCTGAAAGTCGAAGTGTCCTTTATCAACTGCACAGACTGTGTCGGCAAATTCAGCTATATCCTGAAGGAATGGAATGATTAAGGGCCACTTTCCTTTCACAGTGGCAAGCTGGCTTAATGTCTAACCTCACCTACCACTCGAGACACAACCCTACACCTTTCTTGATTGTGGTTCTCTGCTATCAATGACAATGGGGTAATGGCCTATAACTCATCACATTCGTAATAACGAGGTATGATCCAACAGCACAGCTATTTAAGGATGTGGCTATTTTCACAAAGAGCAGCCTTCTGTGAATGTGTCTGAATTGCAACGAATAGGCTTGCATTTATTTATATAACAATCGATTGATATGGTAGCTTATAGTTCACAATGGTAGGACGTTTCAAAACTCTTGTCAGACAATTACCAACATTTGTTTACAAGCAAAGAACTCGAATATTACTGAATGGAAAATGATGTTGCTGAAGATTTTCACCTTGAACATATTGAGTGCATGACAGAAAATTTCAACGACATGACTTTCTTTTCAGCAATGTAGTCTTTGAACACCTTTGTTACAACATAGAAAATACAGGAGAATTCTCACTCAGCATATTTTCACAAAGGGCAATGGAATTAGAGCAATGGCAGGTTGTACAGGATGCAAGACTGAGCTTCCCTGTCCTTCTTTGAATGGGATCTTCTACATTTTCTGTGAGATTAAATGGGAGGGGCCTCACTTTAACATCTTATTCAGTCCATGGCACCTCTGATGCTGCTGCATTCAACTCAGTCCTACTTTGGGAAGATGAGCCTCAATTATATGCACGAGTCTCTGAATTGATCAGACTGACTCGGGGTAAGTTTAATATCATGAGCGACAGCTGACAATAAGAGAATGTCAGGGAAGGGGGTTGATTAGCTGGGAGGGCAATGCAGAATGATGCCAACAGCGCCAACACAAAGTATCAGTTATTGTGCTCTGATGCACACCTCTTGTCCCCAGACCCTGCTCCCTGCCCACAAAATGCTGTTTGAGGGGGTGGATCATGTGAAAATGTCAGGATTGGGATTGGCAGGATTTTGTTTTCTGTTAGCAAGGCCCATGACCAAAATTGAATAGAACAAAGAACAACGAAAAATACAGTGCAGGAACAGGCCCGTTGGCCCTCCAAGCCTGTGCTGACACAATTTGCCCTTCCATACTAAAACTGTCTTCACTTACAGGATCCGTATCCCTCTATTCCCTTCCAATTCATGTTTTCATCCAGGTGCGTCTTGAATGCTGCTATTGTGTCTGTTTCCACCACCTCCTCTGGCAGTGCTTTCCAGGCACTTACCAGCCTTTGTGTGAAAATCATGCCTCGTACATCTCTTTTAAACATCCCACCTCACATCTTGAACTTGTGCTCCCTAGTAATTGACCCCTCCTCTCTGGGAAAAAAGCCTCATACTTTTCACTCTATTGTCACAAAGCTTGTCTTTTTTTACTAAAAGCTGCTCCTTTTCTCAAGGATACAGTGTCCTTGTTGTTTTTCAGAGGGGTCGTAAACGTTCCGGGTTCTGATTATACTGGTTTGGTACAGAGATTAAAGGGTACTGAGAGGTCTTTTTGTTTATATTTAAACAGATGAGACTTCAGGCCAAAGTGATCATGTTTTAGAAGTGACCTGTATAATGAAAGGAGAGTTGTCCACTCTCTAGCTGAGCAGTTCAGTCCAGAGCTAGTTAGGAATTCAGCTGTGTGGAAACAGGCTGCAAATCAGGATGAGGAAGTGGGGAGGCTGCAGAAGGATCTAGACAGTTTGGGAGAGTGGTCCAGGAAATGGCTGATGAAGTTCAACGTGAGCAAATGCGCGGTATTGCACTTTGGAAAAAAGAATACAAGCATGGACGACTTTCTAAACGGTGAGAAAATTCATAAAGCCAAAGTACAAAGGAATCTGGGAGTGCTAGTCGAGGATTCTCTAAAGGTAAACGTGCAGGTTGAGTCCGTGATTAAGAAAGCGAATGCAATGTTGTCATTTATCTCAAGAGGGTTGGAACATAAAAGCAGCTATGTGTTACTGAGACTTTATAAAGCTCTGGTTAGGCTCCATTTGGAATACTGTGTTCAGTTTTGGGCCCCACACCTCAGGAGGGACATACTGGCACTGGAGCGTGTCCAGCGGAGATTCACACGGATGATCCCTGGAATGGTAGGTCGAACATATGAGGAACTGCTGAGGATCCTGGGATTGTACTCATTGGAGTTTAGAAAGTTAAGGGGAGATCTAATAGAAATTTACAAGATAATGCATGGCTTGGAAAGGGTGGATGCTAAGAAATTGTTTCCGCTAGGCGAGGAGACTAGGACTCGTGGGCACAGCCTTAGAGTTATAAGTGGTCAATTCAGAACAGAAATGCGGAGACATTTCTTCAGCCAGAGAGTGGTGGGCCTGTGGAATTCATTGCTGCGGAGTGCAGTAGAGGCTGGGACGCTAAGTGTCTTCAAGGCAGAGATTGATAAATTCTTGATGTCACAAGGAATTAAGGGCTACGGGGAGAATGCGGGTAAGTGGAGTTGAAATGCCCATCAGCCACGATTGAATGGCGGAGTGGACTCGATCGGCCAAATGGCCTTACTTCCACTCCTGTGTCTTATGGTCTTATGGTCTAAAACTCTCTCTCTCCATCTGCCTTTCCAGCTTCAACCTGTAAGCATTTGTTCCATTTTTACTGTTTATAAGGGGGTTTGCATACTGTACTGTTGTGTATATTCGGAACAGCATAATTACGTCTAGTTTGGAAAGATTGAGTCCTGTAGGGGTTCTTTATTCTGTTCTTTGTAGTTTTACTGTGTAATTTTGTGAATAAACTTTTGACTGTTTTAAGACCTTGTGGTCAACCTCGCTAACTTACTCAGGTAATTTTCGCTGTACACTTACCGAAACAAATTGCAATGTTATGGTTTTGGGTTGCCTGTTTAAGAATGTTTTGAGTGGTCTGGCCTAGTCCATAACAGATGCTTTGTGGGATATTAAACAGTGAGTGGTAGGTGCTAGTGCCTTTATTTTGGGTGTTGCTTTTCTTGGATAGACAAAGCTTGGGATAGTAATGGCTCTTTCAGTCACCAAAAGTTTTCCAGAAGTGGATGTGGTGACTTTGGAAATGTTGCAGAAGGTGAATAAGACCAAGAATTAGCAATAGCAGGCCAGCCGGGATTGGACCTGCCTGCTTCTGTGAGGAAAGGAGAGATAATTACAGCAATAGCTCAGCATTCAAACTTGCTGGAGAAACCATCAGAATCTATAGAGATGGCAATGATTCAATTACAAATGAGCAGCTTGAGTTAGAGGCGAGAGATAAGGAAAGGGCAGCAGAAATGAAACAGTTTGAGTTACGATTAAAAGCAGAAGAGAGAGAAAAAGAGAGAGCAGCAGAACAGAGGAAAAAGAGAGCGCGTTTGAATTTTAGAAATTGACACTTAAAAAGGAAAGTCAGCTTAAAAGGTTGGAGATAAAGGTTGAAGGTAACCTTAGAGAATAAGCTGCGGGAACTCATGTGGAAGAGCAGAGAGTTAAAATGACAAGGATAATAGCTGAAGTTGCTAATGGTTATGAGCTGATCCATAAACACGGTTTGACTTCCAGAATCATTTTCAGTTCATGAGGGATAGAAACTGGGGCAAAGAGAAATCCTCATGTGGAAAGGGAAAGGTAGATCTCAGTGAAGATCATACGGATAACTTACCACAGAGTAAAAAAGAAACCCTTGAGGGGGACAACGATGTTAAAAAGCTCCAATGTCTTCATTGTAATAAAGTGGGCCACACAAAATCAGTGTTGTTGGGCTAGGAGAAAACCACAAGTAGGAAAACCAGACAAGACTGAGAGTTTTGTTGGATTAGTAACAAAAAACACAGGGGAAGTTAGACAACTGCCTCAGGGTGTATAAGTTGATCAGAGGTTGTTTAAGGAGGAAGTGCCAGAAATGCTTCAACAAAAACAGGTAAAGTTTATTCACATAGGCCAGGAGTGGCAGGTAAAGAGGTTACAATATTAAGGAACACAAGATCCTCTCAGTCTGTAATGCTGAAGGATGAGGAGATATGCATTCCTGAGGGACCATTGACAGAGAAGGTACTGGTAACAGGAATTCGTGGTGAGACAAAAAGTGTTCAATTATGTAAACTGAGACTAGAGAGTACAGAGAAGAGTGGATTATTTGTGGTAGGATAATGTCTCAGCTCCAAAAATACAATGCGCCCTTGCAAATGAGATAGCTGATTCACTGGTAGGCGTGTTACCTACTCTAGTTGAAAAGCCAGTGGAAACGCAGGCAACTGAAGAAACGAAGGATGTTTATCCAGGAATTTTCCCAGATTGTTTGATCACAAGATCACAGAGGCATGTAATTGAAGGCACAGATAAAGAAGCTGACCTAACTTTATCTGGGACTATTTTTGATCAGATAAATGGGATAGAGCAGGAGCAACTAGGTAAACATGCAAGTATCTTTAGTTATAAAGCTGATTGAGTTACAGCAAAAAGATGAGAGGTTAAAACGGTTGTATCAAAAGGTATATACAGAGAAGGAGAATGAATGCATCCCTGTGTGTTATTATTTAAGAAATGATGTCTTAATGAGGAAATGGAGACCATCACACATTCAAGCAGATGAGAAATGGGCAGAGATTCATCTAATTGTTTTGTCAGTAGGGAATAGTAAGGAAGTGCTGTGAGTGGCACATGGGCTACCAATTGGAGGTCATTTAAGGGTGGGAAAAAGCACAGGCTAAAATACAAAGACGTTTTTACTGGCCTGGACTACACAAAAATGTAATTGAATTTGCCAGACATGTCATACACATCAGCTAATTGGAAAACACAGGCAATAATAAAACCTACACCTTTAATACCTATCCCAGCATTTGAGGGATCTTTCACAAGAGTCTTGATTGTTGAATATGTCCCCTACCTTCAATAAAAAGTGGGAATAAATATTTATTAACAATACTGGAAGTGTTGACCAGATTTCCAGAAGCAATCCCATTATGCAGCGTCACAGCTAAAAGGATTGTAGAAGAATTACTTATTTTTTTACTGGACACGGACTACCAATCGAGATCCAGTCAGATCAAGGATCAAACTTCAAATCTAAACTAATCAAAGAGGTTATGGATAACTTGGGAATAAAGCATTTCTGGCACTTCCTCCTTAAACAACCTCTGATCAACTTATACACCATCTAGAATCACAGGGAGTGCTAGAGAGATGGCATCAAACATTAAAGACCATGTTGAGGGGTTATGATCAGGATTATCCAGATGATTGGGATAAGGGAGTTCCATTTGTACTTTGTGCAATCAGAGATGCACCAAATAAATTGAACCAAATTCAGTCCATTTGAATTAAAGGACTGTGCGAAGGAAGAGGACCATTAAAATTGATTAAGGAGAAATTAATAAGTCAGAATTCAGAGACCACCCATTTGGACAATGTGTCAAATTTTAGAGAATCTTTAAATAGAATTAGAGAATTGGCTAGACAGCATTTAAAAGTGTCACAGCATACAGTGAAACAGGAATCAGATAAGAAATCATAAATTCACCATTTTGCAATTGGGGATAAGGTATTGGTGTTACTTCCAGTAACAGGTGAGCCTTTAAAAGCAAGGTTTAGTGGACATTAACAAATCAAGAGGAAATTGAGCAAGGTGAACTACTTGTTAAGGACTCCAGAAAGGAAGAAATCCCACAGATTGAATCACATGAATATGCTCAAAAGCTATTTTGATAGGGAAGGAAAGCAAGAGGAGAAGGTGTTAGTGATTACAACACAAAAGAAAGAAACAAGTTCAGAGGATTCTGAATTGGGCATACCTCAAATCAAATTGAACAATGAAGACATTGTCAAAAATTGGGATAAATTATTGAGTTACCTCCCACCAGAAAATTGAAATGACATGAAAGAATTATTAATTTCACATGGGGTGGTATGCAGACGTTAACTGGTAAGTACTAACCTAATTGTGCATGATGTAGAGATGGGAGAAACTGTTCCGATTAAGCAACATCCTTA
Source organism: Chiloscyllium plagiosum (assembly GCF_004010195.1). NCBI lineage: Eukaryota > Metazoa > Chordata > Chondrichthyes > Orectolobiformes > Hemiscylliidae > Chiloscyllium > Chiloscyllium plagiosum. The sequence goes on along the minus strand of NC_057724.1, from coordinate 73,318,125 downwards.
TAGGCATAACCCTCTAAAGTTGGCACAGGACCAGAAGGAGATAGAGCGCATGCTCCAAGATGACGTCAATGAAGTGTGTTACAGTGACTGGAGCTCACCCATAGTCATGATGCCAAAGCCAAATGGTACCTAACGATTATGTGTGGACTATTGCAAAGTCAATGTCATTACAAAGACTGATGCATATCCAATTCCATGGTTGGAGGACTGTGTTGAAAAAGTAGGACAAGCAACTTACATTTCTAAGTTAGACTTGCTCAGAGGCTACTGGCAAGTACCTCTGTCAGAGAGAGCAAAGGCAATTTCAGTTTTCGTAATGCCAAATGGACTATATCAGTTCAAAGTCATGTCATTTGGTAGGAAAAATGTTCCGGCCACATTTCAAAGACTGACTAAGAGGGTCATTGCTGGGTTACCCAATTGCGTTGTTTACATTGATGACCTGGTGACCTTTAGTCACTCATGAAAGGAACTCTCTCTGTTTTCTGCCCTTTAACTTCAACCTGTAAGCATGTGTCCCATTTACACTGTTTTTTAAAGGGAGTTTGCTTACTGGGGCTGATGTGTGTATTTGGAACAGCATAATTAAGTCTAGCTGGATAGGTTGAGTTCTGTTGACAGCGCGGTGGCTCACTGGTTAGCACTGCTACCTCACAGCACCACAGACCCAGGTTCAATTCCAGCCTTGGGTGACTGTGTGTGGAGTTTGCACATTCTCCCTGTGTCTGTGTGGGTTTACTCCCACATTCCAAAGATGTGCAGGTTATGTGAATTGGCCATGCTAAATTGCCCATAGTGTTCAGGGATGTATAGGTTAGGTGCATGAGTCAGGGGTAAATGTAGGGGAATTGGTCTGGGTGGGATACTCTTTGGAGGGTTGGTGTGGACTTATTGGACTGAAGGGCCAGTTCCCCCACAGTAGGAATTCTAAACCCTTCCAATTCACATACCCATCCAGATGTCTTTTAAATGCTGTGATCGTACCAGCCTCCACCACTTCCTCTGGCAGCTCAATCCAAACATGCACCACCCTCTACATGAAAAAGCTACACCTTAGGTCCATTTTGAACATTTTAGGATCCAGAATGAAGCAAAGATATACCAGACCAGAGACAGTTTAGACGAATGAGAGGTGATAGTATTGAAACATACAAGATCCTTAAAGGACGAGGTAGGGATAATGTGGAAAGGCCGTGTCTATTGTGGGAGAGTCTCAGACATGGGGGCATAATCTCAGAATATGTAGTTGCAAACTTATAGAACATAGAACATAGATAGAACATAGAAAAATACAGCACAGAACAGGCCCTTAGGCCCACAATGTTGTGCCGAGACTTAATCCTAATGTAAAATATAGTAACTTTATCTACGCACCCCTCAACTCACTGCTATCCATGTGCATGTCCAGCAATCACTTAAATGTCCCCAATGACTTTGCTTCCACCACCACCGCTGGCAACGCATTCCATGCATTCACAACTCTCTGCGTAAAGAACCTACCTCTGATGTCTCCTTTATACCTTCCTCCTAATATCTTCAAACTATGACTCCTCATACCAGTCAATCCTGCCCTGGGGAAAAGTCTCTGGCTTTTGATACTATCTATTCCTCTCATTATTTTGTACATCTCTATCAGGTCTCCTCTCTTCCTCCTACTCTCCAGAGAGAAAAGTCCGAGCCTATTCAACATTTCTTCATAAGGCAATCCCTCCAGTCCAGGCAGCATCCTGGTAGACCTTCTTTGCACCCTCTCCAAAGCCTCTGTATCTTTCCTATAGTAGGGCGACCAGAACTGGACACAATATTCCAAGTGTGGTCTCACCAGGGACTTGTCGAGCTGCAGCAAAACCTCGCGGCTCTTAAACTCGATCCTCCTGTTAATGAAAGCCAAAACACCATATGCTTTCTTAACAATCCTATTCACTTGAGTGGCAACTTTGAGGGATCTATGTACTTGCACACCCAAATCCCTCTGTTCCTCCACACTGCCACGAATCCTCTCTCTAATTCTATATTCAGCATTTGAGTTCTACCTTCAAAAATGCATCACTTCGCATTTATCCAGGTTGAACTCCATCTGCCATTTCTCAGTCCACTTCTGCATCCTGTCTATGTTGTACTGCAGCCTGCAGTAAACCCTCTATACTATCGATGACACCTCCAACCTTTGTGTCATCTGCAAATTTACTAACCCACCCCTCAACCTCCTCATCCAAGTCATTTATAAAAACTGCAAAGAGCAGAGGCCCAAGAACAGAGCCCTGCAGGACCCCACTCAACATTGTCCTCCAGGCAGAATACTTTCCATCTACAACCACTCTCTGCCTTCTGTCAGCCAACCAATTTTGAATCCAGAAAGCCAAATCTCCCTGTATCCCATACTTCCTGACTTTATGAATAAGTCTACCATGAGGAACCCTATCAAATGCCTTGCTGAAATCCATATACACCACATCCACTGCTCAACCGTCGTCGACCTGTCTTGACACCTCCTCAAAGAACTCAATAAGATTCATGAGGCACGACCTGCCCCTCACAAAGCCATGCTGACTGCCTTTAATCACACTATGCTTTGCCAAGTAGTCATAAATGCTATCCCTCAGAATACTTTCCACAACTTTGCTGACCACAGACGTGAGACTGACTGGTCTGTAATTGCCAGGGATTTCCCTAGTACCCTTCTTGAAAAGTCAAACAGCATTCGCTTCCTTCCAATCCTCCAGTACAACTCCCGTGGAGAGTGAGGAAGCAAACATCCTTGCCAGCAGCTTAGCAACCTCCTTTCTCGCTTCCCGGAGCAGCCCACGATAAATCTGGTCCAGCCCTGGGGACTTATCAATCTTAATGTTTTCCAAAATTTCTAGCACATCATCTTCATCAATCTTGATCTTGGTCAAGACGGTATCCCAGTTCCTCTAAGTTTTCATTTACAACAAGTTCCCTTTCCTTGGTGAAAACCAAAGCAAAAAACTCATTTAGGGCTTCCCCTATCTGCTCAGACTCCACGCACAAGTTCCCTCCGCTATCCCTGATCGGCCCTACCTTCTCCCTGATCATTCTCTTATTCCTCATGTATGAGTAAAACGCCTTTGGCTTCTCCCTAACCCTTCTTGCCAAGCCTTTATCGTGCCCCCTCCTGGCTCTCCTCAGTCCATTTCTGAGCTCCTTTCTAGTGAGCCTGTAATCCTTTAATGCTGTGCTAGATCATTGCGTCCTCCACCTTACATAAGCTGCCTTCTTCCTTTTGACGAGAAGCTCCTCTGTTCTCATCATCCGTCACGTGAGTTGAAATGCAACACCTGATATCTTACCTCTTCTTACCTGTCTCAGAGGAACAAATTTGTGCATCACTCACAACAACTGCTCCTTAAATAGTCTCCACATGTCTGCTATGCCCTTTCTGTGGAACAATTGCTCTCAGTCTGTACTTTCCAACTCTTATCTGATAGCATCATAATTTCCTTTTCCCCAATTAAATATCTTGCCTCGGTAACTGCTCCTTTCACTCTCCAAAGCTATGGCAAATGTGAGGCAGTTGTGATCACTTTCACCAAAGTGCTCTCTCACTCCAAGATCGTTTCCGAGCACCAAATCCAAAATGGCCTCTCACCTCATCGGTTTGTCTACATACTGAGTAAGGAAACCCTCCTGAACACACCTGACAAAACGGCTCCATCTAACCATCTGCATTTAAGACAGAGATGGGGAGGGATTTCTTCTCTCAGAGGGGAGTGAATCTGTGGAGTTCTTTACCACAGAGGGCCATCGAGCCTGGGTCATTAAATATATGCAGTGCTGAGATGGACAGATGGACAGCAAGAGAATCAACTGCTGTGGGGAACAGACAGGAAAGTAGATTTGAGGATTATCGGATCAGCCATGATCAATGGGCTGAATGGCCTACCCGTACAGGAAAAGTGTCACATTTCCAAACAGGCTGACTCAAAATTATATACATGTTGACTGTAGTTAACGTTAGAAGAAGAGGAATGAGACTTTACTCCAAGATAGATTCATTGAACAGCGTGGCCTGTTTCTGTACAGTAGGTTATACAATGAGATTCCTGAAAAAGGGCTCTGGTCTGAAACGTCGATTTTCCTGCTCCTCGGATACTGCCTGACCTGCTGTGCTTTTCCAGCAGCACACTCTCAACTCTGATCTCCAGCATCTGTAGACCTCATTGTCTCCTATATCATCAGATATATTCTCTGGGTTTTTAATCTCTAGATAGGCCTTTTCTTCATTAAGGCAACATGGAGTCAATGAGGAAGATTTACATCAAAATTTGAGATTTGCATTTTCATTCTGAGAATTTTGTGATTTCCTGCCCTCGGAACAGTATTATTCCCTTCCAGTTCTCAGTGTAATATCCTGCCTGTTAATTGTTTCTCTCTTCACAAATGCTGCCTGACCTACTGAGTATTTTCTTTATTCATTGTTAAACTTGATACTATTTCATCCTGTGCAGTATGTTTGAGGCACTGCATTCTTGAATATTTGCAGAGTTTTGCAGAATGTGAACAACAAGCAACGTTTGAGTTGGCCATTTGCTTAATGAAGCATAACAGTTGTGCCTGTCCATCCAGTGTTTTACTACACATGGGTAATGATATGTGGACGTGCTGGTTGACCGTGCTGCAAGATGAACTTTGCCCCCACCATCTGCTCTGTAGAGGAGACTACAGAACCAACTTGAGCTCTAGTGTGATCGGTGACAAACATCCCGTTCTAACTTGCAATTCACAAGAGGTGGCCTATTACATTTCTGCAACTGGTTACAAATAATATTGATGTGACACTGACTTTGAAGAGACTTTGAGGACTGAATGTTTGCACATAGAGTCATAGAGATGGACAGCACAGAAACAGACACTTTGGTCCAACTTGTCCATGCAGACCAGATACACTGGGGGGGACCCAGGGAGATAGTGAGGAAAGAGATCAATCTGAGACTGGTACAGTTGAGAACAGAAGTGAGTCAAACAGTCAGGGCAGGCAGGGACAAGGTAGGACTAATAAATTAAACTGCATTTATTACAATGCAAGGGGCCTAACAGGAAAGGCAGATGAATTCAGGGCATGGTTTGGAACATGGGACTGGGATATCATAGCAATTATGGAAACATGGCTCAGGGATGGGCAGGACTGGCAGCTTAATGTTCCAGGATACAAATGCTACAGGAAGGATAGAAAGAGAGGCAAGAGAGGAGGGGGAGTGACATTTTTGATAAGGGACAGCATTACAGCTGTGCTGAGGGAGGATATACACTTGGGAAATAAGGCAGAGCAGGTGACTGAGGTGTCAGGAGCACTTTGGGGCCAGCGACCATAATTCTATTCGTTTTAAAATTGTGATGGAAAAGGATAGACCAGATCTAAAAGTTGAAGTTCTAAATTGGAGAAAGGCTAATTTTGACGGTATTAGGCAAGAACTTTCGAAAGCTGATTGGAGGCAGATGTTTACAGGTAAAGGGACTGCTGGAAAATGGGAAGCTTTCAGAAATGAGATAACAAGAAACCAGAGAGAAAGTATATTCCTGTCAGGGTGAAAGAGAAGGCTGGTAGGTATATGTTGAGGGTTTAGTTAAGAAAAAGAAGGAAGCATATGCCAGGTATAGACAGGATAGATCGAGTGAATCCTTAGAAGAGTATAAAGGAAGTAGGAGTATACTTAAGAGGAAAGTCAGGGGGGCAAAAAGGGGACATGAGATAGCTTTGGCAAATAGAAATAAGGAGAATCTAAATGTTTTTTACAAATATATTAAGGACAAAAGGGTAACTAGGGAGAGAATAGGGCACCTCAAAGATCAGCAAGGTGGCCTTTGCGTGGAACCACAGAAAATGGGGGAGATACTAAATGAATATTTTGCATCAGTATTTACTGTGGAAAAGGATATGGAAGATATAGACAGTAGGAAAATAGATGGTGGCATCTTGCAAAATGTCCAGATTAGAGGAGGAAGTGCTGGATGTCTTGAAACAGTTAAAGGTGGATAAATCCCCAGGATCTGATCAGGTGTACCCAAGAACACTGTGGGAAGCTAGAGAAGTGATTGCTGGGCCTCTTGCTGAGATATTTGTATCATCGATAGTCACAGGTGAGATGCCGGAAGACTGGAGGTTGGCAAACGTGGTGCCACT